>NC_135486.1:101918672-102218672 GCF_052094955.1 Ictidomys tridecemlineatus | reverse complement strand
AAGAAGAGGTAAACCAGGTCAAAACAGCTTAGCATAACTAGGCTTCATGGTATTTGGCCATTATGCTCCTTTAGGCTAATAAATCAAAACGGAAAATACTAAAATAAAAATAAATGATTTTGAGATTGCCATAAAAATTGTTAGTTCTTTGTTGTATCCTCCCTTTTATAACATAATAAATAGAACATTTTACTGCAAAGAAAATTTGATTTTACCTATCACTGGCCATGAATTTTTGTAATTACTTATTACATAAATGCTGCCTAGTGCCATTATCCTAAAGGCATGACCATGCTGTCCACAATCCACTTGTGCATTTATGAACAGAATTTTCATGATTTACATAAGCATGTCTATCAATGAAGACATTACAATGAGGTGCAATCTAAAATCCATAATCTGATGCTTTGCAGATAGCAATGTAGGAGAACAGTATTTATAATCACCTTTCACTTCAGTGACCTTATATAAAAATTAATTATTTAGAATTAAATTCTAAGTCTCCAAAGGATATTTTTAAATGTACACATAGAAATGATTATAGAGTAAGATATTTAAGAAACATCCTCCATGTCCACATCCTGTTGTAACTGCTGTACCATTTTTTCTTCCAGCTGTTTTTCTTTGCCTGCAAGAGGGGCTCGGATAAGATGGATGTTTTGCTTGACTTCTTTAATGTCCTGAACTTTCTGTAGCTCTTTATTTTTCTTCAATCTGTTCATTATAAATTTAGCTTGGCGTTTCTGTTTGATCTCTTCAACTCTCTTCATTGCATCAATAGTTTTATTCCATAGTTCTCGCTGGTATTTGACAGGTTCATTTCTACGTTTTACAAATTCAAATGAGTTATCCACTGTAAGCTCTTTGCCAGCTGCTTTCTGGAATGCTTTAGTCCACCTGACCTTGCAAGGATTATGCTTCTTTTTAAAGTTCTTATGACATTTGGATTTACAGAATCTGAATACCTTGCAATCATTGCAGACGAACATCATGCCGTGGCCGGGGTAGATGGGCCCTGAACAGAAATAACACTTCTCGATACGCATGTTGAGGCCGCGTGGGTCCCCACTGACCCAACGGCGAGCTGAGGAGGAAGAAGAGGACCTTCTTAACAAGCCAGTCAAATTGGCAGAATCTCATTCACGATGTTGAAAAATAACATCATTTGGAAAATAGCCTCTTTGTTGTGTATATACAAAAAAGCATCATAATGACTGAAAGTTCCAACTCTTGTATACAAATGTGGGTTGATTATCAATCAAATGTTACAAATATAAAACCAACCAGGAAAACTATTTCATTTAATGCATAATAGCACAGAAATAACGTAAAACAAAGACAAGCTAGGGGTGTGTTAACACAGTGAAAGTTCTTTGTTGACTAACTGCTCAACAGGGGTCAAACTAGACTTCTGAAATTTATAGGGAATTTTCTAAATTTTTTGACTGTGTTCTGCCTTTAGTAAACATACACATATGAATATACCATTTTACCTTTATTTCATTCACTTTTTTCTAACATTTTTGTTGCAAGAGTTCATAAACACTGATTTAAAGAACTACTTCTTGCTACTGCAGTTCTAGATACTAGTAGAGCTAAATTCCAATTGATATAAAGAAATAGGGTCTTATATGATAACTTTGATCTTAAATCTGGTATCAGTAATCTTAAGGTCTAAAAACCACTGCACTGAAGTTTAGTATTCTTATTTATTACATGCTGGGCATTATTCAAATGCTTAATTCCATATATCTTATTTACTTCTGTAACAACTGTGTGTTAAGAAGTAGGTAGTATTAATCCTATAGTCTAACCGGCTGATCTTAGTTTAATAATGTGCTCTGAATGAGTCATTCAGTCAGAATTTGAACCCAGCTAGCTTCCATTAAATTTACTATCACAAGATCTAGAGCTCCTAATGAGAAATATTTAAAAAAAAGATAAGTTAAAATTTTTAATTTTGACAGCTTATTACATACCAAGTAATTCTAAGGCTGTTCCTTAGTAGATCATTAAGACCACATGCCAACATATCTCCACATAGGAGTCAGTCATGACAGAGGAAGGCAGGTAGGGCTAGTGATGTGGACTTGCCTAGGGCAGAACTGGAGCAGGAGCTGTGCCGGCATCCAGGCATCTGGATGCAGAGCCTGCACTCTTCATGGTGCTAGAAGTTCTGCAGGACTGTAAATATGTTCTGGTGTTTACCATCCAACCACAATGGCTCAGCTCCCTTCTATCAATGTGGAGAAGTGCCAAGGACAGCAAATCTCATGAGCAGTGCCTGAGGACCAGAGAAGAGAGGCCAGTAACCTCCAGTGAAAAAGGAGGTAAGATGAAATGATGACCTGCAAGTGATTCTGGTGTGCACCTGTCTGCAAACCACTGCCCAAGGATGTGGGAGAAGGACCAGGTTGCAGGGATGACGATCATGGGCTATGAACAGGACCATTGAAAAGCCATCAGGCCACTGGCAAGGTACACAGTTCCACTATCTCAGGATATATAGTACACAATAAGAAATGTTGATCTTCACGAGGTGATGGTAAAGTGTACTGAGAATTTATTAGGTCAGGTACTTTTCTAAGAACTCTTCATCTTAATAAACTCAAAGGAACTCCTAGTTAATCTACAAGGTTATGCATTTATGAACACAAACTTGGCCTTTTATTTAAGTGCCATTCAAGTTTGGTTTATAAAAAAAAAAATTTACATACACCAGCTACAGTGACTCACCTTTTTAATACCAGTAAAGTAGGGAAATATCAAGTTCAAGGGCAGCATGTGCAATTTAGGGAAAACTCAAAATAAAAACTCTGGGGATGTAGGTCTGTGGTAAAGCCCCCCTGGGCCAGTTCATAGTACCAAAAAAAAAAAAAAGAAAAGAAAAATAGGAAGTAAAAAAGGAGAAAAGAAAGAAGAAAAGAAATAAATGAAGGAAGGAAGGAAGAAAAAGAAAAGAAAGAAAAAAAGAAAGAAAGAAAAAAAGGTACTTTTCCCTTTTGTTAGGAAAAATTAAGTTCTTGCCCTTGAGCCAAGTTGCTCTTGAAAAAAAAATAATTCAGTAGATGTCTAGATCTTTCTCAGCTTCAAATTCTTGAACTGCTTTCTGAGTACTTAACTTAAAATTAACCCTACCCTTTACCCATAAGTTGAACCCTAAAACTAATTCTAAGGCTAAACACAAACCTAACACTAACCGAGACCATAACCATAAACTTAAACCTAACACTAGCAAGAATGCTAATACTAACCCTAAACCTTAGCCAACCCTAACCCTAACCCTAACACTATCTCTGAACCTAGCTGTAATCCTAAATAAAACAATAGTACTAACCCTAACCGTAACACTAATCCTAACCCTAAACGTAAACCTATAACTATCTCTAACCCTAAACCAAAATTTAACATGAACCCTAATCATAAACCTAACCATTACCTTAAAATGAACCCTAACCCTAAACTTAACACTAACCCCAAACCTAATCCTAACCCTAACATTAACCCTAACCCTAAACCTAACACTAATTTTAACCCTAAGCCTAACCCTAACCCTAACCTTAAACTTAATCCTAGCCCGAACCCTAACACATAAACAAACCCTAACCCAAACTATAAATCTAATCCTAACCTAACCAGGATGCTAACCCATACCTAAACCTAACCCTAATTTTAACCATAAAAATTGCCCTAAAACTGACCCTAATTCTGACACTAACATTAACATGAACCCTAACTCTGAACATTCCATTAAGCCCAACACTCACACAAACCCTAACTGTAACCCTAAGACTTACCCCGAACCTAAACCAAACCTTAACACTAACACTAATGTTAACCCAAATCCTATCCCTAACACTAACATTAACTCTAACTCTAACCCTAACACAAACCCCAACTCTAAAGATAACCCTGAGTATAATCTAACACTGACACTAACACATAGCTAACAATAACCACTAACCCTAACCCAAACACTAACCTCAACTCTAACCGAACCCTGACACCAAACCTAACACTAACCCTAACTTTAAAAATAAGCCTAACCCTAATCCTAAACCTAGCACTAACTCTAACCATAAATCTAAAACTAAACATAAAACTTACCAAATCCCTACACCTAACCCTAACATGAATCTTAACCCTAACCCAAAACTTAACCCTAACCCTATTTTTAACCCTAACACTAACCATAATGCTAAACCTAAACCTATACCCTAAACCTAACAATAACCATATCTCTAACCCTAACCCTAACACTAACCCTAAACCTAAACCTAACCCCAACTTAAATCTAACTTTAACCCTAAACCTAACTCAAACTATAACCCAATCCATACCCAACCCTAACCAAACCATAATGAAAAAACTTACCTAACACTAACACTAACTCTAACCAAAACACTAACCTTAATATAAACACTAACCCTAACCCTAACAAGAATGCTAACCCTAACTATACCACTAATCCTAAGCCTCAACCGAACCCTAAACCTTATATAATACAAACCCTAAACCTAATCTTAACCTTAACACTAACATTTACCCTAACCCTGACCCTAAACCTAACATTAACAGTAACACTAATACTATTCCTAAAACTCACCATAATCCCAAACCTAATCTTAACACTAACCCTAAACCTAACACTAAACCTATCCCAAACATTAATCTAAGCTGAAACATAACCCTAATCCTAACACTAATTCTAACCCTAACACTAACACTAACTCTAAACCTAATCTTAACACGAAACCCAACTGTAACACAAACCCTAACCCTAACCCTAATGCTAACAATAATCCTAATCCTAACACTAACACTAACCCTAAACCTAGCCCTAAGAAAAAGCCTAACCCAAACCATATTCCTGACCCTAATCTAAACCTAATGTTCACCCTTACCTAACCCTTAAACTAACCCTAAATCAAACAATAACCCTAACCCAAAGCAAACTCTAACACTAAACCTCACTCTAAGCCTAAAACTAAAATTTTTACTAACCCTAAAACTAAACCTAAACCTAACCTAACACTAACACTAACTCTAAATATAACCGTAACCCTAACACTAACACTTAACCTAAACCTAAACCAAACATTAAACTTTAACCTAACTTTAACCCTAAACTTAAACCTAACACTAACTTTAACCCTAACTCTCACCCTAACCTTAACCCTAAACCTAACATTAACCCAATCACTAAACCTAAAACTAAACCTAACACTAACCCAAAACCTAAACCTACACCTAAATCTTACACTAACCGTAAACCTTACCATAACATGAACTCTAAACCTAAACCGAATACTAACTCTACCAACCCTAACTCTAACCTAAACATAACCCAAATGCTTACCCGCACCCTAACACTAACCTTAATCATAACCATATCCATAACCTTATTTGTAAATCTAACCCAAAACCTAATTTTGACCCAAACTCTGACCTTAACACTAACCCTAAAACTAACCCTAACTGTAACCCTAACCCTAACCCTAAGACAAACCCTAAACCTAACCCTAATACTATCACAAACCCTAACCCACAAACTAACATTATTCTAACCATAATCCTACCATAACTCTAAAACTAACCTTAACCCTAACCAGTAACCTTACCCTAATCCTAACTCTTACTAACACTAAATTTAACCTTACACTTAACCCTAACTCTAAATGTAAAACTAACCCTAACCATAATCAGAACACTAACCCTAAACCTAACCCTAACTTCAACACTAACCCTAATCCTGAACCTCCCATTAAACTAAATGCCTAACCCTAATCCTAACCCTAACCTTAACACTAACACTAACTCTATCACTAACACTCACACTAACACAAAAACTAAACTTAACTGTAACATGAAACCTAAACCTAATCCTACGACTAACCCTAACC
Organism: Ictidomys tridecemlineatus; assembly: GCF_052094955.1. NCBI lineage: Eukaryota > Metazoa > Chordata > Mammalia > Rodentia > Sciuridae > Ictidomys > Ictidomys tridecemlineatus. The sequence continues at coordinate 102,212,769 of NC_135486.1, read as the reverse complement.
CTAACCCAAACCCTATCCTTAACCCTAACACTAAACCTAACGCTAACCCTTACCCTAAAACTAACCCAAACAACAGCCCTCACCCTAAAAGTAACCCTAACACTAAAACTATAACAAACTGTAACCCTAACACTGACCTTAACACTAACCCTAACTGTAACACTAACTTTAACCCTAAACCTAAACCAAACACTAACACTAAATATAATACAAAACCTAACAGTAATCCTTAGCCTAATCCTGACCCTAACACTAACCATACACTAACCCTAATCCTAACCTTAAACCTAACCCTAACCCTCAAACTAAACATAATGAAACCTAACTAGGTAACCTAATGTTACCTAATTCTAATCATCATCCTAAACCAAATAATGTCCCTGAAACTAACCCTAACCCTACCTAACATGAACCATAACACTACCTATTCCACTAAGCCCAACATAAGCCAAACCCAAATCCTAAACCTAAAAGTGACCCTAAACATAACCCTAACTTTAACTCTAAAACTAACCCTAACTTTAACCCTAACACTAACACTAATTCTTACTCTAACACAAATTCTAACACAAACCGTAATCCTTACCTAATCTGACTCTACCCTTACCCTTAATTAATCTTAATTCTAACCCTGACACAAACAGTAAACCTAACCCGAACTCAAACCCTAAAACTAACCCTAATTTTATCCCTAACCCTAAACTTAACACCAACCCTAACTCTAAAACTAACCCAAACACAATTCTAACCATGAACCTAAACCTAACTCTCACTCTTATTCTAACCCTAACCATTAACCTAACACTAACCATAATCCTAAACCAAAACCTAACACTAACACTAACCCTAACCCTAACACTAACACAAACCCTAAACCTACTTTTAACCCTAACCTATCCCTAACCTATTCCTAACTTTAACCCTAACCCGAACCTAAATCTATCCCTAACACTAACATGAACCCTAACAGTAACTGTAACCATATCCCTAACCATAACCTTTACTGTAACCATAGCAAAAAACCTAATTCTAACACTAACACTAATCCTAACCCTAACAGTAACACTAACACAAACTCTAACCCTAAACCTAACACTAAGCCTAACCCAAATCATAACCCTAATCCTGACCTAACCCTATTCTAATGCTTACCTAATCCTGACCCTAATCCTAACCCCCACTAACCCTAAACCTAACGCTAACAAGAATCCTACACCTAACCATACCACTAAGCCTAACCCTCCCCTATAGACTAACCCCAAACCTGAAACTTACCCTAAAACTAACACTATCCGTCACCCTAAAAGAAAACCAGACCCTAACCCTAACCCTAATCCTAACCCTAAACCTAATCGTAATCCTAACTTTAAACCTAATACTAACCCTCACCTTAACCCTAACCCTAAATCTAACCCTAATCATAACCCTAACACTAACCATAACCCTAAACCTAAATATAAGACTAACTCAAACACTAACAATAATTCTTCATATAACACTAACCTCAACTCTAACCCTAACCCAAACACAAACCCTAAACTTAAACTTAACCTACCACTAACCCTAACCCTAAACCTAACAAAAACCCTAAACCTATCACTAATCCTAACCCTAAACTAACACTAACCCTAACCCTAACCCTAACTCCAAACCTTACACAAACACTAACACTAATCTTAACCCTAACCCTAACCCTAACCTACCCGAAACCGAATCTTAACTGTAACCGTGACCCAAAAATAAACCTAAGAGTAACCCTAACAAGAACCCTAACCCTAAACTAAACACTAACCCTAACCCAAATCCTAGCCCTAACCCTAACCATAATTGTACACTAACACTAATTCTAAACAAACCCTGAACCTAACCCTAAACTTTAACCTAACCCTAACCCTAAACCTAATACTACCTTTAACCATAACCCTATCACTAACCCTAACCCTATCACTAACAGTAACACAAAACCTAACCCTTACAATAACTCTAACCTTAACCTAACCCTAACCCTAATCCTAACTGAACACTAACCCTAAGCCTAAACCTAACCCAACCACTAACCCTAATCTTAACCCTAACACAAATTCTAAAGTAACTCTAACCATAACACTAATTCTAACACTAACTTAACCTACCATGAAAACTAACCCTTCTTCTAACTCTAACACTAACCCTAAATCTAAACCTAACAAGAACCCTAACCCTAACTCTAAAACAATTCCTAACAATAACCCTAACCCTAACTTCAAACCTAACTTTATCATTAACCCTAATGCTAACACTAAACCTAACACTAACCTTAACTCTAATTGTAACTCTAACACGGACCATAATCCTAAACCTAAACCTAACAATAACACTAACCCTAACAATAAACTTAACCCTAACCTAACCCTAACCCTAACAGTAACCCTAAGGCTAACCCTAACCTTAAACCTAACAAGAACTCTAACCATAATCTTCACCCTAACCCTAAACCTAACCCCACACCTAACACTAACCCTTACCCATACATAACACTAAACCTAAATTTAAATATAAAACTAACCCAAACACTATTTTAAACCTAACTCTTACCCTAAAATTAACCCTAAGGTAACCCTAACCCTAAATGTAAACCTAAAATTAACACTAACACTAACCCTAACTCCAACCATAATTTTATCATTAATGCTAACCCTAACACTAAACCTAACACTAACCCAAAACCTAAATTTAACTCTAACACAAACCCTTTTCTTAAACCTAAACCTAACCATAACACTAACATTAACACTAACCCTAACACTAACCCTAATCCTAACCCTCACCCTAACCGTAATTCTAGACCAAACAATAACCCTTACCATAAACCTAACACTAACCCTAAACCTAACTATAACCCTAACCTAACCACTATTTTTTTAAGACAGAGGGAGGGAGAGAAAGAGAAAGAGAGAGAGAGAGAGAGAGAGAGAGAGAGAGAGAGAGAGAGAGAGAGAGAATGAATCGTTAAAGATTTATTTATTTATTTGTTTGTTTGTTTGTTTGTTTGTTTGTTTTAGTTTTCGGTGGACATATCTTTGTTTGTATGTGGTGCTGAGGCTCAAACCCGGGCCGTACACATGCCAGGCAAGCGCACTACAGCTTGAGCCACATCCCCAGCCCCCAAACACTAATCATAAACCTACTTTTAACCCTAACACTAACTCTAACCTAAACCTAACCATTAACCTAAACTAAACACTAACCCTAACCCTAACCCTACCTTAATCCTAACCCTAACATAAACCTAATTCTAACACTAACCTGAACCCTAACACTAACCATAAACATAACCTTAAACCTAACCCTAAACTTAAACCTAACCCTAACCCTAACCCTAAAACTAACTTTAACCATAACCTTAACCCTAACCCTAACCTTAACAGTAACACAAAACCTAAAACTTACCATAACCCTAACCTTAACCTAACGATAAACATAACCGTAACCCTAATCATAACTGAACACTAACCCTAACCCTAAACCTAACCCTATCACTATTCCTAACCCTAACCCAAACCATAACCATAACCTAACCCTAATGTTAAACCTTACTGAACCCAAAAACTAATCCTAAACCTAACACTAACCCTAACACTAACCCTATTCCTAATCCTAACAGAAATCGTAACCCTAATCCTAACTATATCTCTAAAACTAACCCCAAATCTAATTTAATCTTAACCCTAACACAAACCCTAATCCTACTCCTAACAATATCCCTAACCCAACACTAAATCTAAAACTCACCCTAGCCCTAAACCTCAACCTGACACTAATGCTAACCCTAAGATTAACACGAAGCCTAAACCTAAGTATAATCCAACTGAAACACTAATGATACCCTAAATCTAAACCGGACACTAACACAAACCTAATCCTAAGGAAACGTAACCCCATTTTTAACAGTAACACAAACGCTAATTTTAACTATATCCCTACCATGAGCCTAACACTACCAGTAACTCTAACCGTAACCATAACAAAAACCCTAACCTAAACCATAACCCTGATCCTAACATAACCCAAATCCTAACCCTTACCTAACCCTAACACTATACTGAAAACCAAGCCTAACCCAAACCTAACAATAACCCTTACCCCAACTTTAACCATAACCCTAACCCTAACATGAAACCTCACTCTAACAATAACACTAAAGCTAACCCTAACCCTAACATTAACCCTAACCTTAACCCTAACACTATCCCTAACACAAACTCTAACACAAACTCTAACACTAACAATAATCCTAACCCTAAACCTAATTCTTACCATAACCCTAACAATTAAAATACCCCTAACCATAACCCTAACACAAATCTTATCCCTAACCCTAACACTAACCCTAAATATAACCCTAAACCTAACAGTAACCCTAACCCTAAACCTAACCCTAACCCTAACACTAAACTCAACCCTAACCTAACACAATCCCTAAAACTTACTCTAACACAAACCCTAACGCTAACAATAATCCTAACCCTAAACCTAATCCTAATCCTAATCATAACTGCAATAATTACAGTAAACTTTTCCTAACACAACCCTGACCCTAACCTTAACACTAACCCTAAATCTAACCCTAGCTTAACACTAACCGCAACACTAACCTTAATGCTAACATTAACAATAACTGTAACCCTAACCCTTACATAAACCTAACCCTAAACCTAACCATAACAGTATCTCTTACCATTACCCTAACACTAACCTAAACCCCAACCATAACCCTCTCACTAACCATAACCCTAAACCTAACACTAAACCTAAACCTAAACCAAACCCTAACCCTAACCAAAACCCTTACCCTAAAACTAACCCTAACACTATCACTAACCCTAAAACTAACCATAAAAGTAACTCTAAACATAACTCTACCCCTAATTGTTACCATAATTCTAAACCTAAACATAACCCTAAACCTAAACCTAACTCTAAACCGAAAGAAAATCCTAAGCCTATCACTACACTTAAGGCAAACACCAACCCTAATTCTAAACCTAAATCTAACCCAAACACTAAACCTAATCCTAGCCCTTACCAAAACCCTAACCCTAACACTAACCCAAGGCCTAACACCAAACCTAACCCTAACCATAAACAGAACCCTAACACAAAACCTAACATTAAACCTAACCCTAACCTTAACTGTAACCCTATTCCTAACCCTAACCCTAACCATAGCCTTAAACGTAAGCATAACCCTAACCCTAATATAAATCGTAACCCACATCCTAATGATAACCCTAACCTAAACCAAATTTTAACCATGGCCCTCACCCTAAACCTAATTCTATCCCTAACAGAAACAGTGACACTAAACATAACACTAACAATAAACCAAACCCCAACCCTAACCCTATCAAAAAGTCTAAAACTAACGTTAACCCTAAACCTAACACTAACCAAAACATTAACCCTAATGCTAATCCTAACCCTAACTAACCTAATCTTAACTGTAACCCTAACCATAACTCTAACTCTAACCCTAACCCTAATACAATCCCTAATCCTGACCATAACCTAACATAAACCATTACCCAAACACTAACACTAACTCTAATACAAACGTTAAACTGACACTTAATTCAAAAACTAACCCTAACCCTAACACTAAACCTAAAACTAAAACTAAACATAACACTTACTCTAACACTAAAACTAACCCTAATCTCAACCCTAACCCTAACCCTAATCTTATCCCTAACTCTAACCCTAAACCTAACCCTAAGCTTATCACTAACACTAACCCTAACACTAATCCAAACCCTAACTCAATCCCTAAACCAGACCCTAACCCTAACACAAACCATAATCTAAACCCTAACACTAATCCTAACACTAATCTTATACCGACACCTAATTCTAAAACTATACCTAACACTAACCCTAACCCTAAACCGAAACCTAAAACTAAACCTAGCACTTACCCTAACACTAAAACTAACTCTAATCCTAACCCTAACCCTAACACTAAGCCAAACCCTAATCTTAACACTAACCCTAACCTTAAGCCTATCACTAACATTAACCCTAATTCTAACCCTAACCCTAAAACAATTCCTAACTCTGACCATAATCCAAACACAAACCATAACCCAAACCCTAAAACTAACGCTAATACTAACATTAAACAGACACCTAATTCTAAAACTAATCTTAAACCTAACCATAAAAAAATCATAACCTGAACCCTAAAACAAACCCTAACACTAAACGTAAACCTACACCTAACTGTAAAACTAGCCATAATCATACCCCAAACCCTAACCCTAACACTAACCCTAACCTGAACAATAAGCCTAATCCTAACCTGAAACCTAATACTAACACTAATTCTAACCATAACACTAAATATAAACATGACTGTAACATTAAAACTAATACTAATCTTAACAGTAACCCAAACACAATACCTAATCTTAACCCTAACACTAACCCTAACCCTAAACCTAATGCTAACCCTAACACTAATTCTAACCCTAACGCTAAAACTAACCCCAAATATAGTCCTAAACCTAACCTACTCCTAACACTAACACTAAACCTAAAACTAAACCTAACCCTAATCCTTACCATTACTCTAACAATAACCCAACCACTAACACTAAGGCAAACCCTAATCCTAAACCTAACACTAAGCCTCACTCTAATCGTAATTCTAAACTAACCTACACCCCAATCCTAACCCTAAACATTACCCAAACTCTAACCCTAACCCTAACCATTACTTTAACCCTAACACTAACCCTAACTCTAGACCTAAATCTACACTAACCATAACACTAACCCTAATCCAACTCTAATCCTAACCATAACCCTAAAACTAACACTAACCCTAAACCTCACCCTAAACGTAACTTTAACCTAACACTAACCCTAAAACTAACCATAAACCTAACTTTCACCCTAACCCAAACACTAATTTTAAACCTAAGCCTAACCCTATCCCTAAGAGTATCCCTAAACCTAACACTAAACAAAATTCTAACCCTAAGCTTTACCCTAACACTAACCCTAACCGTAATTATAGCACTAACCTAACACTAACACTAACCCTAACTCTAACTCTAACTCTCACTCTTAACCTAAAGCTATTACTAACCCTAATCCTAAGCTGAACATGAACCCTAAACCTAACCCTAACCTGAACCAAACCCTAACACTATACTTCACCATAACACTAATTCTAACCCTAACACTAACACAAAATCTAAACCAAATTCTAACTTTATCCTCACCCTTACTCTAATCCTAATCCCTACCCTAACACTAAACCAAAAGCTAAACCTAACCCTAACACGAAAACTAAACTTCACACTAACCCTAACTCTAAACCTAACACTAACACTAACCCTATTCCTAACACAAACCCTAAACCTAACTCTAACCCTTACCCAAACACTAGTCCTAACCCTAACCCGAAACCTAACACTAACCCTAACCCTTATCCTAACCCTAACTCTAACTTTAACACTAAACCTAACCCTAACCCTAACAGTAACACTAAATCTAACCCTAACCATAAAACTTAACCTAAACCTCACCATAACCCAAACCCTAACCCTAGCACAAATCAGATCATTACTCTAATCCTAACACTAATCCTAACACTAACCCTAACCCTAACCCTTAACCTAACACAAACCCTAGCACTAACCCTAAACCAAACTGAATTCCTAAACCTAAACCTAACCTTAACACTAACACTAACCCTAACCCTAACCACAATCCTATCCCCAACCCTACCCCTAACTCTAACACTTACCATAACCCTAACCCTAAACAAACACTAACTTTACCATAACATTAACCCTAACTCAAACTTTAACTTTAACACTAAAATATACCCTAACCACAACCCTAACACTAACCATACTCTAAACCTAATAATAACCCAAATTTTAACACTAACCCTAATCATAAAACTATTCATAATAATAACCCTAAAACTATCCCTAACCCTAAACCCAACCCTAAACATAAACTTAACCCAAACACTAATACTAACCATAACCCTTAACACTAAACTAACCTTGACCCTAACATTAACTTTAACCATAACCCTAAGCCTAAATCTAAACCAAATCCTTACCCTAAATGTAAACCTGTCACTAACACTAACACTAAACCTAAACATAACTCTATCCCTAACCCTAAACCTAAGAATAACACTAACCCTAACCATAACCCTAAAACTAAACATAACCCTAACTCTAAACCTCACCTTAAACTTAAAAATAACCCTAACCCTAACCCAAACATGAATCCTAACATTACCCCTAACCCAAACCTAACTCTAACACTAAACCTCACAGTAAAACTAACCCTAAACCTAACCCTAACACAAACCCTAAACCAAATACTAACCTTTATCTAACCTTAACCCTAACCTTAAACTTAACCCTAAAGCTAAAATTAACCCTGACACTAACCCTAAGGCTCACCCTAAACCTAATTTGAAACCTAAGACTAATCCTAACCCTAACAATAACACTAACACTAAACCTAACTCTAATCTTAACCCAAACACTAACCCTAACCATAAACCTAACCTTAACACTAACGTGCCCCCTAAACCTAACCCTAACACTAACCCTAACACTAACCCTAAACTTAAACCTAAAACTAACACAAACTGTAACCCTAAACCTAACACGAACCGTAATCCTTACCCTAACCCTAATTCAACACAAACCCTAACCCTACTCCTAACAATAATCCTAAACCTAACCCTAATCCTAACCTAACCCTAAACCTCAATCTAACTCTAAACCTAATCCTATACTTTATCATAACCCTAACTATAACCCTAAACATAACCCATACACAAACTCTAATGGTAAAACTTATAGTAACCTAAACCCTAATTCTAACACTAACCCTAATCCTAACACTAACACTAATAGTAACTCTAAACTTAACCCTAAACCTAACCCTAATTTTTACCCTAACCATAACCCTATCCCTAACCCGAACACTAACCCTAAAATTAATCCTAACACAAACGCTACCATTACCCTAACACTAACCCTAAAAGAAACCCTAACCCTAACCTTAAAACTAACCCTAACACTACAAGTAATCCTAACTTCAACCCTAAACCTAAACCTAAACCCAATCCTAACTGTAACAATATCACTAAACGTAACCCTAAACCTAACCCTAAAACTAAACATAACCCTAATTTTAACACTAAACCTAACCCTAACACTAACAGTAACACTAACTCTAACCCGAACCATAAAACTTACCCTAAACGTCACCATAACCCAAACCCTAACGCTATCACCAATCTAATCCTAACCCTAATACTAAAACTAATCCTAACACTAACCCTAACACTAACCCTTACCCTAAGCCTAACCCTAATGCTAACCCTAAACCTAAGTGAAACCCTAACCCTAAATCTAACCCTAACACTAACCCTATCCCCAATCCTAACCTTAACCCTAACCCTTACAATAACCTTAAACCTAACTGAACACTAACCCTTACATAACACTAACCCTAACTCAAAATTTATGACTAACACTAACCCAAACCCTAACCACAATTCTAACACTAATCATACCCTAATCCTAACCCTAATTTTAACTCTAACCCTAACAATAAAACTAACCATAATACTAACCCTAAAACTATCCCTAACCCTAACAAATATACTAAACCTAAACTTAACCCAATTACTAATACTAAATCTAATCCTAATCCTAACCATAAACTAACATTGACCCTAATACTAAATCTAACCCTAACCCTAAGCCTAACCCTATACCTAAACCTAAAACCAACCCTTACCCTAAATGTAGCCCTGTCACTAACACTAGCCCTAAACCTAACCATAACTCTATCCCTAACCCTAAACCTAAGACTAACACTAACCTTAACCATAACCCTAACAGTAATCTAACACTAACACTAAACATAACCCTAACTCTGTCACCCTAAACTTAAACATAACCCTAACCCTAACGCAAACATGAACCCTAATCCTACCCTTAACCCGAACCGAACTCTAACACTAAACCTCACCATAACACTAACCCTAGCACAAACCCTAAACCAAATACAAACCTTAACCTAACCCTAACCCTAACCCCGACCCTAAACCTAACCGTAAAGCTAAACTTAACCCTGACACTAGCCCTAAGCCTCACCCTAACCCTAATTTGAAACCTAACACTAACCATAATCCTAATCCTAGCACTAACCCTAAACCTAACTCTAAACTTAACCCAAACAATAATCCTAACCTTAACACTAACTCTAACCGAAAGACTAATTCTAACTGTAACCCTAACCCTTATACTAACACGACCCCTAACCATAACACTAACTCTAACCATATACCTAAACCTATTCCTAAACCTAACCCTAAACCTAAACCTTAAACTAACACAAACTGTAACCCTAACTCTAACACAAACCATAATTCTTACCCTAACCCTAATTTAACCCAAAACCTAACCCAAATTCTAAGACTAATCCTAACCCTAACCCTAATCCTAACCCAACCCTAAACCTCAACCTAACCAACCCTAATCTTAAACTTTATCATAACCCTAACTATAACCCTAACCGTAACCCCTACACAAATCCTAATGCTAAAACTTATACTAACCTAAAACCTAATCCTAACACTAACCCTAAACCTTACACTAACACTAACTCTTACCGTAACCCTAAACCTAACCCCAAATTTTACCCTAACCACAACCTTATCTCTAACCTGAACACTTACCTTAAATCTAATCCTAACACAAACCCTACCATAAACCTAACCCTAAACCTAAACCTAATCCTAACCATAACAATATCTCTAAAGCTAACCCTAAACCTAAAGCTATTTCTAAACCTAACCCTAATCTAACACTAACTTTTGACCCAATTATAACCCTAAACCTAACTTTAACACTAACCCTAACCATAACTCTAACCATAAACCTAAAGCTAGGGTTAGTGTTAGGTTTAGTGTAGATTTATGGTTAGGGTTAAGGTTAGTGTTAGAGTCAAAGTAAAGGTTAGGGTTAGGGTTAGTGTTTGGGTTAGGGTTAGGGTTTGTGTTAGGGTTAGAGTTAGTGTCCGGGTTAGGTTTACAGTTAGGTTTATGGTTAGGTTTTGGTTCTGGGTAAGTTTAGGATTAGCGTTAGTGTTAGGTTTAAGATTAGGATTAGGGTTTGTGTTAGTGTTAGTGTTAGTTTTAGGGTAACGGTAAGGATTGGGGTTAAGTTAAGGGTTAGGGTTAGTGCTAGTGTTAGGTGTAGGGTTAGGTTTAGGGTTAGGTTTAGGGTTACAGGTAGTGTTTGGTTTAGATTTAGTGTAAGGGTTTTGGTTAGGGTTAGGGTTAGGTTTAGGGTTAGGGTTAGGGTTAGGGTTAGTGAGAGGGTTATTTTGGGGGTTAGTGTTAGTGTTATGGTTATGGTAAGGGTTACTGTTATGGTTAGGTTTAGGGTTAGGGTTAGGTAACAGGATTACAGTTAATGTTAGTGTTTGTGTTAAGGTTAGGTTTGCAGTTAGTGTTAGGTTTAGGATTAATGTTAGGGTTAGGGTTAGATTTAGGGTTAGGGTTAGGGTTAGGGATAGGATGTGGTTAGGGTTATGGTTAGGGGTAGTGTAACCATTAGGGTTATGGTTAGGATTAGGTTTAGGGTAAGCATTAGTGTTAGTGTTAGGGTTTGTGTTAGAGTTAGTGTTAGGGATAGTGTTAGGGTCAGGTTTAGGTTTAATGTTAGGGTTAGGTTAAGGGTTACCTTTAGTGTTAGTGTTAGGGTGAGGTTTTGTGTTAGGGTTAGGTTTAGGGTTGGGGTAAGGGTTATTGTTAGGTTAAGTGTTAGGGTTGGTATTAGGGTTAGGGTTAGTGTTAGGTAAGGGTTAGATTTTGGGTTATGTTAGGGTGAGTGTTAGGGTTTAGGTTAGGTTTTGTGTTAGGTTTAGTGTTAAAGTTAGTGTTAGTGTTAGTGTCAGGTTAGGGTTAGGGTTGGGGTTATGTTAAGGTTAGGGTTATTGTTAGAGTTAGGGTTTGTTATACTTTGTGGGTTAGGGTTAGGTTTACAGTAGGGATAGGGTTAAATTTAGTGTAAGGTTTAGGGTTAGGTTAAGATTTAGGGTTAAGTTTAGGGTTATGGTTATAATTAGGGTTAGTGTATAATTAGGGTTAGCATTAGTGTTAAGGTTAGGGGTAGGGTTAGTTTTATGGTTAGGGTTAGTGTTTGTTTTAGGGTTATGCTTAGGGTTATGTTTAGGGTTACAGTTACGGTTAGGATTAGGCTCAGAGTTACAGTTATATTAGGGTAGGTTAGGGTTAGAATTAGGGTTAAGATTAGTGTTAGAAATAGGTTTAGGTTAGAGTTAGGGTTAATGTTAGGTTTAGTGTTAGGTTTAGGGTTAGGGTTAATGTTAGGTTTAGGTTTAGGGTTTCCTTAGGATTAGGGTTGGTGTTAGTGTTAGGTTTAGGTTTATCATTAGTGTTTGGGATTGGTTATACTTAGGTTTATGCTTCGTGTTAGTGTTAGGGTTAGGATTAGTGTTAGGTTTAGGGTTAGGGCTAGGGTGAGTTTTAGGTTTAGTGTTAGGGTTAGGGTTATTGTTTAGATAAGGATTAGGGTTAGTGTTAGGGTTGAGGTTAAATAAGAATTTGGATTAGTTTTAGGGTTAAAGTTAGGAATAGGGTTAGAATTTCTGTAATGATTAGGAATAAGGTGAGTTTTAAGGTTAGTGTGAGGTTTAGGTATAGTCTTTTGGTGAGGGTTAGGCTTAGTGGTAGGGTTAGGTTTATGGTTTTTGTCAGTGTTATGGTTAGGGTTAATGTTAATGTTAGTTTTAGTATTAGGATTAGGGTTAGGTTAGGTAAGGTTTAGCATTAGGGATAGGTTAGGGTTATGGTTATAGTTTGGGTTAGGGTTTGTGTTTGGGTTAGTGTTATGGTTAGGTTTATACTTATACTAGGGTTAGTGATAGAGTGTAGGTTAGGTTTTGTGTTGTGTTATGTTTAGGTTTATAGTTAAGGTTATGGTTATGGTTAGCGTTAGGGTTCAGGTTAGTGTTAGGATTAAATTTAGGTTAGGGTAAGGATTAGGGTAGAATTAGGGTTATGGTTAGGGTTTATTTTAGGGTTAGGGTTAATGTTAGGTTCAGGTTTACAGTTAGATTTAGGTTATGGTAAGTGTTAGTGTTAAAGTTAGGTTTAACTTTAGATTTTGGGTTAGGGTTATAGTTAGGTTTAGGGTGAGTGTTAGGTTTAGGTTAAGGGTTAGTGTTTGGTTTAGAATTATATTTAGGGTGAGGGTTAGGGTTAGGCTTAGGTTAAGGGTTAGCCTTAGGGTTAGTGTTAGATTTAGTGTTAGGATTAGTGTTATGTTTAGGTTTAGGATTAGGTGTTATGTTAGGGTTAGGTTTAGGGTTAGTGTTAGGTTTAATGATAGGGTTAGGGTTAAAAATTGAGTTAGGGTTGAAGTTAAGGTTAGTGTTAGTGGTAGGTTTAGGTTTAAGTTTAGGGTAAGGGTAGCATTATTTTTAGGGTTAGGGTTACATTTAAAATTAATGTTTGGGCTAGGGTTATATTTAGGTTTAGGGTTGGTGTTACATTTAGGATAAGGGTTATTGTTAGGTCTGGGTTTAGGTTTAGGATTAGGGTGAGGATTAGGGTTAGTGTTATTGTTAGGTTTAGGGTTAGTGTTAGCCTTAAGCTTATTGTTAGTGTTAGGGTTTAGTTTAGGTTTAGATTTAGTATTATGGTTATTGTTATTGTTAGGTTTAGGTTTAGAATTAGGGTTTGTGTTAGAGTTAGGGTTAGGGTTAGGGTTAGTGTTAGGTTTAGTGTTAAGGTTAGGGTAAATGATAGGGTTTTGGTTGGGGTTAAGGTTAGGGTTAGGCTTAGATTTGGGGTTGGTGTTGTGGTTAGAAGAAGGGTTAGTTTTTGTGATATGCTAAGGTTAGTGTTAGGATTAGTTTTATGGTTAAAGTTACTTTAGAATTAGTGTTAGGGTTAGGGTTAGGTTTAGTGATAGGGTTAGGTTTAGTGTTAGAGTTAGTGTTAAATTAGGGTTAGAGTTAGCTAGGGTCAGGGTTAGGTTAAGGTTAGGGTTATGAAAAGTGTTAGGTTTTGTGTTACTGTTAGAGTTAGGTTAGGCTTAGTGGTAGGGTTATGGTTAAAGTTAGTTTTAAAATTAGGGTTAGAATTAGGTTAAACTTTAGGGTTAGGTTTAGGGTTATGGTTAGAATTAGTATTATTGGGGTTAGAGCTACGATTAGGGTTAGGTTTAGGGTCAAATTTAGTGTTAGTGTTCGGGTAGGTTTAGAGTTAGGGTATGTGTTACGTTTAGGCTTAGGATTAGTTTAGGGTTAGGGTTACAGTTAGGGTTAGGGTTAGGGTTTGTGTTAGATTTAGGGTTAGGGTTAGTGTTAGGTATTGGTTTAAATTTAGGGTTTTGATTAACTTTAGGGTTAGATTTAGGGTTAGGTTTAGGTGAAGAATTAGTGTTAGTGTTTGGGTTAGGGTTATATTTAGGTTTAGGGTTAATGTTAGGTTTTAGGGTTATGATTAGTATTAGGTTTAGAATTTGGGTTAGAGTGAGGGTTAGGTTTAGATTTAGGGTTAGGTTAAGGATTAGTGTTAGGATTATCGTTAGGGTTAGGCTCTGTTTTTCTGTTAGGGTTAGGTTTAGTGTTAGTATTAGGGTAAGTTTTAGGTTAGGGGTTAGGGTTTTTGGGAGAGTTAGGCATAGTTGCATGGTTAGGTTTGGGTTCTTGTTAGGGTTAGGTTTAGGGTTAGTGTTGGTGTTAGGATTAGGGTTAGCGTTAGGTAAGCGTTAGAGTTAGGGTTAGGTTAGGGTTAAGGTTATGATTTGGGTTAGGCTTTGGGTTAGGTTTAGGTTTAGGGTTAGGGTTATAGTTAGGGTTAGGGTAAGAGTTAGTTTTAAGATTAGGTTTTGTGCTAGGGTTACGGTAAAGTTTATGGCTAGGGTTACAGTTATACTTACTGTTAGGGTTCAGGTTAGTTTTAGGGATAGATTTAGGTTAGGGTTAGGGTTAGGGTTAAGGTTAGGAATAGGTTAGGGATAAGTTAGGGTACGGATTAGGTTAATGGTTTGTGTTAGGGTTAGGGTTAGGGTTAGGTATTGGTTTTGGTTTAGGGTTAGGGTTAGTGTTAGGGTTAGAGTTAGGGTTAGGGTTAGAATTAGGGTTAGGGTTAGGGATATGTTTACTGTTAGTGGTAGGCTTTGAGTTAGGGTTAGGGTTAGGGTTACTGTTTTTTGATAGATTTATGGTGAAGGTTAATGTTATGGGTTAGGGTTAGAGTTAGTGTTAGTGAATGGTTTAGGTTTATGTATAGGGTTAGTGTTAGTTATAGGGTTCGGGTTGTGTTCAGGATTAGTGTTCTGTTAGGCTTAAGATTTGTGTTAAGGTTAGTGGTAGTATTTGGGATAGGGTTAAGGTTGATTTTAGGGTTTGTGTTAGGTTTAGGGTTAAGTTTTGGGTTAGGGTAACTGTTAGGGTTAGGGTTACGATTACAAAAAGTGTTAGGGTTAGTGTGAGTGCTAGGTTTAGGATTAAAGTTAAATGTAGGGTTAGTGTTAGGTTTAGTGTTACGTTTTATGTTAGATTAAGGGTTAGGGTTAGGGTTATGGTTATGGTTAGGATTCAGGATATGGTTAGGTTTAGGGTTAGTGTTTAGTTTAAGTTAGGGTTAGTTTTTGGGTTATCATTCATGTTAGATTTAGAGTTAGCTTTAGGGTTGTGTTTATTATTAGGGTTATCATTAGTTTTAGGTGAAGTTTAGTTTTAGGATTAGTGTTAGGATTAGGGTTCAGGTAAGGTTAGGGTTAGGATTATCATTATCGTTAGTGTTTGTGTTAGGATTAGGGTTAGGGTTAGGGTTAATGTTAGGGTTAGGGTTATGTTTTGTGTTAGTAAAAGTGTTAGGGTTAGTGTTAGGGTTAAGGATAGGTTTTGTGTTAGGGTTAGCAATAAAGTTAGGGTTATGGTTAGAATTAAGTTTAGAGTTAGTGTTAGGATTAGTGTTAGGTTTAGCGTTAGGGATAGAGTTAGAGTTAGGGTTAGCGTTTGTCTTAATGTTCAGGATAGGTTTAGAGATTGTGTTAGGGTTAGTGTTAGGGTTACCATTAGGGTTAGTGTTACACTTAGGGTTAGGGTTAAGTGTAGGGTTAGTGAAAGTGTTAGGGTTAGGGTTAGGGTTAGTTATATAAGTAGTTTTAAGTGTTAGTGTTAGGGTAAGGGTTAGTGTTAAAGTTAGGATTAGGTTTAGGGTTAGTGTTAGATTTAAGGTTAGTTTTATGGTTAGTGTTAGGTTTAGAGTTTGGATCAGGGTTAGTGGTATTGTTAGTATTAGGGTTAGGGTTAGTTTTACGGATATGTTTAGGGTTAGTGTTAGGTTTAGGTTTAGGGTTAATTTTACTGTTAGGTTTGGACTTAAGTTTAATGCTTGGGTTAGGGTTAGTGTTAGGTTTAGTGTTAGTTACAGAGTTAGGGTTAGTGATAGCGTGAGTTTTAGGGTTAGTATTAGCATTTGGATTTCGGTTAGGTTGAGAGTTAGGGTTAGGATTAGTGTTAGGGTTAGGGTTAGTGTTAGGTTTAGTGTTAGGGTTAAAGTTAGGGTTAGGATTAGGGTCAATTTTAGTGTTAAGTTTAGGGTTAGTGTTTGTGTAAGGGTTAGGGTTAGGGTTTGTCTAAGGGTTAGGGTTAGGTTTACAGTTATGATTTGGGTTAGCGTTAGGGTTGGTGTTTGAGTTAGTATTAGGGTAATGGTTAGGATTAGTGTTAGGGTTAGTGTTAGGTTTAGGGTTAGAATTTGGCTAAATTTAGGGTTGTTTGTAGGGTTAGGTTTAGGGTTCATGTTAAGGTTATGTTTATGTTTAGGTTAGGGTTAGTGTTCGGGTTAGTGTTACTTTTAGGGTTAGAGATATTGTTAAGATTAGGGATAGTTTTAGGGTTAGTTATAGTTTTAGATTAGGATTAGGTTCACATTTAGTGTTACAGTAAGGGTTAGGGGTAGGTTTTAGGTTGGTGATAGGGTTAGTGTTAGGGTTAGTTTTAGTATTAGGGTAATGGTTAGGTTTAGGGTTAGGATTCTAGTTAGGCTTAGCATTAGTTTTAGAGTTAGTGTTAGGGTATTGGTTAATGTTAGGGTTAGTTTTAGGGTTTGTGTTAGGGTCAGGGTTATGTTTAGGGTTTCAGTTAAGATTACGGTTTTTTCTAGTGTTAGGATTAGGTTTTGGGTTAGTGTTATGGTTAGGTTTAGGGTTAGTGTTTTATTTAGGGTTAGGTTTAGGTTTAATGTTAGTATTAGGCTTAGGGTTAGGGTTTTATTTAGGGTTAGGTTTAGGTTTAATGTTAGTGTTAGGCTTAGGGTTAGGGTTAGTTTTAAGTTCAGGTTTAGGGTTAGTGTTAGTGACAGGGTTAGTGTTAAGGTTATTTTTGTTTTAGTGTTAGGGTTATGGTTAGTTTTAGGGTTAGGGTTCGTCTTAGGGTTAAGGTTAGTGTAGGTTTAGGGTTAGGTTTAGGTTAGTGAGAGAATTAGGGTTAGGATTCAGGGTAGGTTTTCTGTTAGGGTTATGTTTAGGGTTAGTGTTAGGGTTAAGGTTTGGATTAGGTTTATGTTTAATGTTAGGCTTAGTGTTAGTGTTCGTGTTCAGTTCGAGATTAGTGTTATTGATTGAGTTTGGGTTTATGGTTAGGGTTGTGTTTAGTGTTAGTGTTAGGTTTAGGTTTAGTGTTAGGTTTAGGTTTAGTGTTAGGATTAGTGTTAGTGTTAGGGTTATGGTTAGGTTTACATATACTCTAAGGTTTAGTGTTAGTGTTAGGGCTACGTTTAGTGTTATGGTTAGAGTTAGGGTTAGGTTTAGTGTTAATGTTAGGTTTAGGGTTAGGGTTAGGCTTAGGTAAGTGTTAGGGTTAGGGTTGGTTTAGGTTTAGGGGTATGTTTTGGATTAGGGTTTGTGTAAGGTTTAGGTTTAGTTTTAGGTTTAGGGTTAAAGTAAGGTTTAAGATTAAGGTTAGAGTTAGGGTTAGTGTTAGAGTTAAAGGTAGGGTAAGGTTTAGAATTAGTGTTAGGGTAAGGGTTAGGGATAGGGTAAGTTCTAGGGTTACTGTTTTGGTTAGGGTTTGTGTTCGGGTTAGTGTTTGGGTTAGGATTAGCGTTAGGGTTAGTGCTCAGGTTAGGGTTAGGGTAAGGTTGAGCGTTAGGGTTAGGTTTAAGATTAAGATTAGGTTTAGTGTTAAGGTTTGGGATAGTTTTAGTGTGAGAATCAGTGTTAGGAATAGTTTATTGTTAGTTTTAGGCTTAGTGTTAAGGTTTATGTTAGGGTAAGAGTTAGTATTAGTGTTAGGTTTACAGTTCAGATTAGGGTTAGGTTTAGTGCTAGGGTAAGTGTTACGGTTAGGGTTAGGTTTACTGTTAGGGTTAGTGTTAGAGTTATGATAAGGTACAGCTTTAGGGTAAGTGTTAGAATTACAGATAGTGTTAGGCTTAATGTTACATTAAGGTTAGGGTTCGTATTAGGGTTAGATGTAGAATGAGTGTTAGGGATAGGGTTATTGTTATGGTTATTGGTAAGGTTTGTGTTAGGATGAGGGTTAGGTTTAGAGTTATGGTTACGGTTAAGGTTAGTATTCAGGTGAGGGTTAAGTTTAGGGCTAGATTTAGGATTCATACTAAAGTTATGTTTAAGGTTAGGGTTAGGGTTCATGTTTGGGATATGTTAAGGGTTAGTGTTATGTTTAGTTTAGGGTTAGGGTTAGGTATAGGGTTAGGATTAATGCTTTTGTTAGGATTAGTGTTAGTTTTAGTTTTAGTGAAAGGGTTAAAGTTAGGGATAGGATGAGATTTAGGGTTAGTATTAGTGTTCAGGTTATGGTTAGGTTTAGGGTTAGCGTTAGGGTTTGGATTAGTGTTAGGTTTAGGGTTAGGGCTTTGGTTAAAGTTAGGGTTACGGTTAAGGTTAATGTTAGGGTTAATATTAGGTTTAGGTTTGTGTAAGGGTTAGGGTTAGTGTTAGAGTTATGGTTAGGTTTAGGTTTAAGGTTGATGTTGGGGTTAGTGTTAGGGTAATGGTTAGGGTTAAGGTTAAAATTAGTGTTAGAGTTAAGGTTAGAATTTTGTTTAGGGTTAGTATGAGTGGTAGGATAAGGGTTAGGATTCAGGTTATTTTTAGGTTTATGGTTAGGATTAGGGTTATGGTTAGTGTTAGGATTAGAGTTAGGGATAGTGTTAAGGTTAGGGATAGTTTTAGGGTTATGGTTAGTGTTAGGTTTAATGCTTGGTTTAGAGTTAGGGTTAACGTTAGTTCTAGTGTAAGGGTTTGGGTAAACATTAGCTTTAGTGTTAGTGTTAGGGTATGGATTAGGGTTAGTTTTAGGCTTAGTTTAAGGGTTAGGGTTATTATAAATTTTAGTCTTAAAGGTCTGATAAGTGTTAGGGTTAGAGTTAGGTTTAGGGTTAGTGTTAGGGTTAGGGTTACTGTTAGTGTTAGGGTAACCATTTGGTTTAGGGTTAGTGTTATTTTTAGGGTTAGGTTTAGGGTTAACAATAGGGTTAAATTTAGGGTTTGTGTTAGTGTTATGGTTAGGGTGAGTGTTAAGTTAAGGGTTACAGTTGGTGTTAGGAGTATGTTTAATGTTAGTGATTGAGTCAGTGTTAGGGTTAGGGTTATGGATAGTGTTAGGGTTAGGGATAGGTTTAAGATTAATGTTAGGCATAGAGTGAGGGTTAGTGTTATGTTTAGGGTTAGGGTTTAATTTAGGTCTAGTATTAGGTTTAGTTTTAGGGTTAGAATTAATGTTAGAGTGAGGGTTAGAGTTAGGGTTGATGTTAAGTTCACAGTTAGGTTTAGGATTAGGGGTAGTGTTACTGTTAGTTTAGTGTTAGAATTAGGGTTAGTGTTAGAGTTATGTTTAGGTTTAGGATTAGGGTTAGGGTTATTGATAGGTTTAGAAATATGTTTAGAATTAGTGTTAGTGATAAGATTAGGGTAGGGTTTAGGGATAGTGTTAGGTTTACAGTAAGGATTACTGTTAGATTTAGTGTTATTCATAGACAAAGGGTTAAGTTTTGTGTTAGGGTTAGTGTTAGGGTTAGGATAGGGTTTGGATTATGTTTACAGTTAGGGTTAGTGTTAGGCTTAGGTTTAGGGTTTATGTTAGGGTTAGGTTTAGCATGAGTGTTAGGGTTAGGGTGAGGTTTAGGTTTAGTGTTAGTGTTTGGGTTAGGGTTAAGATTAGTGTAAGGATAGTTTTAGGGTTAGTGATAGGTTTAGAGTTAGTTTTAGGGTTAGGGCTATGTTAGTGTTATGGTTAGGGTTAGGGTTAGATTTAGGGTTAGTATTAGTGTTAGGTTTACGATTATTGTTAGTGTTAGCCTAAGGGTTAGGGTTAGAGTTAGGATTAGTTTTGGGTTTAGTGTTAGGATTAGGGTTAGTTTTAAACTTAGGGTTGGATTTAGGTTCAGGGTTAGTTTTAGGTTTAATTTTAGGGTTAGGGTTAGGGTTTTTTAGGGTTAGAGTTAGGATTTAAGTTAAGTTTATGGTTAGGGTTAGTGTTAGGTTTAGGTTTTTGCATTAGAATTAGTGTTAGGGTTAGCTTTAGGTTAGGGTTAGGGTTGGGTTAGGGTTACGGTTAGTGTCAGGTTTAGGGTTAGGGTTAGGGATTGTGTTAGTGTTAGTGTTAGGGTTATGGTTAGGTTTCAAATTAGAATTAGGGTTAGGTTTATTGTTATATTTAGGTTTAAGATTGAAGATAGAGTTAGTGTTAGAGTTAACATTAGGCTTAGGTTTAAGATTAGAATTAGGGTTAATGTTAGGCTCATTGTTAGGGTTAGTTTTAGGTTTAGTGTTACAGTTAGGATTAGTGTTAGTGTTAGGTTTATGATTAAAGTTAGGTTTGGTGTTAGCATTAGAGTTATTGTTAGGTTTAGGGTTAGGATTTTTATTCAATTTAGGGTAAAGTTTAGGGTAAGGAAAGGTTTAGGGTTAGGTTTACTGTTAGGTTTATGATTAGGGTTAGGGTTAGTGTTAGGGTTAGGCTGGTGGCTAAAGTGAGGTATAGGGTTAGGGTTAGGGTTAGGGTTAGACCTCGAGTAAAGTTAGGGTTAGGGTTAGTGTTAGGTTTTGTGTTAGGGTTAGGGTAAATATTAGGGTTAGGGTTAGTATTAGGGTTAGGGTTACAGTTAGGATTAGGCTTAAGGTTAGTTTTAGGGTTAAGGTTATGGTTGATTTTAGTGTTAGGTTTAGATTTAGGGTTTGTGTTAAGGTTAGGGATTTAGTGTTGAGATTAGTGTTAAAATTAGAGTTTGCATTTTGGTTTGTTTTAGGGTTAGGGTTAGTGTTATGGTTAGTTTTAGTGTTAGGGTTAGTATTAGTGTTAGGATTAATGTTATTGATTGAGTTAGGTTTAGCTTTAGGTTTATGTTTAGGGTTAGTTTTAGGATTAGGGTTCTGGTTTGTCTTAGGGTTAAGGTTAGGGTTAGTTTTAGTGTTTTGTTTAGGGTTAGTGTTAGGGTTAGTTTTAGGGTTATGATTAGTGTTATTATTATTATTAGGGTTAGGGTTGGGGTTAGTTTGGGGTTCAGAAAAGGGTTTAGGTTAATTGGAAATATTTAAGTTAGGTTTAGTTTTAGTGTAACAAATAGGGCAATGGTTAACAATAACCCTTAAAGTAAACTGAACACTTACTCTACACTAGACCTAAACCTACTCTAAATTCTGGATCTATCCCTAAATCTAACCCTATCCCCAAAACTGACCCTGATTCTAACTCTGAACCTAGCTTTGAACCTGACACTAACCCAAAACCTAGACCCAACACCAGATCTAGCCATAACCCTAACCCAAAAACTAGCCCTAAACATAACCCTAGTTCTTACATTACCCATAGTTCAAACCCTAGCCCTAAACCTAACACAAAACCTAGGCCAAAACCTAGGCCTAAACTTAGCTCTAAGCATAACCCACAGCCTAACTCTAGCCCTAAACCTAGCCCTAACCTAAGCCTCGCCTTAGATCTAACCCTAGTTCAAAGCTTATCCTTCACACTAAACATAACCCTAGCTGTATTTTAAACCCTAACCCTCACCCTAGCCCTAACCCTAACATTAAATCTAGCCTGAACTTTAGCTCTAACCATATCCATTACCATAACCCTAACCTTAACTCTAATTAAAACCGTATCCCTAACACTAAGCCTAACTCTAACCATAAAGGTAAACCTAAACCTAAACCTAAACCTAACTCTCACCCTATCCCTAACCCTTAGCTCAAACACTAATCCTTACTCTAACCTAATCATAACCCTAGCCCTAAACCTAACACTTACCCTAACCCTATAACATACCCCAAATCACACCCTAGCCCTATCCATAAAACTAGCACTAATCCTAGACTTAATCCAAACCATAATCTAGCCCTTACCCTAGCTTTAAACCTATCAACTACACTAAACATAATCCTAACCCTAATACTAAACCTAACCCGATTGCTAAATCTAACCCATCCATTACCCTAAATCTTAACTGAAACCTAAACTAAACTCTATCCTTTATGCTACCCCTAAACCTAACCCTAATGCCAATTCGAGCTCTAATCTTAAACCTTTATCTAAACCAAATGCTAATCCTTACCCTTACTCTTATAATAACCCTAGCCCTAAAGCTGATCTTTAATCTAAACCTAACTCTTACACTAGACCTAGACATAACCTAACCCTAAAACTATCCTTAACATTAACCCTAGACCTGATATTAGCCCTAGACCTGGTCCTAGCAATAAACCCAAGAGAAACCCTAGCCCTAAAACTAGCCCTAAACCTAGCCTTTGTTGAGAGCCACAGCCAAAGGGGCACCAGCAAACTTCCAGCTGCCGGCTGATGATTGCCTCACAGCGGCCCCAGCAACATCTAGCTGATTGGCTCCTCTGCGGTGATGTTCATTGGGCTGCTTCCCTGCCCTTCAGACTGCCAGCTGATGATTGGCTAAAAGCGGCCCCAGCAACATCTAGCTGATTGGCTCCTCCACGGAGCTGCTCATTGTGGGACTTCTTTGGCTCTGCCCATGCAACCCAGCCAATTGGCCTCAAGAGCAGGTGGATTGTGGGAGGTGGTGAGGCTTGTGTGGGTGAGAGGCTTGTGGAAGCCGGTGGTGGCAATTGGGATCTGAGGGTTTTTTCCTGAGAAGCTATTTTGTTTGGCGTTTGTAGTTCTAAAAATAAAGTTAGTTTCTTTTGACAAGTGGCTCCTGAAGTATGCCCAGCCAGACTGCGGCATTTGGTGGCCCGTATGGGGAACGACTGAGGGTAAGTAAACTGCTCGCCCCATAGGGCAGGGCGAGAGAATAGGTAGCTATTCTAAGTTTTCTCTTTTGTTTTGCTTCCTTTTTGTTTTAACTTGCCTGTCCCTGGAGATGAGTGAGACGTAAGAAAAACCGCTCACATCTGAGGAAAAACTATTTGCGTCTGAGGAACAGATAGGGAGAAAGGATGGATGCACAAGTCAGAAGGATAGAAAGGCTATAATGAATTTTTGTTGTTCCATTTTTATTGGATTCTGTCTCGGTGTTGTTTGGTGTTATCTTGTTGGGTTGTATTATAGTAGAAATACGGGATCAGCAATTAGTAAAAAACAAACCAAAAGACTGTTAAGTAAATTGTTAGAGGAAGGAGGCATATCAGTAAAATCAAGAGCAGTCAGGGCATACGTTGATACAATAGAAAAATATAGACCATGGCTTTTTAAGGAGAAGTTGTAAGATATAGCACAATGGAATCATCATGGTAAAGATTTAAAAAGAATAGAAAAGAACAACCCAGGGACTCTGCCAGTTTGCACATTGACATTCTGGGCGTTGGTATCTGGTATTCTTAGTCCAAACCCTTCAGTTCAGACAAAGGTAGATGAAGGAGAAGACATATTGATTCAAGTAAAAGAGAAGGTCTCTCAAGTTAGTCAGAAAGAGGAAAAGATTCAAGTAAAAGAGAAGGTCTTTCAAGCTAGTGAGACAGAGGAAGGAGTTTAGAGCAGAAAAAGCCATCAGGGGAAAAGTTACAACAGGAGACTGCTAATAACACCTTTCTATCAGAGAGCGTAAGTGTCCAACCAACAGCACCACCTTTACAGGAGACTGCTACTAACAGCATTCTATCACCAGAGGGCATAAGTGTCCAATCAACAGCACCACCTCTATATGCTAGGAGATTCCCAACCCCCACAGTTGATAGTTGGGATCCTGAGAAAGAATCTCAAGTATGCTCTGCATTTGAGGTAGGCGGGCAGCAAATTTACCAGGGTTTAAATTTCAAATCAGTGAAGGAGCTAAAAGAGGCTGTAACAACCTATGGTCCTCAAGCACCCTTCACTGTAAGCTTGGTCAAATCCATTACCAACTTAAACATGATGACAGCAGATTGGGCTAATATTTGTAAAGCTGTGCTAACTGGAGGACAATACCTGTTATAAAAGGTTGCCAATGAGGAATTTTGCAAGGAGATGGCTAGTCGAAATGCAGCAGCTGGTTATCCTCAGAGAAATCTAGATATGTTGTTAGGAAAGCGACCTTATGAGGATCGGCAGCAACAAATTGCATATGATCCTGGCGTATATTTACAAATTGCTGTAGATGCAGTAAAGGCATGGAAGACTTTAAAAGAACATGGAAGTTTACAAGGTCAATTATCTAAGGTAATACAAGGAGCTAATGAACCTCATGCTGAATTTGTAGACAGGCTTATTCAAACAGCTACCAAAATATTTGGAAATACAAAACAAGCAATGCCATTGATAAAACAACAGGCTTATGACCAAGCAAATTGTTGGTGCAGAGATATCATTAGACCATGAAAACAGGAAGATTTAAACACATATATTAAATTATGTAGAGACATTAATGAACTAGAGCAAGTCATGGCAGCTGCAGTAAAACAGGCTTTAGATGCCAGAGACATTAATAAAAAAGGGCAAATTGTGGCAGCTGCAGTAAAACTTGCTTTAGATGCCAGGCCAAAAACATGCTACAATTGTGAACAAACAGGACATTTTAAAAGGAATTGCCCCGTAGGAGGAGGGTTTAACAAAACTAGGTATCAAACGAGTAGAATACCAGGTATTTGCCCACGATGCCATAGAGGGAGACATTGGGCTAATGAATGCTGTTCTCAAACCACCATAGAGGGTACTCCATTACATTGGTCTAATGAATGCCATTCTTAAACAACTATAGAGGGTACTTCATTATCAAAAAATGAACAAGGACAAGGTGTTTATCCACAATATCTTGGACAAAGTTATCGGGCTCCATTGCCAAAAAAAATGGACAGGGGGCCTCAATGCTCCGGGGCCCCAAACCACAAATATACGGAGCACTGGAGAAACTCAGCAACCCCAGCAACCCCATCAGGGTAGTGCCCAGGACATCAGATCCCTTATCAGACAAACCAGAGCAAGCGCAGGGTTAGACATCTGCGCCTCTGCTAAATCAGTACTAACCCAGAGATGGGAGTTCAAATCATTCCAACAGGGGTAAAAGGACCTCTTCCCAAAGGAACAGTAGGCTTATTATTGGGACGCAGCTCTTCTACTCTAAAAGTACTTTTGAAAAGTCCTGAGGGAATTGATCTCGATTATGAAGGTGAAATAAAAATTATAGCCAGTTCTCCAAAGGGTATATCAGTAATTTCACCAGGAGATAGAATAGCACAGTTACTAATAATGCCAAGCCTACATGATAAATTTTCCAGTCATGCTGTAGAAAGAGGTTACAAGGGATTAGGCTCCACAGGTGTAGATTGGGCTATGCTTTCTTTAAATTTAGATTCTCTCCTCATGCTAAAACTAAATATTCAAGGACATGAATTTAATGGGCTACTGGATACAGGTGCAGACCTTAGCATCATCTGTCGTTAAGAATGGCCAAAACATTGGCCATTACAACAAGCCACTCAAACGCTTCGAGGCCTAGGAGTGGTGACTAATCCCAATAGAAGTGCAATGGTATTAGATTGGAAGGATCCTGAAGGATGTGAAGGAACTATACAGCCATATGTATTGGATCATCTTCCCGTAAATTTATGGGGACGAGATGTCTTAGATCAATTAGGTTTGACATTAACAAATAATATCAATCAAAATGCACCCACAATTATGGCTAGACAAGGTTTTAGGAAAGGAAAAAGATAAGAAAAACGAACAAGGTATAGCAGCACCAATACAAATAGATCAAGGAACATACAGACATGGGTTGGATTTTCACAAAGGGCCACTGGGACAATAAAAATTACATGGAAATCAGAAAGACCAGTATGGGTCCCTCAGTGGCCCTTGACTAAAGAATAGATACAAGTAGCCCATGATCTAGTCAAAAAACAATTAGCAGAAGGACATATACAACCTTCTGTATCTCCCCATAATACTCCCATTTTTGTCATCAAAAAAAAAAAATCTGGTAAATGGAGATTATTGCAAGATTTAAGAGCCATTAATAATGAAATGGTCATTATGGGACCTGCTCAATCGGGGATTCCTCAATTGTCTGCTTTGCCAAAAACTTTGTATGTTTTAGTTATAGATATTAAAGATTTTTTTTTTCAATTCCAATTCATCCTGAGGATAGTCCACGTTTTGCATTTACTTTTCCTGCACTAAATCATGAAGGTCCTGATCAGAGATATGAATGAAAAGTAGTCCCTCAAGGGATTGGTAATAGCCCAACTATTTGTCAAATTTATGTTACCAAAGTAATCCAGCCACTTAGAAATCAAAATCCTGAACTACAAATATTTCAAATGTTTCAAACTACAAATATGGATTATGTATTATTAGCACAAAAAGCTAAAAACACACTGCTAGAATGTTATGCCACACTTACAAACTTATTAAAAAATTATAATCTAGAAATAGCAATAGATAAAGTACAATTAAATTTTCCTATTAATTATTTAAGAGTTCTATTATCCTCAACCATGGTCCATCCACCCAAAATTCAAATATGAGTAGATCAACTCAAATCACTTAAGGACTTTCAAAAGTTGTTAGGAGACATAAATTGGATAAGACCTTATCTAGATATTCCAACAGGAGAGTTGGTACCTTTATTTGATATCCTAAAAGGACCATCAGTTCCAAATTCACCCCGAATGTTAACGCCTGACGCAAGAAAGGCATTAAAAGTCATTGAAACATATATGGAAAATATGCATTTGGATAGAATTGATGTAAGTTTGCCTTTATTATTTATTGTACTACCAACATAAAATATTCCTACAGAAGTATTTTTGCAAGAAGGTCCATTATTATGGATACATTTATGTTATTCTCCTAACACTATTATTACTAGGTATCCTGAGGCTGTAGGACAATTAATACTCAAAGAAATAAAAACAGCAAAGGCAGTGTTTGGAATTTCTCCCAATAAAATTATTACTCCATATACTATGAATCAAGTTGATGAATTACCTAATGAGTTAAATACTTGGGCAATAATCATGTGCAAATCTAATGTTTCATTTGATAACCACTTACCATCTAATACTTTTTTGTCTTTTTGGTCATTGCATCCTGTAATTTTTTCAAAAATGACAAGAAAAACACCTATCATGAATGCCCCAAATATATTCACTGATGGGTCAAATAATGGTACAGCAGCAATAGTTACACCTGATCAAATTTTTACATTTTTAGTACCCAAACAATCAGCTCAAAAGGTAGAGCTTAATGCAGTATTACAAACTTTTGTGATGTTTAAAGATTCTGTATTTAATTTATTTTTTGATAGTCAGTATATAGTTAATGCTATAGTATCCCTTGAAGATGCTGGTAGGATTTCCTCTTCTTCTACTATTTTCTCTTTGTTTTCCACTATATAAAGTTTAATCTGGGACAGAAAAAATCCATTCTTTATAGGACATATCAGGGCACATACAGGATTGCCTGGAGACCTTAGTTTGGGCAATGATTTAGCAGATAAAACTATACATGACATATATATTTTCTCTACACTAGAAGAAGCTATAAATTTTCATAAAAGGTTCATGTCAATGATAATACTTTACAAAAGCATTTTAGAATAACTAAGGAACAAGCTAGACAAATAATAAAACAATGTCAAAATTGTGTGACCTTTTTACCACAAGTTAATCTTGGAGTCAATCCTAGAGGATTGATACTTAACTATATTTGGCAGATGGATGTCACAAACTTGCCAGAATTTGGAAAATTAAAATATTTGCATGTTACAGTTGATACTTCTTCTGGATTTTTGATGGGCTCCCTCCATGCCAGAGAAAAAACTAAAGATGTTATAGCTCATTGCTTACAAAATTTTGCAACTGTGGGCATTCCAAAACAGTTAAAAACAGATAATGCCCCTGGTTATACGTCTACTTCTTTTAAACAATTTTGCTCATCAGTTGGCATTACTCATATAACAGGAATCCCATACAATCCACAGGGACACAGCATAGTTGAAAGAGCTCATCAAACTATTAAAATGTACTTATTAAAGCAAAAAGACGGAATTGGGAAGGGGTATATATTCCCCATAGATAAACTTAAAATAACCCTTTTTACTCTAAACTTTTTAAATTTGAATTCATCAGGACTTAGTGCTGCAGAAAGGCATATGTGTCCAAAAAATGTATGTAAGCCCAAGGTACTTTGGAAAGATATTCTAACAGGACAATGGAAAGGTCCTGACCCAGTAATTGTCTGGAGTCGGGGGTCTGTTTGTGTGTTTCCACAGGCAGAACAGAAGCCGATTTGGATTCCAGAGAGATTAACCAAGGTTCTGACCCAGTGATTGTCTGGAGTCGGGGGCCTGTTTGTGTGTTTCCACAGGGAGAACAGCAACCAATTTGGATTTCAGAGAGATTAACTAAAATCCTGACCCAGTGATTATCTGGAGTCGGGAGTCTGTTTGTGTGTTTCCACAGGGAGAACAGCAGCCGATTTGGATTCCAGAGAGATTAACTAAAGCGATTTATACAGACCAAAAAGAAGATGATTTAGCTCAAATCCATAACAGCTGATAACCAAAACTCCAATTTGGCTATCCTTACATCTGCGACAGAACCATGATATTTTTCCCATATCATGATGTTCTATTTTTTTTTTTTTTGAGCTCATACAGACCTAGGTTAATGTTTTGCTGATCAGTTCTATTTTTTTTTTTTGACTATAGAGTTTTTAAACATTGCAATGGAGATTTAACCTCTAAAGTTATAAAGCCTTTACCATTATGTTATGTGTTATATGTATTATATTATGTGTGCACACTTGTGTTTTGTGTTATATGTTTTAATGTACGTATGTCCATATTTCATATATGATGAGCGCTCCTGAAAAAATGGATCCAAATATTTTTTTTTATTCACGTGATTTAAATGGTTTAATTTAAATTGGGTAAATAACTGTTAAGAATTGTTTTAATATATAAACAAAAAAGGAGGTTAACAGATCTGTTTGTTTACTTTCACCTTTCCTTTTCATTATATTTAATAATTCTCTTCAAGATAATGTAAATTGTTAAGAAAATTGTTTTCTTTTAGTGCCTTCTGGAATGTTACATAATTTTTTCTTTAGCCATTATTGCCAGAATTCCTATCTTCATCCCTGTGCCGGTGAAGACAAAGATAAAACTAATCTAAAGTTTCTGCAATAGCCATCACTGAACCGCTTACAGAACTTGCCTAAAGTATGGGTCACTTGTATGCATTGTGAACTCACTTGTATGCATTGTGAACTCACTTATATGCATTGTGCAGCGACTTGTGGTAGTGTTGGGGTATTTTTGCTGATGATGTCATTGGTGGTACAATTTTTCCAACAAGAGCTGTCAATTCGCTTGGTGTATCTTTCTCCCTTCTGCTTGTCATAATCATTCAGCTAAAATTTTGGGACCAACAGAGGTGAGGCAAAGAACCTC
Source organism: Ictidomys tridecemlineatus (assembly GCF_052094955.1). Lineage (NCBI taxonomy): Eukaryota > Metazoa > Chordata > Mammalia > Rodentia > Sciuridae > Ictidomys > Ictidomys tridecemlineatus. The sequence continues at coordinate 102,182,828 of NC_135486.1, read as the reverse complement.
ACCACCCCGCTGGTACAAAGACCTCTCCACAGGTGTGGCTGTATACTGGACTGGTAGTCAATGACGGGTGAGATCCAATTACAATGGTACTAACCTAAGACAGGAGACTGACGCCTTGAGGTAAGCTCATCTGATGACGGGTAAGGACCATATGTAGTATTGGACAACCTAAGCCAGGCACGGTCTCTAAGCCACATGCTTGTTGTTTAAACAGAGAGGGGGAGATGTTGAGAGCCACAGCCAAAGGGGCACCAGCAAACTTTCAGCTGCTGGCTGATGATTGGCTCACAGCGGCCCCAGCAACATCTAACTGATTGGCTCCTCCACGGAGCTGCTCATTGGGGGACTTCTTTGGCTCCGCCCATGCAAACCAGCCAATCAGCCTCAAGAGCAGGAGGATTGTGGAAGGTGGTGAGGCTTGTGTGGGTAAGAGGCTTATGGAAGCCGGTGGTGGCAGTTGGGCTCTGAGGGTTTTCTCCTGAGGAGCTATTTTGTTTGGCGTTTGCAGTTCTAAAAATAAAGTTAGTTTCTTTTGACAAGTGGCTCCTGAATTGTGCCCAGCCAGACTGCAGTAAGCCTTAATCCTAAACTGAACCATAACCCTAGGCCTAATCCTAATTCTGTCACCCTATCCCTAAAGCTAGTGATAACCCCACTCATTCCCCTAAACATAACTTTAACATCAATGCTAACCCTAACTCTTCCCCAACCTTTTGTCTAACACTAAAACTAACCCTAGCTTTAATACTAGCCCTAATTTAGCTCTAAACCTAACACTAACTTAAGCCCAAATCCTAACTCTAATTTATCTCTAACCTTAACACTAACTCTATCCATAATCCTAACCCTAATAGAGCACTAACCCTAACACTAACCCTACCCCTAATCCTAGCCCTAATTTAGCCCTAACCCTAGCCCTAAACCTAACCCTAACCCTAAGACTACTACTATGACTAAAACTAATTCTCGTCCTAGCCATATCCCTAGTTCTAACCATATTCATTACCATAACCCTAAAATAGCCCTAACCCTAGATCTAACCCTAACTCTAAATCTAACCCTAACCCTAAGCCTATACCTCAACCTAAAACTAGCCCTAACCCTAATGCTAATCAATAATCTAGCTGTAATTGTAGCCCTAGTTCTAAAACAAAACAAACCTATATCTCTAACCTTTAACCTAAACCAAACCCTAACCATACACCTAATACTAACTTTAGCCCTAATTTGAATACTAACCCTAACCTTAAAACTATCCCTGACTCTGACACTGACTCTAGCAATAACCCTTGCAATAAACATCACCCTAACATTAATTCTAACTGTATCACTAGATGTAGCCCTAACCCTAACCCTAAAACTAGCACAAATTGCAACACTAGTTCATACATTAGCAATAGCCCTAATTCTAGCCCTAACCAAACCCCAAACCAAGCCCTAATCCAAGCCTTAACCCTAGCTATAATCCTAACTCAAAACCTAACCCTAACCCAGAACCTAGCACTAAATCTTACCCTAACACTTGCCAGAATTCTAACCATAACCCAAGCCATATCACTAGCTCTAAACTTATCGATTACCCAAACCATAACCATAACTCTAATAGTAACCCTAGGCCCAACCCTAAACTTATCCATAACCCTAACCTATTTTATTAACCTAATCCTAACCTGAACACTAAACCTAAACCTATCATTACCCTAACCCCAACCATAATGCTAATTTGAGCCCTAAACCTAAACCTTACCCTAACCCAAACCCTAACTCTGACCCTCCCCATGATAATATACTTAGCTCAAGCCCTGACCCTACACCTAAACCTAACCCTTATACTAGGCCAAGGCATAAACCTAACCCTAAAACTATCCCTAAACATAACCCTACACCTAATATTTGCCCTAGCTGTAATTCTAGCCCTAAGCTTAACACAAACAAAAACCATAACCCTAAACCTAGACCTAATCCTATTCATAACCCTAGACCTAAATTTAGCTCTAACCCTATCAATTACAGTAAATATAACGCTAATTATAATGCTAACCTAGGCCTAAATCTAACCCTATCCCTAACCGTAACCCTATCAATTATGCTAAATCTAACATGAACCCTAAACCAAACCCTGTCATTACCCTAAGCCAAAAACCTAACACTAATTCGAGCCCTAACCCTAAACCCTAACCTAAACAAAACCATAAATCTGACCCTGAACCTAATAATACCCCTAGCTCTAAACTGGACCCTTACCCTAAACCTAACACTCACACTAAATATAGCCATAAACCTAACCCTAAAACTATCATTAACTGTAACCCTAGATCTGACATTCACCCTAACACTAATCCTAGCTCTAACCCAAAAACTAAACTTATCCCTCATATTAGCCCTGAACCAGGCTTATTCATAACTCTAATAAAACCCTAGCCCTAACCCTAATTTTAAACTTCACCCTAGCGCTACCCCTAGCTCTAACCCAATCACTTACACTAAACCTAACCCTATGCCTAAAACTAACCGTAGGCCTAAACATAACCATAAACCTAGCCCTATTACTAGGCCTAATTAAGCCTTATACCTAACAAAATTCTAAGCTTAGCCGTAAGACTAACTCTCACTCTCACCCTAGCCCTATTCCTAGTTCTAACCCTATCCCTTACCATAAACCTAATCGTAGTCATAAACCAATACCTAAGAGAAGCCCTATCCTTAGCCCTAGACCTAACCCTAGATTTAATCCTAAATAGCCTTAAACCAAATGTGATGCCTAAAACTAGCCCTAACCAGAGCTCTAGCCCTAAAACAAACCCGAGCAGTAGCCCTAACTTTAAACTTCACTGAAATCAAAATATAACCCTACTTCTAGCCCTAATCCTAGCCCTAATTTGAGTCCAAACCCTAACCCTAAAACTACTCTGACCTTCAATTTGACCGTAGCGCTAACCCTAGCTCTAAATGTTATACCTAACCTTACCACTATACCTAGTCCTAACCCTAATCTTAAAACAAGCTGAAATCATAACCCTAGTCTATACATTAGCCATAAATCTAAAACTAGCCCTAACTCTAACTAAAACGTAGCCTTAATGCAAGACCTAACACTAAACTTAAAACTAGCCCTAACCCTAATCCTAGACATAGCCTTAATCCTAGCTCTAATCCTATCTCTTACCCAAAGCTAACCATAACCCTAATGCTAACCCTATGACAAACCCTAATCCTCAGCCTAACCCAAACCCTCACCCTATTACTAGTCCTAACCCTAGCCCTCATTATAGCTCTAAACATAACCCAACCCCTGAACTTAAACCTCATACTCATTTTTACCCCAACGGTAACTGTATATCTAAACCTGACTCTAACCATAAACCGAACCCTAACATTAGCACTAGCAATAAAACTCTACCTAAACCTAACCCTAACACTAGCCCTAGAGCTAAACTTAATCCTATCTTTAGCCATATTTTTATCCCTAAACCTAAACAAAAACCTAGCCCTAGCCCTAATGATAAACCTTAACCTAACACAAACAATAACCCTACCCCTAGACCTAACTCTAGTGATAATTCTGGGTTTAACCTTAACATTAAATATTTAACCTTAACACTTACCCTAACCCTAACCCTAACCCTAACTAAATATAACCCGAACACTGACCCTGACCCTAACACTAACCCTAGCTCTAAACATCTCGCTAACAGTAACCCTAACCCTAACACTTGACCTAGCTATAACACTTACCGAAAAAGTAGCCCTAATCATAACCCTAGTTTATATATAAGTTGTAGGCATAACACAAGCCCCAACCTAACCCAAAACCTGGCCCTAAGCCAAGTGCTTTCCTTAGTTTTAACCCTAACCTTAAAAATATTCCTAATCCATACCTAACCCTATATCTAACCCTAGATTTTACCCTATCCATTACCTTAAGCTAAACCCTAAACCTACGGCTAACCCTAGTCCTAACCCTATTGCTTAGCCTAACCTAAACCCTATCTCTACTACTAGTCCTAACCCTATCCCACCTTCTAGTTCTAATCCTAACCCAAGCCGAAACCCTAATCCTGACATTTATTCTGACCCTAACACTAACCGCAGGTATAAACCTGACCCTAACCCAAAACTGAACCCTAACATTAGCCCTACCAGTAATCATATACTTAAACCTAAAACTAACACTAGCCCTAGACTTAAACCTAATCCTAAATCTATCTATATCTCTAGACCTAGACCTGAAAAAAAAATAGCCCTACCCTTAACAATAACCCTTAACCTAAACCAAACACTAACCCTTCCCCTAGACCTAAACCTAGGCCTAATTCTGGCAACACTAACTCTAACCTAAACACTGGCTCTGACCCTAATATAATCCAACTCCAAAGCTCACCCTAAACACAAAACTGATCCTAACACTAGACCAAGCCATAATCCTAACCCTAAAACTAGCCCTAATAATAACCCTTGCTATTACATTACCCATGGCCCTAACCCTAGGCCTAAACTAACACAAAACCTAATTTTAGGCCTGAACATAGCTCTAAGTGTAACCCTAAACCTAACTTTAGCCCTAACCCTAACTCTAAGCCTTGCTTTACACCTAACACTAGCTCAAAGCCCCAGCCTTTACCCTTAAGATAATCCTAGCTCTTTCCCGAAACCTAACCTAACACTAGCCCTAATCCTAACATTTACCAAAGCCCTAACAATAGCTCTAATTATATCAGCTACCCTAAACCTATCCTTAACCCTAGCTCTAATTCTATCTATTACCCTAACCATAATGCTAACGTTAATGCTAACCCTAGGCTTAACACTAACCCTATGGCAATCCCTAGACCTATCCATTGCCCTAAAACTAACCTGAACTCTAATCCTAAACCTATTAATTACCCTAACTCTAACTCTAACACTAATGATAATACGAGCCCTAAACCTAAACTTTAACCTGAATCAAAACTTAAGCCAAACACTGACCCTTATAATACACATAGCTGTAAACTCGATCCTCATCCTTAATCTAACTGTTACACTAGACCTAACTATAAACATAAACCAAAACCTATTTCTAACTGTAACCCTAGACCTGACATTAGCCCTAGTCCTAATCCTAGCCCTAACCCTCACATGAACACTAGCTCTCATTCTAGCCTAAAACCTAGCCTTAATCATAAAATTCAACCTAACTCTAACCCTTTCCCTAGCCCTAAACCTAGATATAACCCCATTCCTTACCCTAAACCTAACCCAAACCCTAACAGTAACCCTAGCCTTAATCCTAAATTTAACCCTAATCCTAGCTTGAAGACCAACTATAACTCTCGCCCTAGCCCTAGCCCTACTTCTAACTCTATCACTTACCGTAACCTTATTCCTTGCCATAGCCTAGAATAACCCTAGCCCTAACTTTACACCTTTCCCTCACCCTAGATCTAAACCTAACTCTAAATCTAACCCGAATACTATGACTAAAGCTAACCCTAACACTAGCCCTAACCCTAATGGTAATTCTAAAACTAGCCCTAAACATAGGCTTAACCCTAAAACAAAAAAGAGCCATAACACTAACCCTAAACTTTTACCTAAACCAAATCCTAACCTTATATCTAGCCCTAAGCCTAGTCCTAATTTGAGACCTAATCTTAACCCTAAATCTATCCCTAAAACTGTCTCTGACATTAACACTAACCCTTATTCTAAACATCACCCTAAACCTAAACCTTAACCTATCATTAGACCTGGCCCTAACCCTAATTCTAAAATTAGTGACATTAACACTAACCCTAATTCTAAACATCACCCTAAACCTAAACCTTAACCTATCACTAGACCTGGCCCTAACCCTAATTCTAAAATTAGTTCCAATCATAATCCTAGATCATACATTAGCTGTAACCTTAAAAATAATGCTAACCAAAACTTAGCCCATTTCTGATACCTAACCCTAGCTTTCACCCTAACCCTAACCCTAAGACTATCTATAACCCTAACCCTATAGCTCTAACCCTAGCTATAACTGCATACTTTACCCTATTCAAACCCCAACCCTAATGCTAATCCAAGTCCTAAAACTAATCCTTAGTCTAACTCAAACCTTAACCTTATTACTAGTTCTAATCTTAGCCCTCATTCTTGTTATAACCATAAACCAAATTCTAACCCTAACCCTGACCCCCATTCTGACCTGAACCTAAAACAAACCCTAACAGTAGCCCTACCCATAACACTATATCAAAACCTAACCCTAACTCTAGCCCTAGATTAAACTTAACACTAAATCTATCAATATCTTTAATGAAAACCTAAACAAAAACCTAGCCCTAGCTCTAATGATAACCCTTAACCTAAGCCAAACACTAAGCTTAACTCTAGAAGTAACCAATTCTAATTCTGGCTTTAGCCCTAACCCTGATCCTAATCCAAACACAGACCCTGACACTAACACTAACCCTAGCTATAAAACTGACCCTAACTGAAACCTAAATCTAACACTAGAACTAGCCATAACCATAAACATAACCTTATATTACCATAGCACTAAAAGTAGCTCTAAATATAAAAGAATACCTAGCCGTAATCCTAGGCCTAAATCTAGCCCAAAGTGTAACCCTAACGCTAACCTAACCTTATCCCTTACCCTAAGCTTAACCCTCACACTAACCCTTACCCTCGCCTTAGACCTAACGCTAGATAAAATCCAAACCCAAACCCTAGACATAATCCTAGCCCTATCCCTTAACCAAATGCTAATTCTAACCCTCATCATAATGTTAGCACTAGCCCTAATACTATCTCTAAAATTATGCATTAATTTATACCTAACCTTAATCCTAATGATAATTCTAGCTCTAATCCTAAATGTAAATTTAAACCTAGATCTAACCCTAATCCTAACACTCATTGTAGCCTTAACCCTAGATAAAACCCTAAGCCTTACTTTAACACTAACCCTAGCCCAAACCCTAACACTAACCCTAAACCTAAAACTATCTCTAACCCTAAACTGACATCTAATCTAATCCATTAGCCTAACTCAAAGGATATTCTTAGCCCTAACCTAAACAGGAACCATAAAACTAAAGCTACCCCTAACCCTAACCTGACATCTAACCCTATCCATTAACCTAATTCTAAAGACAATCTTAGCCCTGTCCTTAACACTAATCTTAACCATAAATCTAACCCTAGACATAATCCTGAACCAAACCCTCACACTACCACTAAACCTAGCTCAAAATCTAACCTGTACCCTAAACCTAACCCAAACCCTAACTAGCCCTAGCCCTAACCCTAACTCTGGACTAATCCTATCCAAAACTTTAGCCCTAACCCTAGCTGTAATGCTATTCATTAACCTAAAAATAACCTTAACCCAAATGCTAACCCCAGGCCTAACCCTAACCCTATCACTAACCCTAACCCTACCTATTACCCTAATCTTAACATGAATCCTAAACCTAAACCTTTCCATAAACCTAACAGTAATTCTAACCCTAATGCTAATAACCTAATAATTAACCTAACACAAAACCAAAACCTGACCCTGACCCTAAAAGTACACCTTACTCTTAACATGGGCCTTACACTCAACCTAACATTAGACCTAGCCGTGAACTTGACACTATAATTATCCCTAGCCATAACACTAAACTGTACATTATCCTTATCCCTAAAACTTGCCCTAAACCTAACACAACACCTAGCACTCATCCTAACCCCAAATCAACCCTTAATTGTAACCCAAACTTAACCCTGGACCTGAACATAATTCTGATCATTGCCCTAGTCCTAATTAGCTATAACCCCATCCCTTTTCCTAAACCTAACCCTAAACTAAATCTTAAACATAGCCCTAACTCTACACTTAACCCTAACACTAATCCTAGACATATTCCTTGCCCTAATTTAGCCCTAAACCTAACCCTAACCCTAGACTTAAGACTAACTTTAACTATTGCCCTAACTCTATTCCTAGTTCTAAACCTATCCCTTACCGTAACCCAAACACTAGACCTAACCTTAGCTCTAACTCTAGCCATAGCCCTAGCTGAAGAATTATCCATAACTCTAAATGTACCTCTAAGCCTAAACTCACCCTATCACTAGCAATAACACTAACATTAATTATATAACTACACTTAACTTTAACCTTAGCCCTAAAACATAACAAGCTATAGCACTAACCCTAACCTTTAACCTAAACAAAATCCTAACCTTACATCTAGCCCTAAGCCTCCCCTAATTCGAGTCCTATCCCCAACCCTATAACTAACCCTGACCCTGACTCTGAGCCTAACACTAACCCTAGCTCAAAACATCACCCTGAACTTAAACCTAACCATAAAACTTAGCCCTAACCGTAACCCTAAAATTATAATAACACCAAATTTAGCCCTAATGTGAGCCCCAATCCTAGCTTTAACCCTAACCCTAAACCTCAACCATGTCTTAACATTACCCTAAACATAACCCTAAATTTAATCAAATAACCCTAAACCTAACACTAACCCTAACACTAACACTAACACTAACCATAACCCTAGTCCTAACCCTAGCTCTAAACCTATTCATTACCTTAACTCTCGGCCTAACCCTAACACATTCACCAACCCTAAACTATCCATTATCTTATATATAACCCTAAATATAATCCTAACCCTAAACCTAACCAAACACTAAACCTAGACATAACACTAACCCAAAAAGTAGCCCTAATTGTAACCCTAGTTCTTACATTAGCCATAGCCCTAAAGCTAATATAGAACCTAGCCTAGCCCTAATCCCAGCTCTAACCCTTGCTTTAACCCTAACCCTAAACATAACCTTAGCCCTAACCCTAACCCTATCCCTAGCCCTAACACTAGTGCTAACACTATCCATTACCCTAAGCGAAACTCTAACCCTAAAGCTACCCTAGTCCTAAACCTAATACTTAGCCTAACCCAAAACCTAACACTAATTTTCAATCTACCTCTATCTCTATCCCAAAACCTAACCCTAACTCTGTTCCTTATTCTGACCCTAACATTAACCATATGTCTAAGCCAGACCCTAGCCCTAAACCGACCCCTAACATTGGCATTACCTTTAACCATATAACTAAACCTTACCCTAACACTAGACCTAGACCTACACTTAATCACTTATCTAGTGATAACTCTAGGCCTAGCCCTAAACAAAAACTTAGTCCTAGCCCTAATAATAATCCTTAACCTAACCCAAACACTAACCCTACCCCTAGACCAAACTCTAGTCCTAATGCTGGCCCTAACAATAAACCTAACCCAAAACCAAACACTGATTCTTACCCTAACACAAACCCTAGCTCTAAAACTTATTCTAACAAACAACATAACCCTAACACTAGACCTAGCCATATCACTAATCCTGAAACTAGCCATCACCATAAGCCAAAACCTACCTCTAACTCTATCCATTACCCTAACCCTAACTGTAACAATAATGCTAACCATAGCCATAACCCTCATACTGACTCAAATCCTAATACTCATCCTAATCCAAACACTACCTCAATCCCTAACCCTTAAACTTAACCTAACCCTAACACTAACCCATGGCCTAAACCTAAACCTAACCTTAACCCTAGCTCTAATCCTAACTTTAACCCTATCCCTAACCCTATCTCTAAGCCTACATATTACCATAACTCTAACCTTAACCTTAATAATAACCCTAGCCCTAAACCTAGCTCTAACCCTATGCCTTACCCTAACCCTAAACATGACCCTGATGATAATCCTAGACCTTATCCTAAATCTACCCTAACACTAACCCTAGTCATAACCGTAAACCTAACCCTTGCCATAGAGCTAACTCTTGCTCAACCCTAACCATTATGCTAAACCTAATCCTAAGCCTATCCCTAATCCTAAACTTAAGCAAAATCCTAACCCTAACTCTAACCCTAACACAAAATCATACTCTATGCAATACCCTAAACTTAATGATAACCCTAGCCCTAACCTTAACACTAACCTTGACCCTAACCATATCTATAACTGACACCTAACCCTAAAACTAACCCTTTTCCTAGTTCTAACCCTAGATAAAACTCTAAACCATGTCTTAAACCTGAACCTAAACCTAACCCTAAGCCTAACACTAACACAAGCCCTAATACAAACCATAACCCTAGTCCTAACCCTATGCATTATCCTAAGCACAACCATAACTCTAAGGTTAACCCTAGGCCTAACCCTAACCCTTTTGCTAACTCTAACCCTATAAATTTCCCTAGACCTAACAAGAACCCTAAACCCAAACCTATCATTACCCTAACCAAACCCTAAAGCTAATTCAAGCTCTAAATCTAAACCCTAACCTAAACAAAACCCAAAACCTAATTCTAACCCTAATAATACCTGTAGGTCTAAATCTGACCCTTACCCTAAACTGAAACATTACACTAAAACTATTCATAAATCTAACCCTCAAACTATCCCTAACATAAGCCGAGACCTGACACTAGCCCTAGCCCTAATTCTTGCCATAACTCTAAAACAAACCATAGCCCTCATCCTAGCCCTAAACCTAATTCTAACCTTTTACCTAGCCCTAAAACTAGTTCCAACCCTATCTCTTCCCCTAAACATAACACTATACCTAAACCTAAACCTAAACCTAAAACGAGGCCTAACCCTAATACAAACACTAGACCTAATCCTAGCCCCAATTTAGCCCTAATTCTAACCTAATGCCAGCTCTTAGACTAACTCTAACTCTAATCTTAGACCTATTTCTAGTTCTAATCCTATGTCTTACCATAATCCTATCACTTGCCTTTGTATTTGCCCTAATCGTCGCTCTAGGTTAATTCTATATCTAACCCTAACTCTAAGTCTAACCATAATTCTAGGCTAAACCTCTCACTAATACAAGCTGTAACATTAATACTAATCCTAAAACTAGCCCTAACCTAATCCTAGCCCTAAGAAACAACCGAGCCATAGCCCTAACCCTAAACTTTAATATAAAAACCAAACACTAAGCCTACACCTAGCCGTAAAACTAGCCCTAATTGGAGTCCTATATCTAGCTATCTAACCCTTAAACAAACCCTAACCCTGACTCTGACCCTAACACTAACCCTAGCTCTAAACATCACTCAAACCTAAACCTAACCCTAACCCTAGACCTAGCAGAAACCCTTATCCTAAAACTAGTTCTAATTGTAAACCTTGTTCTTACATTGTCCATAGGCCTAATCCTAGCCGTAACCTAACCCAAAACCTATCCCTAATTGGAGCCCTAACACTACTTTTAATGCTAACTATAATTCTAATACTAGCCTAAACCTTACCCTAAATCTAACCCTAACCCTAACCCTTGACATAACCCAAAACCTAACCCTAACCCTAGCCTTAATCCTAACCATAAACCTAGACATAACACAAGCTGTAACCCTATCCATTACCCTAATCCTAATCCTGAACCTAATACTACCCTAGGATAACCCTAAACCTATTCCTAACCCTAAACCTAAACAGTATCCTAAACCTAACCTGAACCCTAAACCTAATCATATATATAAACCTAATCCTCACCCTAATAATATTTACCCTAAAACTATCTCTAACCATAAACCTAGACTTGACATAAGCCATAACCCTCACCCTAATTCTAAGGCTAGCTATAACATCATACCTAACCATAACCATAACCATAACCCTAGCCATTAACCTAGGCTCAGTCTTAATACTAACCCTTGCTTTAATCCCAGCCCTAACACTAATTCTATGCTAACCCCAAACACTAACTCTATTACTAGTCCTAAACCTAGCCCTCATTCTAGCTCTAAACTTAACCAACTCTAAACCTAATGCTGACAATTATTCTGACCCTAACACTAAACCTAGATTGAATCCTGACCCTAACCTTTATCCAAAACTTAACACTAGCCCTACCAGTAACCATAACACTAAATATAACACTAACACTTGCCCTAGACCTAAACCTATACCTAAATATAGCCATAACCCTATCCTCAGCCCTAACAATAACCTTTAACCTAAAGCAAACAGTAACTCTACCCCTAGACCTACTCTAGTCCTCATTCTGGTCCTAACGCTAAACCTAATCCTAACCTGAACTCTGACACTTAACCTAATTAAAAACCTAACTCTAAACCTTATCCTAACCCAAAAAGTAACCCATACACTGGATGAACTCTAAATCTAGCCATAACCATAAATCTAGCTCTTACATTACCCATATACCTGAAACTAGCCCTAAACTTCAAACAAAACATAGCTCTAATTACAGCCCTAAACCGATCCCTAAGCATAACCCTAACCCTTACCCTAGCCCTAACACTAATCCTAACCCTCATTCTAGTCCTAACAAGCTCAAATCCTAAACCTTACCTTAAACATAACCTTAGCCCAAACCCTAAACCTCAACCTAACTCTAGGCTTATCCTAACTGTAACCATAGCCCCAAACCTAGTTTTAACTCTATCCATTACACTAACCATAACCCTAAATTTAATGCTTACCCTAGCCTTAAACATAATTTTAACCCTACCCTAGCCCAGACTGTAACCCTAACCCTTGCTCTAGCCCTAAACCTAGCACAATTACTAATCTTTATACATAACCTAACCCTAACACTAACTCAAGGCCTAATACTAACCCTAACCCTAGCCCTAATCTTAACCTTAACCCTAGTCCTAAGCCTAGTTTGAACTATAACGAATACCTTAACCCTAAACTTAACCCTAATGATAACACTAGACCTAAAGCTAAACCTACCCTAACACTAAACATAAACCTAACCCTAGAACTAAGATATAGTGAATAAGATATAGTGAATATAACCCTAACCCTAAATCTAAGATACCTCAAACCTTAACCCTAATCCTAAACCTATACCTAACTCTAACCTCAACCTAACCCCATCTTTAACCTGACATCTAAACCTATTACCCTAACCCTAATGATAACCCTAGCCCTAACTGTAACTCTATGACAATAACCCCAGACCAAGCCCTAAATTAATCTTAGCCATAGCCAAAATCCTAGCTCAAACCCTAAACTGTACCCTAAACCTAATCCTAAGTGTAATCCTCGCCCTAACCCTGACCCTAACCCTAACTCTAGCCCTAATCCTAACCATTGTCCTAGCCCTAACCCTAGGTCTAACCCTATAAATTACCCTAAAAATAACCATAAACCTAATGCTAACGCTAGGCCTAACCCTAAACCTATCACAAAACCTAACCATATCCATTACCTTAAACCTAACCTGAATGGTAAACCTAACACTATCCATTTCTCTAACCCTAATTCTAACCTTTATGTTAATTTGAGTGTAAACCCTAAACCTTAATATAACCTAAACCCAAAGCCTGACACTTACCTTAATAATACATCAGCTCTTAATATGACTCTTTCCCTAAACTTAACACTTTAACTTGACCTAGCCATAAACCCAACCCTAAAAATATCACTAACTATAAAGCTAGACCTGACATTAGCCCTAGCCCTAATTCTTGTCCTAAACCTAACACAAAACCTAGCCCTAATCCTAGCCTTAAATCTAGCCTTAATCCTAAATCTAACCATAACCCTAGCCCTAACCCTAAAGCTAATCAGAAAACTAGCCCTAACCCTAATAATAGCACTAAAACATAACCGAGCAACAAGCCTAACACTAACCATAACTTAAACCAAAACCTAGCACTACACCTAGACTAACCCTAGCCCTAATTTGAGTCCTAATTATAACCTTTAAAATAAGCCTAGACTTTTATTCTAACATTCATCCTAGCTCTAAATATCACCCTAAACTTAAACTGAACCCTAACAGTAAACCTATCCCTAATTCGAGTTCTAACCCTAAAACTGTCCCTGACCTGATTGATTGATATCCTAACACTAACCCTAGCTATAAATATCACCCTAATCTTAAACCTAGCAATAACACTTCACCTACCCCTATCTCTAACCCTAATTATAACCTGAATTCTTATATTAGTCATTGCCCTACCCCAGCCTTAAACCTCCCACATAACTAGCCCTAATCTGAGCTTTAAACTTAGCATTAACCCTAACAATAAACCTAACCCTAGCCCTAACCCTATGTCTTACCTGAGCAAAGCCTTAACCCTAACGGTAACCCTAGACCTAGCCCTAATCCTTAGGCTAACAAAATCCTAAGCCTATTAATTGTCCTAACACTACATCTCATTCTATCTCTAATGCTATTTCAAACCCTAACCCTAACCCTAACCCTGACTCTTATTCCAATCATAACATAAACCCTAGGTCTAAGCCTGACACAAACCCTAAACCAAGCCTAACACTGGCCCTACTTTTAACTTTATACCTAAACCTAACCATTCCACTAGCTCTAGACCTAAACCTAATTCTAAATCTAGCATGAACTCTAGGTCTACACCTAAACAAAATCCTAGCCCTAGCCCTATAAAAATACCTTTACTTAACCCAAACACTAACTTTACTCCTAGACCTAAACCTAGTCCTAATTCTGGCTTTAACCCTAACTTTAACTCTAACCCAAACACTGACCCTGGCTTTAACACTAAACCTACCTCTAAACATGAATCTAACAAAAACCTAAACCTAATTCTAGACCCAGCCATAACCCTAACCCTAAAACTAGCCCTAATCATAACCATAGATCTTACATTACCCATAGCCCTAACATTAGGCCTAAACCTAACTCTAAACATAGAGCTAATTTTAGGCCTAAAACTAGCCGTAATCATAAACCTAACCCTAACACTCTCCCTATACATAACCCTAGACCTCACGTTAGTCCTTAAATAGCGAAAAGCTAAACCTTAACCTAAACATACGCCTAGACCTATCCTTAATTTTCACACTAACCCTAACCCAAGTCCTAAACTTAACCTAGCCCTAAATTTAGCTCTCAACCTACCCATTATCCGAACCCTGAACCTAAACTTATTATTAATCCTAGCCAGAACCCTAATGTTAAAACTAACCCTAACCGGAAAACTAACCATAGACATAACCCTAAAATTAAACTCAGCAAAGCCCTAACTCTAGATCAAACCATAAACCTAACCATAAACTTAAACATAACCATATTTCTAATTCTAACAATATCACTAATTCTAACTCTAAACAAAATCTAAACCTAACCTAACCCTATCCATTACCTTAACCCTTACTCTAATGTTAATGATAACCCTAGCCCTAACCCTAAAAGTACCATAATCCCCTCTGTTTCCCTTATGCTGTAGTATCCTGGCAATGCATGGACCATCCATTACCCATCCTTTGCTCTAGCCTAGGCTGCTCAAAAGGGTCCTGCAACCCACTGACCCTCCCCAACCTCCACATGCCGGTATCACCACATAATACACTCCTTTGCCCCTCATTGGTCCAGGTCCCTCACTGAGGATCTACTCACCTTGGTGGGCCTCTCCACCTTTCCAATCCTTCTGCTCTTGAGGCCGATTGGCTGGGTTGCGTGGGCAGAGCCAGAAAAGTCCCCCAATGAGCAGCTTCATGGTCTGAAATGGCAGAGACCACCGATGACATCATCAGCAAAAATACCCCGACAATACGACAAGTCGCTGCACCAACAGATAGTTCACAATGCATAGAGGTGAATTCACAAGGCATACAAGTGATACATAGTCCAGGCAAGTTCTGCAAGCAGTTCAGTGATGGCTATTGCAGAAGCTGTAGATTAGTTTTATCTTTTTATCTTTGTCTTCACTGGCACTGGGATAAAGATAGGAATTCTGGCAATAATGGCTAAAGAAAAATTATGTTACATTCCAGAAGGCACTAAAAGAAAACAATTTTCTTAACAATTTACATTATCTTGAAGAGAATTATTAAATATAATGAAAAGAAAAGGTGAAAGTAAATAAACAGATCTGTTAACCTCCTTTTTTGTTCACATATTAAAACAATCCTCAACAGTTGTTTACCCAATTTAAATTAAACCATTTAAATTACGTGAATAAAAAAAAATATTTGGATCCATTTTTTTCATGAGCACTCATCATATATGATATATGGACATACGTACATTCAAACATATAAAACAAAACACAGGTGTGCACACATAATATAATACATACAACACATAACATAATAGTAAATACCTTATAAATTTTATTGGTGAAATCTCCATTGCAATGTTTAAAAACTCTATAGTGAAAAAATAGAACTGCTCAGCAAAACATTAACCCAGGTCTGTATGAGCTCAATAAACAAAATAGAACTTCATGATGTGGGAAATGGCAATAATAAAATAGATATTGAACAAAGCATCCTGGTTCTGTCACAGATGTAAGGATAGCCAAACTGGAGTTTGGGATATCAGCTATTATGGATTTGAGCCAAATCATCTTCTTTTTGGTCTGTATAAATCGCTTTAGTTAATCTCTCTGGAATCCAAATCGGCTGCTGTTCTCCCTGTAGAAACACACAAACAGGCCCCCGACTTCAGACATTCATTGGGTCAGGACTTTAGTAAATCTCTTCAGAATCCAAATTGGCTGCTGTTCTTCCTGTGGAAACACACAAACAGACCCCCGACTCCAGGCAATCACTGGGTCAGGACCTTTCCATTGTCCTGTTAGAATATCTTCCCAAAGTACCTTGGGCTTATGTACATTTTTTGGACACATATGCCTTTCTGCAGCACTAAGTCCTGATGAATACAAATTTAAAAAGTTTAGGGTAAAAAGAGTTAATTTAAGTTTATCTTTGGGGAATATATACCCCTTCCCAATTGCGTCTTTTTTGCTTTAATAAGTACATTTTAATAGTTTGATGAGCTCTTTCACCTATGCCTTGTTCCTGTGGCTTGTATGGGATTCCTGTTATATGAGTAATGCCAAATGATGAAAGAATTGTTTAAAAGAGGTAGAAGTATAACCAGGGGCATTATCTGTTTTTAATTGTTTTGTAACACCCACAGTGGCAAAATTTTGTAAGAGATGAGCTATAACATCTTGAGTTTTTTTCTCCAGCATGAAGGGAGCCCATCAAAAATCCAGAAGAAGTATCAACTGTAACATGCAAATATTTTAATTTTCCAAATTCTGGCAAGTGTGTGATGTCCATCTGCCAAATATGGTAAGGTATCAATCCTCTAGGATTGACTACAAGATTAACTTGTGGTAAAAAGGTCACACAATTTTGACATTGTTTTATTATTTGTCTAGCTTGTTCCTTAGTTATTTTAAAATGCTTTTGTAAAGTATTATCATTGACATTAAACCTTTTATGAAAATTTATAGCTTCTTCTAGTGTAGAGAAAATATGTGTGTCATGTGTAGTTTTATCTGCTAAATCATTGCCCAAACTAAGGGCTCCAGGCAATCCTGTATGTGCCCTGATATGTCCTATAAAGAATGGATCTTTTCTGTCCCAGATTAGATTTTCTATAGTGGAAAGCAAAGAGAAAACAGTAGAGGAAGGGGAAATCCTACCAGCATCTTCAAGGGATACTATAGCATTAACTATATACTGACTATCGGAAAATAAATACAGAATCTTTTAACATCATAAAAGCTTGTAATACTGCATTAAGCTCTACCTTTTGAGCTGATTGTTTGGGTACTAAAAATGTAAAAGTTTGATCAGGTGTAACTATTGCTGCTGTACCATTTTTTGACCCATCAGTGAATATATTTGGGGCATTCATGATAGGTGTTTTTCTTGTCATTTTTGGAAAAATTACAGGATGCAATGACAAAAAAAGACAATAAAGGATTAGATGGTAAGTGGTTATCAAATGAAACATTAGATTTGCACATGATTATTGCCCAAGTATTTAACTCAATAGCTAACTCATCAATTTGATTCATAGTATATGGAGTAATAATTTTATTGGGAGAAATTCAAAAAACTCCCTTTGCTGCTTTTATTCCTTTGAGTATAAATTGTCCTACAGCCTCAGGACACCTAGTAAGAATAGTGTTAGGAGAATAACATAAATGTATCCATAATATTGGACCTTCGTGCCAAAATACTCCAGTAGGAATATTTTTTTGGTAGTACAATAAATAATAAAGGCAAACTTATATCAATTCTAACCAAATGCATATTTTTCATATGTTCCAATGAGTTTTAATGCCTTTCTTGCTTCAGGCATTAACATTCCTGGTGAATTTGGATCTGATGGACCTTTTAGGATATCAAATAAAGGTCCCCACTCTACTCTTGGTATACCTAGATAAGGCCTTATCCAATTTATGTCTTCGAATAACTTTTGAAAGTCATTAAGTGTTTTGAGTTGATCTACTCATATTTTAAATTTTGTGGACGGACCATGGTTGAGGATAATAGAACTCCTAAATATTTAATTGAAAAATTTAATTGTACTTTATCTATTACTATTTCTAGATTATAATTTTTAATAAGTTTGTAAGTGTGGCATAACATTCTAGCAATGTGTTTTTAGTTTTGTGTGCTAATAATACATTATCCATATAGTGAAATATTTGTAGTTCAGGATTTTGATTTCTAAGTGGTTGGATTAATTTGTTAACATAAATTTGACACATAGTTGGGCTATTAGTCATCCCTTGAGGGAGTACTTTCCATTCATATCTCTGATCAGGACCTTCATGATTTAGTGTAGCGATAGTAAATGCAAAACGTGGACTATCCTAAGGATGAATTGGAATTGAAAAAAAAACAATCTTTAATATCTATAACTAAAACATACCAAGTTTTTGGCAAAGCAGGAAATTGAGGAATCCCCGATTGAGCAGGTCCCATAATAACCATCTCATTATTAATGGCTCTTAAATTTTGCAATAATTTCCATTTACCAGATTTCTTTTTGATGACAAAAATGGGAATATTATGGGGAGATACAGAAGGTTGTATATGTCCTTCTGCTAATTGTTGTTTGACCAGATCATGAGCTGCTTGTATCTTTTCTTTTGACAGGGGCCACTGAGAAACCCATGCTGGTCTTTCTGATTTCTAAGTAATTTTTATTGTCTCAGTGGCCCTTTCGGAAAATCCAACCCATGTCTGTCTGTTCCTTGATCTATTTGTATTGGTGCTGCTATACCTTGTTCTTGTTTTTCTAATCTTTTTCCTTTCCTAAAACCTAGTCTAGCCATAATAGTGGGTGCATTTTTGTTGATGTTATTTGTTAATTATAACCTAATTGATCTAGGACATTTCGTCCCCATAAATTTACGGGAAGATGATCCAATACATATGGCTGTACAGTTTCTTCACATTTTTCAGGATTATTCCAATATAATACCATTGCACTTCTATGGGGATAAGTCGCCACTCCTAGGCCTCGAAGCGTTTGAGTGGCTTGTTGTAATGGCCAATGTTTTGGCCATCCTTGACGACAGATGATGCTAAGATCTGTACCTGTATCCAGTAGCCCATTAAATTCATGTCCTTGAATATGTAGTTTTAGCATGGGGCGAGAATCTAAATTTAAAGAAAGCATCGCCCAATCTACACCTGTGGAGCCTAATCCCTTGGAACCTCTTTCTACAGCATGACTGGAAAATTTATCATGTAGGCTTGGTATTATTAGTAACTGTTCTATTCTATCTCCTTGTGAAATTACTGATATACCCTTTGAAGAACTGGCTATAATTTTTATTTCACCTTCATAATCGGGATCAATTACCCTAGGACTTATCATAAGTCCTTTTAGAGTAGAAGGCCTGCGTCCCAATAATAAGCCTACTGTTCTTTTGAGAAGAGGTCCTTTTACCCCTGTGGGAATGATGTGAACTCCCATTTCTGGAGTTAGTACTGATCTGGCCGAGGCGCAGATGTCCAACCCTGCGCTCGCTCTGGTTTGTTTGATGAGGGATCTGATGGACAATATTTCCTCGGCACTACCCTGATGAGGTTGCTGGGTTCCTCCAGTGCTCCTTATATTTGTGGTTTTGGGCCCCGGAGCATTGATCCCCACTGTCTATTTTCGGGCAATGGAGCCCAATGCCTTTCTCCACGATATCGTGGATAAACACCTGGTTCTTGTTTATTTTTTGATAATGGAGTACCCTCTATGCTGGTTTGAGAATGGCATTCATTAGCCCAATGTCTCCCTCTATGGCATCGTGGGCAAAAACCTGGTATTCTACTCCTTTGATACCTAGTTTTGTTAAACCCTCCTCCTATGGGGCAATTCCTTTTAAATTGTTCTGTTTGTTCACAATTGTAGCATGTTCTTGGCCTGGCATCTAAAGCCTGTTTTACTGCAGCTGCCACAATTTGCCCTTTTTCATTAATGTCTCTGGCCTCTAAAGGCTGTTTTACTGCAGCTGCTATGACTTGCTCTTGTTCATTAATGTCTCTACATAATTTAATATATGTGTTTAAATCTTCATGTTTCTATGGTCTAATGATATCTCTGCACCAACGATTTGCTTTGTCATAAGCCAGTTGTTTTGTTAATGTAATTACTTGTTCTGTATTCCCAAAAACTCTGGTAGCTGTTTTAATAAGCCTAACTACAAATTCAGCATAAGATTCATTAGCTCCTTGTATTATCTTAGATAATTGACCTTGTAAATCTCCATGTCCTTGTAAAGTTTTTCATGCCTTAACCACCTCTACAGCAATTTGTGCGTATATGCCAGGATCATATGAAATTTGTTGCTGCCGATCCTCATAAGGTCCCTTTCCTAGCAACATATCTAGATTTCTCTGAGGATAACCAGCTTCTGCATTTCACCTAGCTGTCTCCTTGCAAAATCCCTCATTGGCAACCTTCCATAACAGGTATTGACCTACATTTGGCAAAGCTTTATACATATTAGCCCAATCTGCTTGTGTCATGTTCAAGTTGTTAATGGATTCGACCAAGCTTACAGTGAAGGGTGCTAGAGGACCATAGGTTGTTACAGCCTCTTTTAGCTGCTTCACTATTTTGAAATTTAAAGCATGGTGAATTCGCTGCCCTCCTCCCTCAAATACAGGGCATGTTAATACTTGAGATCCTGTCTCAGGATCCGAACTATCAATTGCGGGGTTTGGGGCCTCCCAGCATATGGAGGTGGTCTTGTTAGTTAGACATTTACGTCCTCTGGTGATAGAAAGGTTTTAGTAGCAGTCTCCTGTAGAGGTGGTGCTGTTGGTTGGACACTTATGCCCTCTGGTGATAGAAAGTTGTTAGTAGCAATCTCCTTTTTTAACTTTCCCCCTGATGGCTTTTTCTGCTCTAAGCTTTGTTCCTCTATCTTTGTCTGAACTGAAGGCTTTGGACTAAGCAAACCAGATATGAATGTCCACAATGGCAATGTGCCAACTGGCAGAGTCCCTGGGCTGTTCTTTTCTATTCTTTTTAAATCTTCACCATGATGGTTTCATTGTGATATATTCAACAAGTCCTCCTCCAAAAGCCATGGGCTACATTTTGAATTGTATCAACGTATGCCCTGACTGCTCTTGATTTTACTGGGATGCCTCCTTCCTCTAACAATTTACTTAAAACTCTTTCAGTTAGTTTTTTTACTAATTTCTGATCCCATATTTCTACTATAATAAAACCCAACAAGATAACAACTAACAAAACCGAGACAGAATGAAATAAAAATGGAACAACACAAAATCATTATAGCTTTCTATCCTCCTGACATGTGCATCTGTTCTTTCTACCTATCTGTTCTTCAGATGTAAAAAGTTTTTCCTCAGATGTGAGTGGTTTTTCTTCCATCTCACTCATCTCCAGGGACAGGCAACTTAAAACAAAAGTGAGGCATACAAAAGAGAAATCTTAAAATGGCTACCCATCCTCTCGTCCTGCCCTCAAGGGCGAGCAGTTTACCTTATCACTTACCCTCAGTCGCTCCCGTGCGAGGCAGAAAAGCAGATTTGGCTGGTCTCAGCACCCTGAATGCTCCCTATAGGAAACACAGCCCTGCAAGTCACTTGAGTCCCCTTTACTGCCTGTACCTTGATACCTGGCAGTTAACATGAGACTTGCTCCAACCCAGGCCTGAGCAATCTCCTCCCTTCCCTTCCCTGCCCTCTAGCCTTGAATGCTTCACCCCATCCCAGCCCTCCCTAACCTTGACCGTATGTGCTTCAGTCTTTGGGCCTGGGCGCTCGCCTGAGTCCCTGACTGCATTCCTCATGTCCCTTGGAATAGCATGTAGTCCCTTCGCTTTGGGTGTGACCTGGGGGCCCCTTACTTGGCTCACCTAGGTTCCCCTTGTGCTTCCCTCTGTCTCCTGGTCTTCACTCAGCTCCTATCTCCCTTCCCTTCATGCTTTTTTTCTGACATTTGCAAGTCTCCTGCTCCTTGGGTCCCTCATCACAATCAGTTGCGTGGGTTCTTTGCCTAGGGGCCTGTATTTGGTCATGGCTCTCGCCCTACAGTGAACCCACCAAATGGGTCCTGGATGCCATCCAACCCCAACTCCAACTCCCACATGAGAGGTATCCCCTCACAGTGTCCTCTTTTGACCCTCATTTTGTCCAGTTTTCTCTTTGATCTACTCAACTGTTGTAGAGGAGTGGAATTGCTGGCCTCTGCTCCCTGAATGTTCCCTATGCGAAACACTGCCCTGATCTTGGCTTTATCCCCTTCATCGCCTGAAACTTGAGGCCTGGCAGTTTATATGTTACTTCCTCCAATTGAGCCCTGAGAGATCCCCTTTCTTCTCTCCCTTGTCCTCTGGTCTTGCATGCTGCCCCTACTCCAACCCAGCCTTCCCTAACCCAGGTCCTTGGCACTCCTTTCCCTGGGCTTGTCCAATCTCTTGAGCCCCTCACCACGTTCCTCTTATCGCTTCACAAAGCATGGAGTCTGTTCATATTGAGTCTGAATTGGCGGCCCCATGCTTGGGCCAGCCAGAGGGCTCCCATAGATACCCGTAGAGCTTCCCTCTGTCTCATGGTTCTTGTGCAGCTCATCCTCCCCATCCCCTCATGAATTCCCCTGGTAATCGTGAGTCTCCTGCTCCTTGGGTCCCTCATCCTAGGTTGGTCATTCGGATACCTTTTCTGAGCACCTAGCTATGGTCCTGGCTCTCCTCCCACCATGTACCCACTGTGACCCCCACCCGTGCCCTCCTATAGCCCTCATTCTGGCCCCCTTCTATTGCCAGGCCTCCTTTGCCTGGTCCCTCTCCATGGATTCTCATCTGGGCCACAGCGGCTTATGAAAAACAAAGCCCTTCCCTCACCTGGGCCACTTACTCTTTCTGAGTGCTTGGTCCTGCATCAGAAACCCTGAGAGCTGGTAGTGGCTCTGGGCCTGGAGCCTCTCTGACCCTGTTAATCCCCTTCCTTCCCTCCCAAGTTTTGTCCACTGTCCTAAGCCCCCCTCACAAGCCCTCGCCTGGCACTCCATTCTCTTTCCTGGTTCCTCGCTTGAGCCTCTGGGGCCTTTTTGTACCTTTGTTTTATGGGCTTTGTCTGAAGGCCCCTCACTAGGGAAACTTCTCTCTTCCCCTTGGCTTCTCTGAACTGCAGTACCCTAGTGCAGCTACGCCTTACTGACCCCGCCCTTCCTTGTTCTCCCCTGGTCTGGGCCCTCCTCTAGGTCTGTTGTCTTAGCTCCTTCCTGGGGTCCTGGCCCCCACCACACCCAGACCCATCCTGTGGCCCTTGAGCTGTGCCCTTCTTTGACCTTCTATTCCTTTCTCTCTCAGGCCAACTTTACTGATCCCCTTCCCAGGATGCTCACCAGGCCAGGTGTTTGACTTGGCTTTGTGGCCTGTGGGTTCCCTTTGGGAAAATGTAGCCTTGCCACTTGTTTCAGCCCTTTGGCCTCCCTCAGCCTGTGCCCTGCTACCTAATCCTGATACCCTGAAGTGGAACTGGGCCCTCAGCTTTGCTCCCCCTGTGCCACATGCTCAGATTTCTCCCCTCCCTGCCCTCCCCATCCATATCTATGTTCATTCACCCTGCCTCAGGTGTTTGAACTTGGCTCTACATTACTGGGCACAGCTCCTTGCTTGAGCCCCTGGCTGCCCTTCTCAATGACCTTTTCCCTCTCCTTGGTTTGAGGCTTCTTTTTATAGACCCCAACCTGTGCCTCCCCTCTGTTCCACTGATGCTATGGTATCCTGGCTCCACTGGGACCCTTTGCTTTTCTTGTTTCTCCCTAGCCTGGGCTCATCAAATGGGTCCAGGCTGCCAACCAACTAACACAACAAAATCCCATACGCCCAGGTATCCCCTCACAGTGCCCTCCTTTGACCCTCCTTTGGTCCAGGTCCCTCTCTGAGTATCTTCTTACCCGGGCAGAGGAGCCAAATTGCCTGGCCTCTTTGCCCTTAAGGCTCCCTATGGGAAATACAGCCCTGCCCCTTGCCTGAGTCCCATTTTCTGCCTGAATCTTGAAGCCTGGAATTTAACATGTGACTTGCTTCAATCCAGCCCTGAGAGATCCACTCCCTTCCTCCCTTGCCCTTTGGCCTTGCATGCTGCCCTCCCTAACTCTTACCTTTTGCACTTCATTCCCCACGCCTGGCACTCACATGAGCCCCTGACAGTGTTCCTCATGTCAATTGGCTTAGCATGAAGTCTTTTCCTGTTGGGTCTTACCTGGGTACCCCTTGCATGGGACAGCCAGCATGCTCTTTTATGTGCCCTTTATGCTTTTCTCTGTCTCCTCATACTTGTGCAGTTTTTCTTCCCCTTCCCCTTCCCCTTGTGCTTTCCCCTGGTGCTTGCAGGTCTCCTGCTACTTGGGTCACTGATACATGTTCGGTAAGGTGGGTCCTTTGCCTGGGAACCTGACTTGGGTCCTGAATTTCTTCCCCCCACGCACCCACCAAGACCCCTTGCCATGCCCTTTCATTTTACTCCTCCTGACCACTTTCAATTGCCAGGCCTCCTTTGCCAGGTCTCTGTCCCTGGATTCTAATCTGGGCCAGAGCACTTTATTGGATACTGAGTCTTGCCCCTTGCCTGGCCAATTGCTCTCACTATGCCTTTGGTTCTGCACCCAGAATCATGACACCTGGGCCAGGAGCCTGCCTGCCCCCTGACAGATACCCTGCCATCCCTCCAAAGTCTTGTCCACTGTCCTAATCTCCCTGCACAAGCCCTGGCCTTGCCTCTCCATTCCAGGGCCTGCCTTCTTGTTTGAGCGTCTGCGGCCCTTCTTGATCCATGCTTCCCTGTGCTTGGACTGTGGGCCTTGCTGAGGCCTATATGCTACTCTCATTGGCTTCCCTGAACCTCAGAACACTACTGTCACCCGCCTGCCCAGCCCAACCTTCCCTGCCCTTTCCTGGCCTGGGCCATCCCATTGGTCTCTAGCCTGAGCTTCTTTCTGAAGTCCTGGCCTGCACCCCATCAACAACCTTTCTCTTGCCTTTCACTCTGTATCCTCTTTCATCCCTCCTGTTGTCCCTGTCTCTGCTGGGCTCCTTTTTAAAATCCCTTTCCCAGGATGCTAACCAGGTCCAGGGAACTGGAAATGGGCATTTGGCCCTGTGGGCTCCCTTTGGGAAAATGTAGCTGTACCCCTTGCCTGGAACTTTGGACTCTCTCTGCCCAGACTCTACTCCTTGATCCTGACATCCAGCATTGAACTTGGGCCTTCAGCCCTCCTCTTCCTTCACCACCCACTACCCTTACTCCCCTTTCTCCTCTCCCCAGCCCTATCTGTTTTCATAGGATCCAGCACGGTGTCCTGGCACTTGGCTCCCCATTCTTGGGCCTGGCTTCTTGCTGGAGCCCCCAGTTACCTTTCTTCAGGACCCTATAACTTGTTCCTTGATTCAGGCCCCTTGCTTTCCCCCACTTTTATTCCTCCCTTCTGTTCCCCTTATAATGTGGTATTTTGTCATTGAAAGGACCCTGCCTTCCCCCTGCTTCTCTGCAGCCTGGTCTCCTCAATTAGTTGCTGACTCAGCACTGACACACCCCCGAACCCAAACAAAAGGTATCCCTCACATTGCCCTCCTTTGGTCCTGGTGTCTCTCTGAGTATCTACTCATCTGGGGCAAAGGATTGAAATTTGCTGACCTCTGGGCCCTGAAGGATCCCTATAAGGAACACACCCCTGCCTCTCTCCTGGGCCCCCTTTTCTGCCCAAACTTGACAAGTGGCAGTGGACATGGGCCTACTGATGACCTTGCCATGGCCAATCCCCTGCCTTTCCTCTCCTGCCCTCCAGCCTTGTAAGCTGTCCCTAAGCCAACTCAGCCGTTCCTCACCCTGACCCTTTGTCCTACAGTCTCCTGTCCTGGCTGCCAGCTGGAGCTCCTTACTGCATTAGTTGGGGTGCATTGCTTTCTGTAGTGTCTCTTCCTGTCGTGTCTGTCCTGGGCACATTTTGATTAGGCCCCCAAGCTCGCTCCCCTTTGTGCGCTTTGCATAGCCCTCTGTCTCCTCACCCTAGTGCCAATCCTAACTCTCCTTTTTCTACCGATTTTTCTTGGAGCAGGAGCCTCCTGCTCATTGTGTACCTAATAAATTTTGGTGTAGTGGGTCCCTTACCTAGGTTCTTTGATTGAGACCTGGCTTTTGCCCCTGTCTGCACCTGCCGTGAAACCCCACTGTGCCCTCACATTACACTCCTCCTGGCCCCTGTCCCTTGCCAGCCTTTTGGGCCTGGTCACTGCCCCTTGATTCTCATCTGGGCCAGGTGCCTTATGGGAAACAGAACCCTGACTCTCCATGGGCTACTTGTTCTCCCTAGGCCCTTAGGTCAGCACCAGGAACCCTGACACCTGGGAGTGGCACTAGGCCTCTAGCCTGACTCTACCCTGCTGGATCCCCTGAGTTTCTTCCCCAGCCCTGTCCACTCTACCAAGCCCCCTGCCCCAGCACTTGCCCTTGGCTCTCCATACCCTGGACTGGCTCCTCTCTTGAGTGTCTGGGAGTCCTTCTTTCTCCATGCTTCCCTGAGCTTGAATTGTGGGCCTTGAAGGGGCTGCTTTCCCACTCCCCTTGTCTTCCCTGCATCTCAGAACCCTAGTGCAGCCCCTGCCTGCCCGATCCTGCCCTCCCCTACTCTCCCCTAACCTAAGCCCTAGCCTGGGCTCCTTTCTGTGGTCCTGACCTGCACCCCAAAAACCCTCTTCTTCCAGCACTTCATGCTGTGCCCTACTTTGGCCCTTTTGTTGTCCTTGTCCATGTTGGGCTCCTTTTCCAAATCCCTTTCCCAGGATGCTCACCAGAGCCAGGGGATGGAACTGAGATGTTTGGCCCTCTGGCTTTTCTTTGGGAAAAGGTAGCAGTGCCCAATGCCTGGGAGCTTTGGCCTCCTGCAGCCAGGGCCTTTCTCCTCAATACTGACACTCTTCAGTGAATCTGGACCATGATCCCTCCTCTCCCTGTGCCACCCATTCCCCTTACTTTCCTTTCTCCCCATTTACTGCCTCGGCCAGGAGAAAGGGAACGTACCCTTCCAGACAGAAGATGACTCTTATCTGGGCTTCAGAGGAGCTCCTATAACCCAGCAGCCATTTTAGAAGGAATCCCTCCTTTATGTGAGAAACCCCCTCCCACCTGGGTTTTGGTGAGAGCTCCTATACTGTTACAGCCAAGATTGAGGGTACTCACCCCTATTGGCGGGAGACCCCTCACACCTGGGTTTTGGGGAGAAATCAAAACAGCCACAGCCAGGGTAGAGGTGACTCACCCCTCCAGGGAAGAGACCCCACCCACTTGGGTTTCAAGAGGAGCTCATATACCACCACAGCCAGGGAAGAGGGGATTTACACCTCCAGTCTCCTCTACCCTCGTTAACTTGGTAAACAAGCTCCCTGCAATACCCAGGTAAGAGGGGTCTCCTTCCTGGAGGGGCTACTCCCCTCTACCCTGGCTAGGGATGTATAATAACTCTTTCATGAGATACCTAGGTAGGAGGGGTCTTCCAGTGCTTTCCCTCTACCCAGGCTGCTGTGGTATAAGAGCTCTCGCTGACACTTTGGAGGGAGGAATCACCACCTGGAAGGGCAAATCCCCAGAACCCTGGCTGCTGCAGTATAGGAGCTTTCCCTGAGTCCCAGATGGGAGAGGTCTCCCATATGGAGGGACAAGTCAGCTCTACCCTGTCTAAGGTGCTATACAAGCTCTCTGAGACACACAGGTGGGAAGGGTCTCCCGCCTGCAGGGGTGAAACCCTCTGCGCTTACTATGGTGTTATAGGAGCTCCTCTGGACACCCTGGTGAGGGGAGTTTTCCATTTGGAGGGGCGAGTCCCCTTTACTCTGGCTGCAGAGGTATAGGAGCTCCTCAGACATCCAGGTGGGATGGGTATCTCTCCTGGAGGGGCAAGTCCATGCTACCCTTGCTGTTGATGTATATGAGCCTCCCCGCCGACATCCAATTTGGAGTCCCCTCCACAATGGCTGCAGCGGTAAAGGAAGTCCCCCTGAACAACCAGGCAGGAGGGGTTTCCCCACCTGGAAGGGTGATTCCCCTCAACCCTAGCTGCAGTGGTATAGAGCTCCTCCAACCCTCGCGACACCCATTTGGGAGGGTTCTCCTGCCTGGAGCAGCAAGTCCCCTGAACCATGGATGAGGATGAATACAAGCTAACCCAGAGGCCCAGATGGAAGTTGTCTTCCGCCTGGTGAGGCATTATTCTCTACTTTGGCTGGTGCCGTATAAGAGCTCCCAGGACCGCCAGGTGGGAGGGGTGTCCCGTCTGCAGAGAAAGTCTCCTCACCCTAGCTGTGGAAGTATTTTAACTCCCCCTGACACCCAGGTGGGAGGGGTCTCCTGCCTTGAGTGGCGACTCTCCTCTCCTTTGGATGGGGGCACATAAGACGTTCCGGAACACCCTGATGGGATGGGTCTCCCTGGCTGTGGCAGTATTCAAGCTCCCTGGACAACCAGGTGGAAGGGGTCTCCCGCCTGTAACAATAAGTTCCCTGTAATCTGGCTTTGGTGATATCCTAGCTTCCCCAGAAAACCAGGTGGGATGTGTCTCCCACAAGGAGGGGCAATTCCCCTCTACTCTGGATGAGGCAATACACAACTTCCCCCTGACACACAGGTGGGAGGGGCCTCCCGCCTGGAGAGGCTTGCCCCCTCTACTTTGGCTGGTTTCCTATAAGAGCTCCCTGGACACCCAGGTGGGAAGGGTCTCCTGCCTGCAGTGGTGAACTCCTCTACCCTAGCTGTAGCAGTATAGAAGTTTCCCCAGACACCCTGGTGAAAGGGGTCTCCCACCTGTAGTGGCGAGTCCCCTCTACCCTGGCTGCAGCAGTATTCGAGCTCCCCCCACAATCAGGTGGGAAGGGTCTCAAACTGGAGGGGCGAGTCCTCTCTACCCTGGCTGTGGAGGTATAGAAGCTCCCCAAACACCCAAGTAAGAAGGGTGTCTCCCCTGGAGTGGCGAGTCCCTGCTACCATAGCTGTGGCCGTATAGGAGTCCCACCCCCCAACACCTAGATGGGAGAGGACTCCAGCCTGGATGGGCTAGTCCCTTGTACATGGGCTGTGGCGGTATACAAGTTTCTGCAGATTCCCAGATAGGATGGGTCTTCCGCCAGGAGGGGCAACTCGCCTCTACCATGGCTGCTGGTGTATATGAGCTCCCATGACACCCAGATGGGAAGGGTACCCCCCTTGAGGTGTGAGTTCCCTCTACCATGGCTGCAGAGGTATAAGAGCTCCACCCGAAACCTACGTGAAAGGTGTCTTTCACCTGAACGTGCAAGTACATTCTACCCTGGCTGAAGCAGTATAAAAGCTTCTCTAAAACCAGGTGGGAGTGGTCTCCCGCCTTCAGTGGTGAGTCCCCTCTACCCTGGGTGTGGCAGTGTGTGAGCTACCCAAGACATCCAGGTGAGAGGGGTCTCCCTCATGGAGGGGCCAGTCCCCTCTATTCTGGCTGAGGTGGTATAGGACCTCCCCCCCTAAACCCAAGTTAGAGGGGTATCTTTATTGGAGGAGCGAGTATGCTTTACCTTGGCTGTGGCAGTATTCAAGCTTCCCTTGACACTTAGGTAGGAGGAGTCTCCCACCAGGAGTGGCAGTCCCCTTTCTTCTGGCTGTGGCAATATACAAGCTACCCTAACACCCAAGTGAGAGAAATCTCTGGCCTGGAGAAGCAAGTCCCTTCTACCCTGGCTGCAGCAGTATACAAGCTACCTCAGACACCCAGGTGGAAGGGGTCTCCTGCATGGAGGGACAAGTCCCCTCCATCTGGCTAAGGCTGTATACAAATTCTCCCTACCCCAAAGCACATGTGAGAGGGATATTGTGCCTGCATGGGCGAGTTTCCTCTACACTGACTGCGCCTTATTGGAGCTTCCCCGACACCCAGGTTAGACAATTCAGTTTACTAGAAGGGCGAGTCTCCTTTACCCTGGTTTCAGCAGGATTGGAGCTTGGAGCATCCCCTGACACCAAGGTGGGAGGGATCTTTTGCCCACAGGGGAAAACCCCTCTACCCTGGATGTCGCAGTATAAGAGCTCTCCAGACTCCTTCGTGGGAGGGGTCTCTCCCCAGGAGGAGCAAGTCCCTGCTACCCTGGCTGCAGCAGTATAGGAGACACACACACACACACACACACACACATAAACAGACACACACACAGAGGAGGGAGGGGTCTCCCGCTTGGATAGGCGAGTGGCCTCTATCATGGTTGATGGGGTATATGAGCTCCCATGACTCCCAGGTAGGAGGGGCAAGTTTCCTCTACCTTGGCATAAGAAGTACATGAGCTCCACATGGCACCCATTTGAAAGGGGTCTTTCATCTGGAGGGGCGAGTATGCTCTACAGTGGCTGCAGTAGTATACAAGCTTCCCCTTAAAGCACTTGGGAGGGGTCTCTTGCTTTCTGTGGTGAGTCCCCTATACGCTGGATGCAGCAGTGTAAGAGCTCCTCCAGAAACCCAGGAGGGAAAGGGTCTCTCCTCTGGAGGGAAGAGTCCCTGCTACCTTGGCTTCCATGGTATACAAGCCCCCTCTGACACCTAGGTGGGAGGGGTCTCCACCTAGACTGGTGAGTCCTCTCTACCCTGGTTGGGGTGGTATAGGATCTCCCCTGAAACACAGGTGTGTGTCTCAACTGGAGGGGCGACTCCCTTCTACCTTGGCTTCAGCTATATAGGAGCTCCCCCCACCATACCCAGGTGGGAGGGTATCCCACCTGGAGGGAATAGTTCCTTCTCCCTTGGCTTTGATGATATAAGAATTCCTCCTGACTCTCAGGTGGGAGGGGTCTCCCGCTGGAAGGGCGAGTCCTCAGTACCCTGGCTTCCACCATATAGGGGCTCCCCATGACACCCAGGTGGAGGGGGTCTCCCTCGCAGATGAGAGAGTCGCCTCTACCATGGCTTTGTCAGTATAAGAGCTCCCACTGACACCCAGGTGGGAAAGGTCTCCTGCCTAGAGAAGTGAGTCCGCTCTACTTTCCTGCAGTGGTGTACAAGCTTTCACTGGATACCCATGTGAGAGAGGTTTCATGACTGGAGGGGCGAGTCCCCTCTACCCTGGCTATGGCGGTATATGAGCACCCCAGAACACCCATGTGGCAGGAGTCTCCCACCTAGAGGGGTAAGTCCCCTTTCTATTGGCTGTGGTGCTTTATGAGTTCCCTCTGACACCCAGGTTGGAGGGGTATCTTGACTAGAGTGGTGAGTCCCCTCTACCCTGGTTTGGCCGAATTCAAGCTTCCCCTGCACCTAGGTGGGAGGCTTTTTGCTTCTGGACAGGTGAGTCCACTTTTTGTTGGCTCCAGCGGTATAGGAGGAGTCTCCCACATGGAGGGGCAAATCCCCTCTACCCTGGCTGTGGTGGTATATAAGCTCCCCCTGACACCCTAGTGGGAGGGATCTTCCACCTGCAGCGGTGAACCGCTCTACCCTGGCTCTGGTAGTATAGGAGCTTCCCCTAACACCCAGGTGGAGGGGCCTCCTGCCTAGAGTGGTGAGTCCCCTCTACCCTGGCTTTGGCAGTGTATAAGCTCCCCAAGACACCAAGGTGGGAGGGGTCTCCAGCAT
Organism: Ictidomys tridecemlineatus; assembly: GCF_052094955.1. Lineage (NCBI taxonomy): Eukaryota > Metazoa > Chordata > Mammalia > Rodentia > Sciuridae > Ictidomys > Ictidomys tridecemlineatus. Next base: position 102,150,947 of record NC_135486.1, on the reverse strand, counting down.
GGCGCAGCGAGTACCCTCTATTCAGGCTGAGGTGGTATAGGAGCTCCTCCCAAAACACAGGGTACAGAGGTCTCTTGACTGGAAGGGCGTGTCACCTATTCCCTGTCTGCTGAAGTATTGGAGTTCTTCTGCACACACAGGTGGGATGGGTCTCCCCCCCAAGGGGCGTCACCTCTCCCTGACAGCAGCAATATAGGAGCTCGCCGAACATCCAGGTGGGAAGGGTCCTACACATGGAGCAAGGAGCCCCCTCTAAACTGGCTGAGTTGGTATACCAGTGACCCGAGAAACCCAGGTTGGAGGGGTCTCTTGCCTAGAAGGGTAAGTCCCCTCTATTCTGGCTGCTGTGTTATATGAGATTCCCCCCATACCCAGATGGGAGGGGTCTCCAGCCTGATGTGCTAGTTTCCTCTACCCTGGCTGCAGTAGTAATACTAGCTTTCCCTGACATGCAGGTTGGATGGGGCTCTTGCCTGGAGGGGCGAGTCTCCACTACTCTGGCTGAATTCGTAAAGAATCTCCCCCTGACACTTAGGTGGAAGGATTTCCAGACTGGAGAGGGGAGTCCCCTCTACCCTGGCTGCAGTGGTATAGGAGCTCCCCTCAACAGTCAGGTGGGAGGGGTCTCCCGCATGGAGCAATGAGTCCCCTCTACCCTGCCTGTGGTGGTATACAAGCTCAGACACCCAGGTAGGACGGGTTTCCCACATGGAGGGGCAAGTCCCCACTTCCCTGGCTGGATCAGTATATGAGCTGCCCCGAAATACTCAAGTGGGAGGGTCTCCTGCCTTAAGGGGTGAGTCTCCTCAACCCTGGCTGCAAGTATATAAGAGCCCCCTCTTACCCCCAGGAGAAAGGGGTCTCTCCCCTAGAGGCTCGAGTTGTTCCTACCCCATCTACAGCTTTATATGAAACCCACCTCGCCAGATACCCATGTGAGATGGGTCTTCTGCCTGGAGCGGAAAGTCTCTTCTACCCTGGCTATGGCAATATAAGAGTCTCCCCTTTTCCCAGGTGGAAGGTGTCTCTTGCCTGCTGCGCAAGTCACCTCTAACATGGCTGTATATGAGCATGGGGTATATGAGCTCCACTTGACACCCAGGTGGGAGGGGTATCCCACCTGGATTGGTGAGTCCCCTCTACTTTAGCTGTTGCCATATAAAAGCTCCCAGTACACCCAGATGGGAGAGGCTTCTGCCTGAAAGAGAGTGTTCCCTCCACCCTGCTGAGGCAGTAGAGGAGTTACATACACACACACACACACACACACACACACACACACACACACACACAGGTGAGAGAGGTCTCCTGACTGTAGGGGAGAGTCCCCTCTACCTTGGCTGCTGCAGTAATCAAGCTCCCCTGGAAACCCAGGTGAGAGGGATCATCTGATTGAAGAGGCGAGTCCCCTCTACCCTGGCTGCAGAGATATAGGAGCACACTCAGACACCCAGGTGAGAGGGGTCTCCCCTTGGAAGGGCAAGTGTGCTCTATCCTTGCTGTAGTGGTAGAGGAACTCCCCCTGATACTCAAATGGGAGGGGTCTTCGGCCTAGATGTGGGATTCCCCTCTACCCTGGCTGCTTCAGTACAGGAACTCCCCTGACACCCCATTGGGAGGAGTCTCCTGCCAGGAGGCTAGAGTCCTCTCTATCTTGCTGCAGCTGTATAGAGATCCCCAGGACAACCAAGTGGAAGGGTCTCCCATCTGGAGGGTGGAATTCCCTCTACACCACCTTTGGCCATATAGGAACTCCCCTGACACCCATGTAGGAGGGGTCACCAGCCTGGAGGGGGGAGTCCACTCTTCCCTGGCTGCTTCCATATGAGCTCCCTCTGACATTCAGGTGAGAGGGGTCTCCTGCCTGAAAGGGAAAGTACCCTCTACCATGGGTGCTATGGTAAGAGGCCCCCCTTATAACCAGGTGAGAGAGGTTCCTGCTTGGAGGGATGAGTACCCATTATCCTGGTTGCAGGGGTATTCAAGCTCCACCACCCATATCCAGGTAGGAGGGGTCTTCTCTCTGGAGGGGAGAGTCCGCTTTACCCTAACTGCAGAAATATAGGAGCTGCATCCACACAAACCAAGGTGGGGGGTCTCCCACCTATAGTGGCTAGTCCCCTCAACACTGGCTGCAATGGTATAAGAGTCCCTTCCTACCCTAAGGAGGGAGGAGTCTCCCGCCTGAATTGGAGAGTCCCTGGTACACCAGCTGTATATAAACCCACCATCGCTAGACATCGCTGTGGGAAGTGTCTTCATCCTGGAGGGGAGAGTCCCCTCTACCCTGGCTAAGGCAAAATAGGAGTTAGTTACCCCCATTCCCAGGTGGGAGATGTCTCTCACTTGGAGGTTCCAGTTTCCTCTACCCTGCCTGCTCATATATGTGTGCTCCACCTGAAATCCAAGTGGGAGAGGACTTCTGTCTGGAGGGGCAATTCCACTCCACCCTGGCTGAAGCCGAATACCAGCTCCATCTGATATACAGGTGGGAGGGGTCTCCTGTCTAGAAGGGTAACTCCCCTCTACCCTGACTGAGGGGGTGTACCAGCTCTCCTAGGCACCCAGGTAGGAGAGTTCTCAGGGTTGGAGGGGTGAGTCCCCTCTATTCTGGATGCTGGGTTACACAAGCTCCCCCCCCCCAGATGGCATGGTTCTCCCGCCTGAAGGGCGAGTCCCCTCTATGTGGCTACAGTGATATACTAAATTTACCTGACACTCAAGTTAGATGGGTCTTTCGACTGAAGGGTCGAGTCCCCTCTGCAGTGGTATAGGAGCTCCCCTCTACACCCAGGTTGGAGGGATCTCACACCTGGAAAGGAAATCGTCCTCTCCCCTGGATAAGGCCTATACAAGTGCCCCCATACACACAGCCAGGAGAGGTCTTTCGCATGGACAGGCGAGTCCTCTCTACTCTGGCTAAGGTGGTATACAAGCTTCCCGCTAAACCCAGGTGGGAGGAGTCTCATGCCTGGAGTGGCAAGTCCCCAGTAACCTGGCTGCAGCAGTATAAGAGCTCCACCTCCCATACCCATATGAGAGGTGTCTCCAGCCCGTAGCTGCTAGTTCCCTCTACCTTGGTTGCAGGTGTATAAGAGCCGCCTCTGATACCAAGGTGGGCGGGGTCTTTTGCCAGGAGGGGCGAGTACCCTCTACTCTGGCTGCTGCAGTTTAGGAGTTCCCATGACAATCAGGTTTCAGGAGTCTCCCTCCTGGTGGGTAGAGTCCCCTTTACACTGCCTGAGAGGTTTTATAGGAGCTCCCATGAAAACCCAGGTCTCATGCCTGGAGTCCCCTCTACCCTAGCTGAAGCGACATAAGAGCTCCCTCTCAAACCCAGGTGGGAGGGTTCTCCCACCTGGAGGGGTGAGTCCCCTCTACCCTAGCTTTGGCAGTTTGGTATCTCCACACACACACGCGGGTGGTAGGTGTCTCCCATCTGCAGGGGCAAGTTTCCTTTATCCTGTCTGTGGCCCTATAGGAGATCCCCCTGAGACACAGGTAGGAAGGGTCTCCCAACTGGAGCAGCAAGTCCCCTCTACCCTGGCTGCGGAGGTACACAAGCTCCCTCAGACACCCAGATGGGAGAGGCCTCCCGCATGGAGGGGTGAGTCTCCTCTATACTGTCTGTGGTGTTATATGAGTTCCCTCTGTCACCCTGGTGGGAAGGGTCTTTAGCCAAGAGATGCAAGTACATTCTACTGTGGTTTTGGTGCTTTGTTAGAGTCTGTAAACAAGTCAGGATGGCGCCTGGCATTTTGCCAGGGGGAGTGTTTTGTGAGGTGGCACCAGCAAGCCATTAAGTGTGGAGATTTCTCATTGGTTGACTGCTGTATCTACTTTATGTTAAGATAAGCTGTGTGGAATGTATATATACCCCTCCTGTCCTACAATAAATGGCTCCCACTCCTGCTGTATCAATGTACACAAGTTGCTCATCAACCCCCGGTTATTTTGCTGCAGCCGGACTGAGGCGGTGCTTTATGAGCTCCCGCATACAGTCAGGTTCGAGGGGTCTCCAGCCTGGATGGGTGTGTCTTCTCTACCCTGAATAAGGTGGTATATAGGATCTTCACGACACTCAGGTGGGAGGGGTCTCCTGCCTCCAGGGGTGAGTCTCCACTACCCTGGCTGCAGTGGTGTATAAGATCCCCCTCACCCAGGTATGAGGGTGTCCCACCTGAAGGGGCAAGTCCCCTCACTACTGGCTACAGGGGTATAAATGCCCGCTCCTTCCCCAAAGAGGGACAGATCTCCTGCCTGGAGAGGTGAGCTTGCTGCTAACCAACTGCAGCTGTATACAAACCCCCTCACCAGACACCCATGTGGGAGGAGTGTTTGGCCTGGAGGGAAAGTCCCCTCTTCCCTAGCTAAGGCTGTATAGAAGTTACCCTCATTTCCAAGTGGGAGGTGTCCCCAGCCTGGAAGTGTGAGTCACCTCTACTCTGTCTGCTGGGGTATATGAGCTCCTCCTGACATCCAGGTGGGAGAGATCTTTCGCCCAGAGGGGTTACTCACCTCTAACCTGGGTGCGGAGGTATACAGTTTCTCCAGACACCCAGGTGGGAAGGGCCTCCTGCATAAAGGGGCAAGTCCCCTCTATCCTTTATGCTGTGGTATAGGAGCTCCCATGACATTGAGGTGGGAGGAGTCTCCTGCCTGGAGGGGAGAGTCTTTTATACTCTTCCTGCAGCGGTATAGGAGCTCACCCAGAAATCCAGGTGGAAGGAGTCTCCCGCCTAGAGGGGAGAGCCCCTCTACCCTGGCTGTGGTGGTGTATGAGCTCCCACAGACATCGAGGAGTGACGGGTCCCCAGCCTGGAGGGGCGAGTTCCATCTATTCTGGCTGTGGCAGCATATGAGCTCCCCTGACACCCAGGTGGGAGGGATCTTCCAACTTGAGGGGCAAGTCCCCTCTACCCTGTCTGCTGCAGTATAGAAACTCCTGTGACACCCAGGTGGGAGGTGTCTCCTGCCTAGAGGGGCAAGTCCCCACTACCCAGACTGTAGCGGTATTCTAGCTCCCCTCCTCAATCCAGATGGGAGGGGTCTCCCGCCTGAAGGGGTGAGTAACCTCTATTCTGGCTGAGGTGGTATACTAGCTTTCCCTGACACCCAGTTGGGAGTGTTCTCTTGCCTGGAGAGTCAAGTCCTTTCTACCCCCCTGAAGCAGTATACAACCTCCCCCTTACTCCCTGGTGGAAGGGCTCTCTTGCCTGGTGTGGCAAGTACCCCCTACCCTGGCTACAGTGGTATATGAGCTTCCCCTGATACCCAAGTGTGAGGGGACTTCCGTCTGGAGGGGTGAGTCACCTCTACCCTGGCTTAGGGGGTATATAACCTCTGTGAGACACCCAGGCGGAAGGGGTTTCCCACCCAGAGTGGCGAGTCCCCTCAACCCAGCCTGCTGCTGTAGTATAGGAGCTCTGCTGTCACCCAGGTGGGAAGAGTCTCCAGACTGAAGGGGCGAGTTCCCTCCACTCTGGCTCTGGAAATATAGGAGCTCTCCCCCACACCCAGGGGGGAGGTGTCTATTGCCTTGAGGGGAGAGTCCCCTCAACAATGGTTGCGGCTGGATAAGAGCTCCCCCTGATAAAAAGGTTAAAGGTGTCTTCAGTCTGGAGGGGCAAATCCCTGCTACCCTGGCTAAGGTAGAATACCAGCTCACCTGGCACCAAGATCGGAGGGGTCTTTTGCCTAGAGGAGCGTGTCCACTCTACCTGGCTGCTGCAGAATAAGAGCTTCTACTGACTGGCAAGTAGGGATGAGTCCCCTCTACCATGGACACAGTGGTATAGAAGCTCCCCCCGCACAATACCCTCGTGGAAGGGGTCTCCAATATGGAGGGGCAAGTCCCCTCTACCCTGGCTGCTACAGTATATGTGCTCCTCCTGACACCCTTGTGGGAGGGGTCTCCACCTGGAGGGGCAAGAAACCTCTACGCTGGCATCTGTGGTATATGAAATCCCCTAACACACATGTGGAAGGAGTCTTTTGCCTGGAGGAGTGAATCCCTTCTACCCTGGCTAAGGTGTTATACAAGCTCCATGTGACACCCAAGTGGGTGGGGTCTCCCGTCTAGAGAGGCGAGTCCCCTCTAACCTGGCTGGGGCAGTGTACTCACTCCACCAGACACCCAGGAATGAGGGGTCTCCCACCTGGAGTGGAGAGTTTCTTCTAGCCTTCCTCTGGCAAAATAGGAGTTCCCCTGGACACCCAGGTGGAAGGGGTCTTCCGCAGAGGGGCGCATCCCCTGTACCCTGGCTGTGGCAGTAAAAGAGCTCCCTCTGAAACCCAGGTGGAAGGGGTATCTCGCCTGGAGGGGCAAATCCCCTCTACCCTGGCTGTGACATCTACCTGTTGTCCCCCTGACACCCAGGTAGAAAGTGTCCCCCTTCTAGAGAAGTGAATCCCCTCTACCCTAGCTGTGGAGGTATACAAGCTTCCCCAGAAATCCAGGTGGAAGAGGTCTCCGGCCTGGAGGGGCAAGGCCCCTCTACTCTGGCTTTGGCTGTATAGAAGCTCACCCCAGCAGCCAGGTGAGAGGAGTCTCCCACCTCAAGGGGTGAGTCCACTTTACTTTAGCTGGTGTCATATAACAACTCCCAGGACATCCATGTGGGAGGCATCTCCGGGCTTGATGGGCAAGGCCCCTCTACCCTGTCTGCAGAGGTATAAGATGATCCCCAGACACCCAGGTGGGAGGGGTCTCCGAATTTGAAGGGCAACTCCCATCTAACCTGGCTGCAGTGGTATAGGAGCTCCCCTGACAACAAGGTGTGTGGGGGGGTCTCTAACTTTGAGGGGCAAGTCTTTGCTATCCTGACTGTAGTGGTACATGAGCTCCCTTTGACACCCAGGTGAGAGTGGACTTTGCCTGGAGAGGCAAGTCCCCTCTAATCTGGCTGTGGCGGTATACAAGATCCCCCAGACACCCAGGTGGGATGAATTTCTTGCCTGTTGAGGTGAGTCCTCTCTATCCTGGTTGTGGCAGTATACAACCTTCCCATGACACCCTGGTGGGAGGTGTCTCTCACCTGGTGCAGCAAGTACTCTCTACACTGGCTGCAGTGATATATGAGTTTCTCCCACACTCATGTGGGAGGGGTTTCCCGTCTGGAGGGGCAAGTCACCTCTACCCTGGCTAAGGTGGTATACAAGCTCTCTGAGACACCCATTTGGGAGGTGTCTCCCGCCTTGATGGTAGAGTTCCCTTGACCCTGCCTGTGGTGGTATAGGTGCTCACACTGACACCCAGGTTTTAGGTGTCTCCCGACTTAATGGGCAAGTCCCCTCCTCCCTGGATTTTTATATATATGAGCTCCCCCCCACACACACACACCCATGGGGGACTGGTGTCTTGCCTTGAGGGGAGAGTCTCCTCTACAATGGTTGAGGTGTGATAAGAGCTCCCCCGACACCGGGTGAAAGGGATCTCCCGCCTGGAGGGGCAAGTCTCTGCTACCCTGGCTGCATCTGTATACCTGCCTTGTTCCAAACCCTAGGTGGGAGGGGTCTTCCACTTGGAGGTGCATCTCCCCTCTACCCTAGTTAAGGCGGAATTCAAGCTTGCCATGGCACCAAGATGGGAGGGGTCTCTTACCTGGAGGGGTGAGTGGGCTCTCTCCTCTGGATGCTGCTGTTAGGAGTTCCCTGAGATACTCAGGTGGTAGGGGTCTCCTGCCTAGAGGTGCCAGTCCCTTCTATCCTGGCTGCAGTGGTGTAGGAGCTCCCCTGATACCCTGGTGGGAGGGGTTCTGTGGCCAGGTGGGGCGAGTCCCCACTACTCTGGCTACAGCTGTATAAAAGCTGCCCCCTACCATACTAACGTGGGAGGGGTCTCCAATATGGATGGGTGAGTCCCCTTTATCCTGGATGCTTCAGTATATGAGCTCCCCCTGACACCCTGGTGGGAGGAGTCTTCCACCTGGAATGAAGAGTTTCCCCTACCCTTCCTGTGGCAGTATAGGAGCTCCCCTGTACACCCAGATGGAAGGGGTCTCTCTTCTGGAGGAGCGCCTCCCCTCTATCATGCTACAGCAGTACAAGAGCTCCCCCTGACACCCAGTTGAGAGGCATATTCTGCCTGGAGGGACGAATTTTCTTTACCCTGGCTATGGCAGTTTAAGAGCTCCTACTGACACCCAGGTGGGTAGGGTAAACCGCCTATAGAAGCAAATCCCCTCTACCCTAGCCCTGTGGAGGTATACAAGCTTCCTCAGACACCCAAATGGAGGGGCCTTCCACCTGGAGTGGCGAGTCCCCTCTATTTTGTCTTTGGTGGTATACAAGCTCACCCCAGGAGCCAGGAGGGAGTGTTCTACCACCTGGAGGGACGAGTCCTCTCTACTTTAGCTGGTGCCATATAAGAATGACTGAATATCCCCATGGGTCCTGTTGGCCTAGTTGTTGTCTCCTCTTTTCCAACTGTTCTTGTACTTCATTACTCCCAGAAATGACTGTATTTTGGCATAAGTGTTTTTGGTAAGTGTTTAAGAACAGAGTGGTCAAAATGGACTTTGTTTCTATGTATTGTTAAGAGTCAGCTGAGTACCATATGGGTCGCTCATGGGGGAACTTTACAGCAGCTTCTTAGTTCTGCTAGTGCCATTTGCAATAGGATGGGTACAGATCTTGCTTGACTATGTGGCTTCCCCTGGAAGCATCAGGGACATCTCCTGTCTCCAATGACTCTCCAATTCACAGCAAGTGCAATTAATGGCTTTTCATTCTCCAGTAATCTCATTAATCTCCCTGATCAGGAGGTTATGTGGCCCAGAGTTGCAAAGCTCTTTAGAGAAGTTCCATGTTTCCTAGATTCAGACTGACTCAGAGGCTAAGAGTCAAATATTGTTTTTCTTTGGCCATTTTAATTTAACTTTAAGTCTTGATCTTAAACATCAAGCAGTCAATTTCACCAGTCTTAAATTAAGAGTACTTGGCTTTAGCTGAAGTCTGGCCTACTTTGGAGTCATTCTGTCATGTAGTAAGATGGGAGGCAGAGCCTTATCTCTGAAAAGCGAGGTAAAGTGAGGGTCTTTATATATCTTATGTAAAGTGTTCTACTATTGAAGCAGATCTTTGCTTTTAAATATCATTTTATAAAATTTACATATATTGTCGTTTGAGGTCACATGAATATGAAATAACACAATATTATATTACATTTAAAGTGTACCCCAGTGTATATAACTTTATATTAATCTCATTGCTAATAGGTCAAGTTATAATAAATTAAATGATATAAATAAATCTCCAATATGCTATTTTTATAAGCCTAAAATTACCATGCAACTTTTTTTTGAGAACGCCAGCTTGATATAATGTTTTTTTAACCTTCTATCTTAAAGATTTATATACCTGGAAAATATGAACACACTTAATATACAAAAAGTAATAGTAGCACAATTATTGTTGATGTTTTCACATAAATCAAGTTTAGCTCTTAAAGAAATAACATATCAAAATATTGCAAAATAATAATTGTTGTTTAATGATAGTTGCATGATGCTTAATTTCTTCAAGATTACTTGCTCAAAAAATATATAACCAACTTACACAGACCTTCTTTATCACTTACTTAAACCTATATATCCAACGTATACAGACCTTCCTAATCACTTTCTTAAATTCTCTTATTTATTTAATTATATGAACTTTCTTATCCAAAAACCATTTTTTCCTTTCTATTAAATCCAAACCTAAAATCTTCTAACTTCTCTTTCCCATCTGTTAACACCTTCTTTATTCACATTTTGAAACACTCCTTGTAAATTTCTGAATTTAAGCAAAATATTCCATTTTAATAAGAAATATTTTGTTATTTGCAGTACACAATCATATATGTTTACCATTTCATGAAAACATAAAAAATGTTTAAGTATATAGAATTATAATGTTGTAGAGACAGAAAAGAGGCAAGGCACCTAAGATAGCACCAAAGATAGGGAAACAGTTTTGTTTGCAGCCAGATTCAGAGGACAGAGCTTCCACTGTGATCAAATAATCCTGTGAACCCCAAGTTTAGGTAGTTTCAGAATTTTGTAACCAGGATGTAAGAGGTGGGGCTCAGAAATTCACTGTCTGCAGAAGTTCACATGAAAACAGATTATTTGTCTATTCTGGGAAAATTAAACCTTTAAGGACACCTGAGAGGTGAAGAGCTTCTTTTTCCCTTTCTTTCTTCCCCCTGCCAGCTGTTACCGTGGATCCCAGTTGGTAACTTCTCTTATCTTAAACATGTAGCCATCTCTGTGAAGCCCAGCGCAAGGCCAGAGGCCTTGTTTACATATTTTTGTGAAAAACTAGTAAGAGGGTGCCCATCACCTGGAGTGCTGATGTTTGTTTTCTAGCTACTGTTCAAGTAAAACAGGATAACAGGAAAAGGGGAAGTTTATCTCCATTAAACTTTTCTGTAGAGACTCTTTGCTGACAGTTCTAAAATCAGTTATGGAAAAGATTTCTGGAGAAGGTCAGTTAAGACTTTTTTGTGGGCCTGGGTAGGGAGGGGGAAGATGAGAAGGTGGGGCTGACAGAAGCTAGGTTGGATCTGAGAAAGAGAAAAGAGATGTAAAAAAATAATGGGAAAAGGGTTTGGGATTTTCCCTAGCAAGTAAAACTTGAGCAGTAGAACAGGTAGAGCAGATGGGGGACAGGAGTGAATATCCCAAAAAGCGTGTAAGAGACTCTAAAATTTTAGTAACCTGTTTTCAGTGATGACAAAGCAACTTTAAAGGCCATTTCAGATCTCAGATAGGGATCCCAGGGCTCTCCTCAGCCAGTATGAGCTTCAGTTTAACTGATAAGAGAATCTAGTGGGACCAGGTGTGGGAACTGACAAGAGAGGAGAGGAGTGAGTTGTTGGAGGGACAACTTCAGTATCTGCTACCCCAGCAAGGGGGCAACAGTTTGAGGAAGGTTGGGGGTTTGTGTTTTTTGTCTAGTAATTGGAGGGGAGGTAGCAGGTTACAGAGGCAGGGGAAATGGTGGAGGTGCAGGAGAAGAAGGTTTAGGGTGAGGACCTATTTGAGCTGGGTGATAGAATGAAAGTTAATCAGCAGGGTCAAAAGTCATGGATGAATTCAGAGGTGGAGAAGATTGGGTATCGGTGGTTGTGGTGGTTGGTTTGCAAGCTAGAAAAATTTGTAGAAGTTTGCAAAAGGTGCAGATAGCAGAATTGGATTAGTGCAAGAAGAAAGCTTTGACATAGAGGCTCTTTACCAATTTTTTTGAATGCTTACAGTAATTGTAAAGATCCCTTAGAATGCAGGGATCCAGAGACCCAAAAGGGATCAATTATTTTGCTTGTTTAGGGGGTAAGTGGACCAATCCTGTGTGCTATATTTGATCAATTTTGGGTGTTTGATGTCGGTGTCAAGGAGAGATTTTTGAGGTTATCCAAGAGGCATTGTTAAGGGAGAGTGAAACAGCAAAGAGGAAACATTACACATGTCACAGACATATTATAAGGGAGAGGGAAGTGGATGCAAATGTATTATAGGGGAGAAGGAATGAGAAGCAAAGGTAGTGTAAGGGAGAGGGAGGAAATTGATTTATTGGCAATAGGGTCTGTTGGTAAAGATGGCGCCCAGACTGCTTCTCTTCTGGGAGCTCAGGTCCATGACACACTGAATGGTGTGCGAACCATCACCTCCAATCCCTGTGAATGGTGCAAACTTTGAATAGCACACCTCCAATCCCTGAAATGGCGTGAACTCCCCACTAATGAAGAAGTAACAACCCACTCGCCTTGCTCCTCCTCATCCTGTGTTAAGTCCATAAATATCAAAACCCTGTTCATTCTCTCTCTTGCTCTCTCTCTCTCACTCTCCCCTCTCTCTCTCTCTCCCCCACTCTCTCACCCCTTTCTCTCTCTCTCTCTCTCTCTCTCTCTCTCTCTCTCTCTCTCTCTCTCTCTCTCTCTCCACCCCCTTCTCTTCTGCAACTGGCCGCTAATGTCCTGCTAATAAAATCTCAGACAGGTAAATGGTTGTTTTGGCTTTTTGAGTTTACAGAGCTTTTCCATTGTCCTTTACATTGGTGCCAAAGCTCGAGATGGGGATCCCCATCGCTCAAGGTGGAACCCCATTCCCAAACTCTGAGTCCAACCGTTCCTGTTGTGGTCCACTCCTTTGATCGCCTGCGTGACACCCACCACTGGCCTGCAGATTTATGAGTTCCCCCATCCCATGAGCGCCTGAACCCCAACTCACCAGATTGAAGGAATTGGCCATTGAGTGTTCAGCAACCCCTCTCTGTGTTTTAGGGAGGGAATGTGCCCCACCCAGGCCCCATCAGGGTCATGGTGGACCCGGAGTGCTCTGCTAGGACACCCCTGGGAATTGATCGCCTGGGATTTAGGATCAATTCTCTCTTTCTAACTCCTCCATCTCCCTTCATTCTTATCTCCTGTGGACAGCCCATCTCACCTGAGTTCAAAACTTCATTCCTCCCGGAACTCCATTTCTCCCGTTCCTGACTCTTTCATTCCAGTTGAAAAACTTTCCTGACATCAGGTTGCCCAAGTCCCCAGCCCTATTTGAGTCTCACAGAGAGCACTTCACTATTGATGACTGGGTAGTGCCCTCTGTATTTTCTCGTAGCATTCGGTCATTTTGGGGATGCCCACTTGATTCTCTGTTTGCCCTGAGCTTCCAGGAAGCATTTTCTGGCCCAGATTCTCTCTCTCTCTCTCTCTCTCTCTCTCTCTCTCTCTCTCTCTCTCTCTCTCTCTCTCTTTCTCTGACTTCAATCTTGCCCTTCCAGCAGGGGAAATTCCTCATCCCTCCTAGCTGATTCTCCCTTGAAGTGCCTCTTAGATATTTTCAAAACCCTGAGTCTGGCCCTGATATTAAACTGAAAAGGCTCATAAAATTCTGTACCCAGAAGTGGTCTACAAACCCCTTAGACAACCAAAAACTTTTGGCTCAAGTGTGGGTCTCTGGATTCCAATTTCCTCTGAGATATTTTTAATTATTATGAGCAATCGAAGAAGTGAAACGGCATTCCTTGTGTGGAGGCTTTTTTTTGCTTAGATCTCATCCAAATCCCTGCACCCGATGCAAGCCTCAACAGCTACTCCTTGCTCTTAAAACACCTTCCTCCTGTTCTTCTCCACCCTATGCCTCCACATCTTCTCTTCCTTCCTCTTCTCTGCTCTCCACCTCCACTTTCGATCCAGGTGATGAACCGCCACCATACAGCTCTTCCCCGCTCTCAGCCCTGCTTTGCCCACTTTCACCTCCTCCCACTTCTTCCTCCTCCCACTTTCCCATCTTCTACATCTGTGGTTTCTTTTTTGGACACTTCTCTTCCTTTTCCTCCTGATTCTTCCGCACAAATTCCTCTAACTTCCATTCCTTCCGTCCCAGTCTCTCCACCTCAGTTAGTCCACCCGCCACCCATTCAGCCACCCGTTCACACACTAATACATCACCTAACCCACAAGTCACCACATCTCATCACCTCACTCAAACTTCACATGTTGTTGCCCCCCCTTTGTGAGTTCGCTGGGCTGGATGGGATTTTAAGAGTTTATGTTATTTTTTCTATGCTTGATCTTTCTCAAGTAGAAAAAAATGGGGATTTTACACTACAAACTCTGTCTCTTATATTAAAGAGTTTCAATATTTAATTCAAGCCTATAGCCTCACCTTTCATGATCTCTATATGACTCTTTCCAATACTCTCTTCCCTGAGGAAAGGAGAATGGTCTGGAACTAGGCTAGAGCCTATCCAGACCAGGCTCATCAGACTGATGCCCACCATCCCTTAGGGAACCAGGCAGTTCCAGACCAAGACCCTCATTGGGATTATAATGACCTCCAAGACCTTAGACATAGGGATCACCTTATTACCTGTCTGATAGCTGGCCTAAAGGCAGCAGCACAAAAGGCTATTAACTTTGAGAAACTCCAGGAATTCATCCTGAAGAAAAATGAAAACCACTTGGCCTTCCTAGACTGACTAACAAAGGCTATCCTTGAGTACACTAATTTGGACCCTGAATCCCCAGATGGAAGGCAACTTTTTATGATGTATTTTTACTCACAAAACTACCCCGACATCCGGGCAAAGCTAAAAAATTAGAGAGTGGACCCTTGACTCCTAGGCTGAGGTGTTGGCCATAGCCTTCAAGGTCTACCACAACAGAGATGAAAGAGCAAAATGCCGAAAAATGCCAGATTTTGGCCAAGGTGTTACAGGGCTCCTTCCATCCTATGGAAAGGGGGAGACAACAACCCCCACAATGAGGATTCTCTGGGCCCTGCTTCCAACCTAAGGAAAGGAGGAGACAACAATACCCCCAACGAGAACCCCCTGGGCCCTGCTTAAAGTGTCGTGATGAATGATATTGGGCTAGAGCATGCCCTAACCCCAGGGCACCACTTAGACTATGCCTCAGATGCAGACGTCCTGGCCACTGGAGATCAGACTGCCCCAATTATGGGAGGAGAGCTGAGGTCAGTCACTCTGCAAATGATTTGCTGGGCCTAGCAGCTGAGGATTGATGTGGCCCTGGATCTTCTGTCCCGACCTATTCAATAATCAAGCAGGAACCCAGGGTGGTTATCTGAGTGGATGGGCAGCCCATAAACTTTTTGGTAGGCACTGGGGCCACATTCTCAGTTCTGAGAAAGTTTTGGGGAATACCTATCCCTCTGAATCTCCTATTTTTGGGGTATGAGGTCAAACCATCATCCCGTGCAGAACTCCTCCCCTCACTTGCTCTTTATCTGAGTTCTCCTTTTCACACCATTTTTTGGGTATGCCTTAATATCTGGTGCACTTGCTAGGAAGGGATATATTATCCATCTTGAAGTCCTCCATAACCTTACCCTTATTGTCTTCCCCTACTTATATCTTCATCATGGCTTTACTCCCCAATGAAGAAGAGACTTTACTCCTTTGTGTCTGGTGTGAAGACCCCAGCGACCACCAGAATACACATTTTCCCCTCCCCTATAAAATGGTAGATCCAATTGTATGGGACACTGAAACCCCATATTATGCAAATTCCTCTCCCATAGAAGTGCATCTTAAAGACCCTAACCACTTCCCAAACAAAGCTCAAAACCCACTGCCAACTTCCAGTCTTAAGGGTCTAAAGCCAATCATTCAGAGTTTACTAAGAAAGGGGTTCCTCTCTCCCACACACTCTCCATTCAATACCACAAATTTAGCAGTTAAAAAAGCCTAATGAAACATACTTTTTGGTGCTGGACTTAAGGTTAATAAATTCTTCAACCAGGCCCATACATCCCCTAGTTCCAAACCCTTATACTATCTTTTCCTCCATTCCTGCATACTCCACCTGTTTTCCAGTTATTGGTCTTCAAGATGCCTTCTTTTTGATTCTGCTGTCTGTCTCTTCCAAAGAAATATTTACCTTCACCTGGACTGATTCAGGAACTAGACATTCCCGACAGTTGACCTGAACTGTCCTGTCCCAGGAGTTTCGAGACAGCGCACATATTTTTGGACAAGTCCTTGCTGGACATCTTGAGGATTTTTTCTCTCTATGCCCCGACTCAACCCTCCTACATATGTTGATGCCCTCCTCCTTTGTAGTCCCTCATTAGGAACCTCAAAGCCTGACACAGCCACCTTTCTGAATTTTCTTGCTCACCGAGGGTATAGGGTTTCTCCGCAAAAGGTGCAACTCTCTCTCTCTGAGTATTTTACTTAGGGTTCCACATTTCCCCAGGGAAGAAAGCTATCACAACCGATAGAAATGGCCTTATTGAAAGCCTTCCAGTACCAAAAATTAAAGAGGAGATTCTTTCATTCCTGGGTCTGGTAGGCTATTTTAGGGCATGGGTACCAAATTACTCATTACTTGCCAGACCATTATATGATCTAGCAAAGGGAAACAAGCATAAGCCCTTGTTACTTTCAGCAGCACCACATTTCAGAACCCTCCAGAAAGCCCTTTTACAAGCACTAGCTCTACACCTGCCAGATGTTAATAGGCCTTTTACTCTTTATGTTTTTGAAAACAAATGGCAAGGCTTGGTAGTGCTGGGACAAATGTATGGGCCCACCTTTGCTCCCGTGGCATACCTTTTGAAACAATTAGATTCAACTGTCCGAGAATGAGCTCCTTGTCTCTGCACCTAGCAGCCTCCTATATTTTATTAAAGAAATGACAAAAGCTTACCTCTGGAGCCCAAATCACTGTCACCTCCCCTCATCACCTCAAGGACTTGCTAACATACAAAGGACTGCAAACTCTCCCTCCCTGTCAAATTCTCTCTCTCTTGGTCTCTTTCCTCTATGACTCCTCTGTGTCCTTCCAAATCTGTGCCCCTCTCAATCTGGCAACTCTGTTACTCATTCAGGCTCAAACACAGTCCCCAGTACATAAATGCAGGTAAATTCTAGAAAACTTCCTCCCATGCCCAATTAATATAATGGAGGGACCTCTAGTCCAACCTGATTACACCTAGTTCACTGATGGCAGCCTCTTTATGCATGAGGGGATCAGAAAAGCTGGATATGCCATAGTGTCCCTATCATGAGTAATAAAAGCCAATCCCCTGCCTGCAAATACCACCAACAAACAGTCTGAGCTGGTAGATGAAACACAAGCCTGTGAATTCACAACAGGAAAAAATCTTACACTTTATACTGATTTCAAATAGGTTTTCCACATTCTTTTATCTCATACAGCAATTTGGATGGAGAGAGGTCTCCTGAACTCAAAGGGCACCTCTATAACCAATTTCACATACATCACCCAGCTACTACAAGCCTCCCAGCTTCCAGGGAGTTGTCCATTGCAGATCACACCAAAATGACTCCTCCCCAGTCACACAGGGGAATTCAAAAGCAGATCAGGCAGCCAGGTTAGCTGCCCTTTCAGACCCCACTGGATCTCTCATTGCCACGTGCTTTCCATCATTACCCAATAATGGAGACCCACCTAAACATGCCCTCTTTACTTACCTCCACTCAATTTTCCACACCAATCCACGGACTTTCAAACCCTTTCTCCATTCTTTCTTTACTCTGACTCCCTAAGATAAAGAAGTGATACAGCAAATCACAGCCTCAAGCCATATTTGCAAAAGAGTGAATTCCAATATATCTTTAAAACCCGGAACCTTCCCTTCTAATCAGGCTAGGGGCCATATTCCCGGGACAGATTCGCAAATCGACTTTACCAACATGCCCAGAGTATAAAACTTCAAATACATACTAGTTTTAATAGACACATTCTCAGGTTGGATAGAGGCCTATCCCACCTCAAATAAGCAGGCTACAACAGTTGCTAACATCCTCCTAACCAAAGTAATGCCTCAGTTTGGGATGCCCGCTTCAATCCAATCTGACAGTGGGCCTGAGTTTTTCTCTCAAGTAACCCAGAATGTGGCAAAGACATTGTCCATCCCATGGCACCTTCATTGTCCCTATCGCCCCCAAGCCTCAGGTAAGGTTGAGCGAGCCAACCGCACAATGAAAGACATCATAATGAAACTATCTTTACAGACTCATTTAGATTGGGTTAAACTTCTCAATCTTGCCCTACTATGCATGAAGGCTTTACCAAAAAAAAAAAAATCCCTTGCTTCCCCCTTCAAGATAATGTATGGTAATCCTCTTCTCCCCCCAGTAATCTCACCAGGGCCTTGGCCTCTCCCCGACAAATATGCCCTTCCCCTCCTCTTCCTTATACACTCTGAGCTAGGAAAGCAACAAGATTTGTTGCTTCCAGATTCAGAGAACTCAGTTGCCTCCTTTTCACTCAAACTAGGAGAATGGGTCTATTTTTCTTCCCCAGGGGAAAGATCCCCCTTAACCCCAAAATGGGAAAGGCCATTACGGGTAGTCCTGTGTACACCCAATGCTGCAAAACTCCAACAGGAAGAAAAGAAACTAACCCCCTAAATTCACATTTCTAGGTTAAAACCAGTGGCAATCCCTCCAGAGGACAATCCCACCACATCTCTCAACCTTACAGGACCCCTACAATAGCCGAGATTTACCTGTGAGATATCCCCAGATAACCCTCTCAAGCTCCACTTTTCACAGTAATGCACTACCCTCCATCCCATTCTGGAGAAGAACATTCATAAGAATGGGCCTCCTAATGGGATCTAGGAACACACAGGTGGGTAAGCTTATTTCTAGCAGCTGAGTCTTAAAGGTGCAAGGACTAGGACATTATGAGAGCCACTGAAACTGTGAAGGTCTGGGTGGGGTGTGATGTTTAGTTCTCTGTTATGTGTTCCTAGAGGTTACAAGATCCTTTGAGAGTGACCTACAAGACCTATGCTGAAAAACCAGCAGCTGGGATGGAGAAAGGAAATAATTTTGAACCAGGGTCCAATTTGCCCAAGGAAAGAGTCCCTGAGGACCACCATGGCCTTGAAGGCTGTGATAGGGTGCTTTTCTCCCCACAGCAAAGATGTTTGCTGGAAGATCAAAGGTCAAATCATCTTGACACCACCACTGGGTTTAGGACTCCAGGAAGGGGAAACTCACCAATTGAAGGCCAGGGGTGCCTGTAGTTCTGGTGGTCGAGAAAATGGATTAACGTCATCTGGTGAGTGGGAACTTCTGGAGGAAGAGAGACCCAAAAGTTGGTTTTAATTTTCTTCCTGGGTTTCAGCACCAATGAAAGGAAAGTGACCACAACACTTGGAGAGACCCCTACTGTATTGCAGCAGTGACAAAGAGGATAAAAAGAGAGGAAGAGAGAGAGTGAGAGAAGAAGAAGAGAGAAGGGAGAGTGAAAACAAGAAAGGGAGACAGAGAGAGCAAGAGATGGGGGCCCAGTAGGATGTAGTTTTTATAGCTAAATTTTAATGGGGTCTCTGGGTCTGCAAACTGCCTTATTGGAAGACAATGATTGGATCACACAGTAGTAGCTAAGGGTGTCATCTTCTGCCTTCAGGCAGATGGGGCAGGGTTTAGATGTGGGTTTCTGTTGCACCAGACAGGTGGGGGGTCAAGTGACCAGCCATGAGTGGGGTTGAGTATTCAGACTTGATGCAAACAGCTGATAAAGAACCAGACAGAGTGGGGTTTGAGTGTGTAGGTTATCCTGCAGATATCCTTTGTTCACCCTGTCCTGCACCTAACAAGATGGAGGGTATATACTGCAACAACCAGGATCTAGGGGACTCACCCATAGATTTGGGAGACCCCTCCCTTCTGGGTGAACTGGGGAGCTTAATTCCTGCATCAGCCAGGGTATAGTGGTAATGCCCTTACAGGCGGGAAACCCCTCCTACCTGGGTGTAAGGGGGCGCCTGTACACTGCCTTAGCCAGGGTAGATAAGTCTTGCCCTTCCAGGTGGGAAAACCCTCCCACCTGTGTTTCTAGGAGAACTTGTATACTGCCATAGCTAGGGTAGAGGGGACTCATTGCCGCAGGTGGGAGACCCCTCCCACCTGGGTGTATGGGGGACCTTGTATACCCCACAGCCAGTGTAGAGGGGACTTGCCCCTCTAGTCAGGAGACCCCATAACCTGGGTGTGGGGGGAAAGCTTTTATACTGCCAGAGCCATGGGAGAGGGGAGTCGACCCTCCAGGTGGAAGATCCCTTCCACCTAGCTGTCAGGGGATTCACATACTTCCACAGGCAGGGTAGAGGAGACCCAGCACTCGAGGTGGGAGAACCCTCCCACCTGGGTGTAGAGGGAAGCTTCTATACAAAGAAAGCCAGGGTCAAGGGGATTACCCTCTCCAGTTAGGCGCCCTTCCACCAGCGTGTCAGGGGAAGATCCTTTACTGCTTCAGCCAGGGTTGAGGGGACTCACCCATCCAAACCCATCCAACCTGGTGTCAGGCAAAGCTAGTAAACCAGTGCAGCCAGGGTAGAGAAGACTCACCCCTTCAAGTGGGAGACCTGCCCACCTGGGTGTGGGGGAGAGTTCCTATACGCTAGAGCCAGGGTAGTGGGGACTCCTCCACCAGGCAGGAGAACCTTCTCATCTGGGTATGGGGGGGGCTTATATAACACAGCAGCCAGAGTAAAGGGGACTCACCCTTCAATGCGGGATATCTCTCCCACCTGGGGGGGGGGAGCTTCTATAGACTTTAGCCAGGGTAGAGTGGACTCGGCCCTCTGGGTGGAAGACCCTCCCACCTGGGTGTAAGGGGGAACTCCTCTACCACTGTATTCAGGGTACAGGGGACTCGCTCCTCCAAGCGGAAGACTCCTCCCACATGGTTTTCAGGGGGAGCTCCTATACCACAGTAGTCACGGTAGAGGGGACTCGCCTCTTCAGGAAGAGACCCCTCCCACCTGGGTGTCCTGCAGGGGCTCCTATGCAGCTGCAGGCAGGGTAGCAGGGACTCAAAATCCCAGGTGGAAAACCACTTTCACCTGGGTGTCCAGGGGAGTGCCTATCCTACAGCAGCCATGGTAGAGGGGACTCACACCTCCAGGCAAGAGTATACTCCCACCTAAGGTCACAGAAAGCTCATATACTGCCCCAGGCAGGAGAGAGGTGATTCGCCCTTCAGGCATGAGACCTCTCCCACCTGGGTGTCAGGGAAAGCTAGTATACCACTGAAGCCAGGAGAAAGTGGACTCCTCCTTTCAGGCGTGTGACCCCTCCCATCTGCTAATGGGGGAGGCTCCTATATCACAGCAGCCAGGGTAGAGGGGACTCGCCCATCCATGCAGGAGACCCCTCCCACCTGGGTGTCTTGGGGGAGCTTCTACACTGCTTTAGCCAGAGTGGAGGGTACACTCTCCTCCAGGTGGGAGACCCCTCCTATCTGGCTATGGGAGGGGGGGCTCATATAATGTTGCAGCCTGGATAGAGGGGACTTGCCCCACTAGGTGGCAGACCCCTCAACCCTAGTTTTCAGGGGAGCTCATATACCGCAGGAGACAGGCTGGAGGGGACATGCCACGAAGGGCGGGAGACCCCCTCCCACCTTGGTGTAGGGGGAGCTCCACCACCGCCACAGCCAGGGTAGAGGGTACTTGCCCCTCCAAGCTGGAGAGCCCTACCACTAGGTGTCAGGGAGATTTCATATACCACCCCAGCCAGGAGAGAGGGGACTCACCCCTCCTTGTGGGAGACCCCTGGGTTACTGGGGGAGCACTTACACTACTGAAGCAAGGGTAGAGTGGACTCACCCCTCCAGACACCCACCTATGTTTCGGGGACAGTTTGTATACCACCTTAGCCAGAGTAGAGCGGGCTTGCCCCTCCAGAAGAGAGATCTCTCCCACCTAGGTGTCAGGGAAAGCTCCTATACCGCAGCAGCCAGGGTACTGGAGATTCGCTTCTCGAGGTGGGAAACCCCTCCCACCTTGGTGTCCTGGAGGGGGGAGGCTCCTATACAGCTGCAGGCAGGGTAGCAGGGACTCCTACCCCTTGCGGAAGACCACTTTCACCTGGGTATTGGGGGAGTCCCTATCCCGCTGTAGCCATGGTAGATGGGACTGACTACTCAAGGCAAGAGATCCGTCCCACCTGATTGTCGGGGGAGTTCATAAATTTCCGCAGCCAAGGTAGAGGGTTCTCACCCCTCTAGGCCAGAGACCCTCTAACCTGCGTGTCGAGGGAGCTCCATTACTGCCACAGACAGTGTAGAGGGAACTCATGCCTCCAAGCAGGAGAGCCCTCCCACCTGGGTGTCAAGGAAAGCTAATATACCACTTAAACCAGGAAAAAGGGGACTCGCCCCTTTAGTAGGGAGGCCCCTCCCACCTGGATGTCACAGGGAGCTTTTACACCACATTAATCAGGTAGAGGTGACTCACACCTCCAGGCGAAAGACCCCTCCCTCCTGAGTGTCTGGGAGTTTGTATACTGAATTAGCCAGGATGGAGGGTACTAGCTCAACCAGACAGGAGACCCCTCCCATCTTGCTATGGGGGTGGAGCTCCTATACTGCTGCAGCCAGTAGAGAGAGGACTTGCCCCACTAGGCGGGAGAACCCTAAACCCTCGTTGTCAGAAGAGCTGGTATACTGCAGAGGCAGGAAAAAGGAGACTTGCCACTCTATACAGGAGAACCCTCCCACCTGTTTAGGTGGGAGGAAGCTCTTATACCACTACAGCAAGGGTAGTGGGGACCTCCCCCTCCAAAAATAAAATCCCTCCCACCTGGGTGTCCTAGAGAACTTGTAAACCACCTTAACCAGCATAGAAAGGACTTGCCACTCTAGGCGGTAGACGCATCTCACTAGGGTGTCAGGGAAAAGCTTCTATACCTTCAAAGCCAGGATATATGCTATATGCCAATCCAGGTGGCTGATCCATCCCACCAGGGTGTTAGAGGAAGCTCTTATACAGCTGCAGCTAGGGTACAGGGACTCAACCCTCCAAGCTGGAGACGCCTCCCACCTGGGTTATGGAGGGGGCTACTGTTCCCCCACAGCCAGGAAACTTGCCCCTCCAGGCTGGAGAACCTTACCACTAGGGTGTCAGGGTAGGAGAGCTCTTATACCTCTGCAGCTAGAGTGTGGGGACTCGCCCCTCCAGATAGGAATCCCCTCCCACCTGGGTCTTGCAGGGAGCTTGTATACCACCTAATCTAGGGTAGAGAAGACTCACCACTCTAGGCAGGAGACCCATCCCTCCCAGGTGTCAGGGAGAGCTTTTATACCACAGCAGCCAGGATAGAGGGGAATTACCCATTCAGGCAGAAGACCCCTCACACATAGGTGTCCAGTGGGGAGGACTCATATACAGCCCTAGCCAGGATAGAGGGGACTCTCCCTCCAGGAAGAAGACTCCTCCCACCTGGGTGTTGCAGGGAGCTTGTATAGCAAGTTCGCCAGGGTAGAGGGAAATGGAGATGTGAATTCCCTCTACACTGGCTGTGGTGGTATATGAGCTCCCCCCAAAACCCAGGTGTGTGGGGTCTCCCGCCTGGAGGGGCGAGTCACCTTTACACTGTCTGTGGCTCTTTTGAGTCTCCTGCATAGATGGGAAGGTGCCCTTTACCCTGGCTGCAGCACTATAAGAACTTCTTCAAAACCCAGGGGGACAGGTCTCCTGAATAGAGGAGGGAGCCCCTCTACCCTGGCTGCAGGGCTATAGGAGCTCCCCCAAAACCCAGGTAGCAGTAGTCTTCAATCTGGAAGGGTGAGTCCCCTTTCTCCTGCCTGTGACAGTATATAGGGTAAAAAAAGGGGAGTAAAGGGAACAGGTGGAATAGAAAGAGGAGGGCTCATGGACCAGATTCACTGCAGGTGTCAGGATTGAAGAGTAGGGCCCAGGCTGAAGGAGGCCAAAGTCCTCAGGAAATAAGCACTGCCACTTTTCCCAAAAAAGACCGCAAGGCTAAACATCCAAGTTCCATCCCCTAGCTCTGATGAGCATCCTGGGAAAGGGATCTGGAAAAGGAGCCCAGCAGGGACAAGGACAACAGATGGGCCAAAGAAAGGCACAGTGTGAAGTGCTGGAAGAAGGGAATTTGTGGGGTGTGTGTCAGGACCTCAGAAAGGAGCCCAGGCTAGGGACCTAGAGGAGGGCCCAGGCTAGGGGAGAGCAGGGAAGGGCTGGGATGGGCAAGCAAGGGCTTCACTAGGGTTGTGAAATGCAGGGAAGACAAAGGGAATGGGGAAGCAGCCCCAGCGAGGCCCACTGTTCAAACCCAGGGGAGAACAAAGCAAGAAGGACCCCCAGAGGCTCAAGAGAGGAGTCAGTTCAGGGAATGGAGAGCCAAGGGCCAGCGCTGGGGTAGGTGGCTCAGGACACTGGACAGGGCTGGGGAGAGAAGGCAGGAGGTCCAGCAGAGGGGAGGCAGGCTTGAGTCCCAGTGCCACTGCCAGGTGTCAGGCTTCCTGGTGCTGCCAAAAGGGCCTAGGGAGAGCAAGTAGCCCCGTCGATGGTCAGGGTTCTGTTTCCCACAAGGTGCCCTGGTGCAGATGAGGATCAAGAGCCCAGGACCAGGCCAAAGCATCTGGAAAGAGACAGGGGGAAGGAAAAGTGCAAAGTGAGGGCACAGTGGAGGGTGACAGTAGGTACAGAGAGGGGCAAGAGCCAGGACCCAATCAAAAATCCCAGTTAAGGAACCGACCCCACCAAAAGGTATTAGGGACCCAATGATCAGGAGGCCCCTGATCCAGGAAAAATCGGTAGGGGAAAGAGAGGTAGGAACAGCGCTATTATGAAGAAATCAAGGGGTACATAAAGGGCACAGAGGGGAGCAAGCTTGGTGGCCAAATCAAGGGTCTCCCAGGTCAGACACAAAAGGAAGAGACAACAAAGAAATCAATGTAACCTGAGTAATGCAGTAAAAATCTCTGGCTGGCAGCCAGGCCAGGGGACTTTATGGTGAAGGGTAAGGGTGAGAAAGGGCTGGGTTGGCTTAGGAGCAGCTTGCCAGGCTAGAGGGCAGAAGACGAAATTAAAGGGATCACCCAGGGCAAAGTCATGACTAGGCCCAATTCCACTGCCAGTTGTTAAGTTTGGACAGCAAAGGGAGTCCAGGCGAGGGGCAGTGCTGTGTTTCCCATATGGTTCCTACAGGGCCCAGAAGCCAGCCAATTTCACTACAAGCCCAAGGAAGCAGGAAGCAGTCGGCCTCAAGGCCCAGGGTCACCTCCATGTTTCAGGGTGTCTGGTGTAGGACTAAGCACCCAGGGAGAGCAAGGGACACAAGCAAGGGGCAAAGCTCTATTTTGCATAAGGTGCACTGGTTCATATTTAAATGCAGGGTCAGGGACCTGGCAAAGGAGGCAAGATAAGAGAAGGGAACCAGGAGAATTGCAATGAAAGGGCATGGTTAGGGGTTCTGGTGGGTGCACTGTAGGGCGAGACCCATGCCCAAGACAGGCCCGAGGCAAGGAACCCATCCAACCGATTTTGATGAAAGACCCAAGGTGCAGGAGACCTGCAAGATCCAGAAAAAGGCGAGGGGATGGGTGGTAGGGGCTGGGTGAGGACCAGGAGACAGAGGGAAGCACAAGAGGCACCTAGGTGAGCCCACTAGGGGGTCAAAGTAATGGGCCCCCATATCAGACCCGACATGAAGAAACTCCATGCTATGTCAAAGGACATGAAGATTGCAGTCAGAGGCCAGGCAGGTACCCAGGTCCAGAGACTGGAGCACAAAAAGTCAGGGTTAGGGAGAACTGGGATGGGGTAGTTGCAGCATGCAAGGTGAGAGGGCATGGGAGGGAAGAAAAGAGATCACTCATGGCTGGGTTGGAACAAGTCCCATGTTAACTGTCAGGCCTCAAGGTACAGCCAGTGAAGGGACTCAGGTGACTGGCAGGGCTGTGTTTTCCATAGGAAGCATTCAGGGTGCAGATTCCAGCCAATTCTGCTTCTCTGCCCCAGGTGAGTAAATTCTCAGACAGGGAGCTGAACCAATGAGGGGCAAAAGAGGGTACTCTGAGGGGATAGCAGGCATGGGTAGGTTGGTGGGGGTCGGTGGGCTGCAAACCCATTTGAGGAGCCTAGCTAGGATAAAGCAGGGGTAGTGGAGGGTACAGACATTGCCAGGATACCACAGCATGAGGGGAACAAAGGGGAGGCAAAGGAAGGGGCTGGAAAAAGGGGCCTGAAACAAAGAGACAGTGACAGAGTCCTTGAGAAGGGCCAAAAGGGGATCAAGCAAGGAGCAAGACCACATAATAGAGAGCCAAGTGCTAGCACCTGGGCCTGGGTGAATGAAAACAAACATGGATAGGCAGGGGCAGGAGGGGAGAAAGGAGAGTGGCTGGTACATCAAGAGGAGGCCTCAAGCCCCCAGGTCTAATGCAGAGTGTCAGGGTTCAGGATCTGAGCCAACTCTGAAGGAGGAGAAACATCCCAGGAAAGGAGTATGGCTCCCAAAGGTCAAATTGTCTGGCATCAAGGGGCTCAAGCAAGGAGCCAGGCCTAGTAATGGAGAGCCAAGTGCTAGCACATGGGTCTGGATGAATTAAAAGAAACATGGAAAGGAAGGGGTTGGAGAGGAGAAAGGGGAGTCGCTGGCACAGGGGGAGAAGGGCTCAAGGCCTGAGTCCACTGCAGGGTGCCAGGGGTCTGGAGCAGAGCCCAGGATGAGGAAGGCCAAAGGGCCCAGACAATAGGCAGGGCTACAATTTTCCAAAGGGATCCACCAGGGCCAAGAGGCCAGGCCAAGTTGCTTGGTCCAGGTGAGCATTCTGGGACGGGGATCAGGAAAGCAGGCATGACAGACAGAAAAGACTGGAAAGCCAAAGGAGAGCATAGGCTGAAGTGCTGCAGGATAAGTGTGGGTGGGATGGGGGTCAGGACTCAAGCAAGGAGCCCAGGAAAGAACGTAGAGGAGGGCCCAGGACAGGAGAGAGCAGGGAACTCTGGGCCAGGAAGGCAGAGCTGCACTAGGGTACTGAGGTACAGGAAAGCCAAGGGGAGCAGGGAAGCGGCCCCAGAGAGGGGCCCTCAGACAATGCCCAGAAAAGCAGTGAACAAGAAGGGCCACCCAAGTCTCAAGTGAGGAGCCAGGCCTAGGACCAGAGAACCAAGGGCCAGGGCTTGGGCAGGGGCTCAGGACACTGGACAAGATTTGGGAAGGAAGGCAGGGGATCCAGGAGGGGGTAGTCAGGCTCCAGACCCAGGGCCACCTGCAGGTGCCAGGGTTTCTTGTAGAGGACCAAGAACCCATGGAGAGCAAGGGGCCCAGGTGAGGACCAGGTTACCTGGCTCATATTTGAATCCAGGGTCAGGGACCTAGCAAGGGAGGCCAGACAAGGAAAGGGGGCCAGGAAGAGGGGGATAAAAGGGCAAGGTGGGTGGCTGTGGTGGGTACACTGTAGGGTGATAGCCATAACCCACGGCAGGCCCCCAGGCAAGGGACCCACCCAACTGATTGTGATGAGGGACCCAAGGAGCAGGAGACCTGCAAGTTCCAGGAAAAAGCACAATGGGAAGGAAGGTAGGGGCTGCGTGAAGATCAGGAGACAGAGGAAAGCACAAGGAACACCTAGATGAGCTCACTGGTGGTTTAAGTTAGGGGCCCCTAGGTTTGACCCAACACAAGGAAATTCCATGCTATGTCAAGGGACATGAGGACATTGTCAGGGGCCTAGGTGAGTGCCCAGCCCCGGAGATTGGAGCACAAAGGTTCAGGGTTAGGGAGGGCTGGGCTGGGGTAGGGGCAGCATGCAAGTCCAGAGGGCAGGGCCAGGAAGGGAGGAGATTGCTCAGGGCTGGGTTGAAGCAAGTCCCATGTTAATTGCCTGGCCTCAAGCTACAGGCAGTGAAGGGGACTCAGGTGACTGGCAGGGCTGTGTTTCCCATAGGAAGAATTCAGGGTGCAGAGATCTACCAAATCCGCTCTTTTTCCAAGGTGAGTAGATCCTCAGAAAGGGACTTGGACCAATGAGGGGCAAAAGAGGTTACTGTGAGGGGATACCTGGCGTGCAGAGATTGTGGGCATCGGTGCACTGCAGTACCATTTGAGGAGCCTAGGCTAGAGCGAAGCAGGGGTAGGGGAGTCTCTGGGCAGTGCCAGGATACTACAAAATGAGGGGAAAAGAGGGGAGGCACAGGACATGGATGGGAAAATGCACTTGAAACTAAGGGACAGAAACAGGCTCCTAGAGAAGGGCTGCCAGGGGCTCAAGCATGAGCCACGCCCAATAATGGATAGGCAAGTGCTAGCACCTGGGCCTGGGTGAATGAAAGGAAACATGGATATGGAGGGGTGGAAGAGGATAAAGGAGAGTAGCTGGAACAGGGGGAGAAGTGCTTAAGGCCTGGGCCATTGCAGGATGTTAGGGGTCCAGAGCAGGGCCCAGGCTAAGGGAGGACAAAGAACCCAGGCAAGGGGCATGGCTACAATTTTCCAAATGAAGCCCCCAAGGGCAAGAGGCCAGGCAAAGTGGCCTGGCTCAGGTAAGCATCCTGGGAAGAGGATCAGGAAAGAGGGCGTGGCAGAGACAGAAAGTACTGGAGGGACGAAGGAGGGCACAGCCTAAAGGGCCACAGGACGGGTGTGGGTGGGCTGGGGTCAGGACCCCAGCAAGAATCCCAGGATGGGAACTAGAGGAGGGCCCAAGCTAGAGGAGAGTAGGGAACGTCGGGCTGGAAGTTAGGACTGCACTATGATACTGAGGTATAGGAAAGCCAAAGAAACAGGGAAGTGGCACCAGTGAGGGGCCCTCAGACAATGCTCAGAAAAGCAGTGAAGCAAGAAGGGCCACCAGAGTCTCAAGCCAGGAGCTAGGCCTGGGAAAAAAGAACCAAGGGCCACGGCTTGGACAGGGGCTCAGGATACTGGACAAGATTTGGAGGGAAGATAGGGGATCAACAGGGGGCAGTCAGATTCCAGGCTCAGGGCCACCTCCAGGTTTCAAGTTTCCTGGTGGAGGACCAAGCAGCCAGAGAGAGCAAGGAACTCAGGCTAGGAGCAGAACTCTGTTTCGCATAAGGTGCCCTGGCTCTTATTTGAATCAAGGGCTAGGGACCTGGCAAGGGAGGCCAGACAAGGGAAGGGAGCTAGGAGGAGGAAGATTAAAGGGCTCGGCTGGGGGTCATGGTGGTACACTGTAGGGTGAGAGTCATGACCCAAGACAGGCAACCAGGCAAGGGACCCAGTCAACCCATTGTGATGAGGGACCCAAGGAGCAGGAGACCTTTAAGCACCCTTGGTGCCCCGTGGGGTCGGGGCTCCTGTATAGCTGCAGCCAGAGTAGCAGGGACTCACCCCTCCAGGCAAGAAACCCTTCCAACCTGGCTTTTTAATGATGGCTCCTATAGAGCTGCAGCCAGGGTAACAGGTACTTGCCCTTCCAGTCGGGAGACCCCTTTCACCTGGGTATCTGGTTGAACTCATATAACTCCGCCAGCAGGGTAGAGGGGACTCACCTCTCCAGGCAGGAGATGCACCCCAAATGGGTTTTGGGGAAGCCAGTACACCGCCCCAACCAGGGTAGAGGGGACTCGTGCCTCCAGGCGGGAGACCCCTCCCACCTGAGTGTTGCGGGCATCTTACATAAAGCTGCAGCCAGGTTAGAGGGGACTCGCATCTCCAGGTGAAGACCTCTCCGACCTGTGTGTCGAGGGGAGCTCATATACTACCGCAGCCAGGATAGATGGCACTTGCCCCGCCAGGCTGGAGACCTCTCCCACCTTAGTGAATTGGGGACTCTTATACCACTGCAGCTAGGTTAAAGGGGACTCAACCTTCCAGTCGGGAAACCCCTCCCACCTGATTGACTGGGGGAGCTCCTATACCTGCCAGCCAGGGTAGAGGGGACTCGCCTCCTCCAGCTGGGAGATGTCTCCAATATGGGTGTGCTTCGAGCTCTTATATGGCACCAGACATAGTAGAAGGGACTCGCCCCTCCAGACGGCAGACCTCACCTAATTGGGTGTCTGGGGAAGCTTGTATACCTGCACAGCTAGGGTAGAGGGGATTCCCTGCTCTAGGCGGGAGACTCTTTCTAACAGGGTGTCAGGGGGAACTATTATCCTGCCACAGCCCACATAGTGGATTTGCCCTTCTAGGAAGGATATCCCTCCCATCTGGGTGCCAGGGGAAGCTCTTATATGACCACTGCCATTCCAGGCAGGAGACCCCTTCCACCTGGGTGTCCGGGGGGAGCTCCTAAACCTCCCAGCCAAGGTAGAGGGGACTTGCCCCTCCAGTAGGGTAATGCCCCCTTACTGGGTATCCTGGGAGTTCTTATACCGCAATAGGCAGGGTAGAGGGGATGGGACACCCCCTCCAGGGTAGAGACTCCTTCCACCTGGCTGTTCAGGGGGGCTTCTACACTGTCACAGGAAAGGTAGAGGAAACTCCCCATTCCAGGCGGGATACCCCTTTTGCCTGGGTATTAGGGGGAGCTAGTATATTGTCCCAGCCAGGGTAGAGGGGACTCGCCCCTCCAGGTGGGAGACCTTGACCACCTGGATGTGGGTGGGAGTGCTCATATACCACTGTAGCCAGGGTAATGGGAAATCTCCTCTCCACGTAGTTGACTACTCTCAACTGGGTGTCACGGGGAGCTTGTATAACACCTTAGACAGGGTAGAGGGTACTTGCTCCTCCAGGCTGGAGACCCCTCCCACCAGGGAGTCAGGGGGAGCTTATATACTGAAGCAGCCAGGGTAGAGGGGAATCGCCACACCATATTGAAGACCCCTCTCACGTGGGTATGGTGGGGGGGCAGCTTTTATACCTCCATAGCCAGGGTAGAGGGGACTCGCCTCTCCTTGCCGCAGAACCCCTCCCACCTGGGTGTCGGGGGAGCTCCTACACCATTGCAGCCAGGGTAGAAGGGACTCACACCTCTAAGCAGGAGACCCCTCCCACCTGGGTGTCTCAGGGAATTTCTATACAGTAGCAGCCAGGGGAGAGCCAACTCACCCCTCCAAGCGAGATACCTTTCCCATCTTGGTGGCAGGGCAAGCTTGAATTCCGCCTTGGGCAGGTTAGAGGGGACTTGCCCCTTCAAGTGGGAGACCCCTCCCACCTGGGTTTTGGAGCAGGGCAGGTATATAGCTGCAGCCAGGGTAGCAGAGACTCGCCTCTCCAGGCAGGAGACCCCTTTCACCTTTTTGTCAGGGGAAGCTCTTAGCCCCCCAAAAAACCATTGTAGATGGGACTCGCCCCTCAAGACAAGAGACACCTCCCTCCTGTGTGTGGGGGGGAGCTCCTATATCTCCAAAGACAGGGTGGAGGGGACTCTCTCCTCCAGTGTGGAGACAACTAAAACCTCAGTTTCAGTGGGAGCTTCTATACCAACACAGGCATTGTCCAGGGGACTCTATCCTTCAGGCGGGAGACTCCTCCCAACTGGATGTCAGGAGAGCTCCTGTACTGCAGCATCCAGGGTAGAGAGGACTCACCCCTCCAGGCTGGAGACCCCTTCCATCTGGGTGTCTCAGGGAGGTTTTATACTACCTTAGCCAGGGTAGAGGCGACTTGTCACTCCAGATAGAAGACCCCTCCCACCTGAGTATGAGGGGTGCTCATTTACCACTGCAGACAGTGTAGAGGGTACTTGCTGCACCAGGCGAGAGACACCTTCCACCAGGGTGTCATGGGGAGGTTATATATTGCCACAGCCAGAGTAGAGAGGACTCACCTCAACAGGCAGGAGACCCCTACCAACTAGAAGTCTGGGGGAATCTTGTATACCGCTACAGCCAGGTTAGAGGGGACTCACCTCTCCAGGCAAAGATCTCTCCCACCTGTATGTCAAGGGGAGCTCATATACCACCACACCTAGGGTTGCAGGGACTTGCCCCTTCAGGTTTGAGACTCCTCCCACCTGGGTGTCAAGGGAGCTCCAGGAAGGTTAGAGGGGATTTGCCCTTCTACTAGGGAGACCACTCCCACCTGGGTGTCTGGGGGGGGGGGCTTCTATACCTCTGTAGCCAGGGTAGAGGGGCCTTACCCTTCCAGTCGGGAGACACTACTCACATGGATGTCCTGGAATTTCTTATATGGCACCATTCAAAGTAGAGGAGATTCGGCCCTCCAGGTGAAAGACCTCTCCCACCTGGGAGTCTGGGGAACCTTGTATACCTCCACAGCTAGGGTAGAGGGGATTCGCTTCTCTAGTAGTAGGACCCTATACTGCCACAGCCAGGGTAGAGAGGATTCACCCTCCAGGCAGAATACTCCTCCCACCTGGGTGTCAGAGGGAGCTCTTATACTGCCACAGACAAGGTAAAGGGGACGCACCCCTCCAGGAGTGAAACCCTTTCCACCTAGGTGTCCAGGGGAACTCTTATACCACCACGGGAAGGGTAGGGAAACTCGCCACTCCAGGCAGGAGACACTGGGTGTCAGGGGAAACTAGTATACTGCCCCAGACAGTAGAGGGGACTTGCCCCTGCAGGCCGGAGACCCCTTCCACCTGGGTGTCCAGGGGAACTCCTATTCTGCAACAGGAACTCGCCCCTTCAGTCGGGAGTTTCTGTGCACTGGGTGTCAGTAGGGGAGCTCATATACCTCTCTATCCAGGGTAGTGGGTTCTCAATCCTCCAGGGAGGAGACCACTCCCACCTGGGTGTCATGGTGAGCTTGAATAACACCTTAGCCAGGGTAGAGTGGACTCGCCTCTCCAGGCCAAACACTCCTTCCACCTGGGTGTCAGGAGAAGTTATATACCACACCTGCCAGGGTAGAGGTTTCTTGCCATTCCAGGGGGGAGACTTCTCCCACCAGGGTGTCAGGAGCAGCTCATATACTGCAGCAGCCAGGGTAGAGGGGACTGGCCCCTCTATATTGGAGACCCTTCCCATTTGGGTATGGTGGGGGAGTATCATATACCACCATATCCAGGATAGATGGAACTCACCCCTCCAGGCAGGGGACCCATCACACCTGAGTGTTTGTGGGAGCTCATACCCATCACACCTTAGTATCTGTGGGAGCACACAACAGCCACATTAGAGGGGACTCTCCCCTCTAGGTGGCAGACCCCTTCCACCTGGATTTGTTGGTTAGCTCCTATATTGCTGCAGGAAGTTTATAAGGGACTCTTCCCTCCAGGGGAGATACTCCTTGCACCTCAGTGTCAGGAGAGCTCCTATACAACAGCGGCCAGGATAGAGGGTATTCGCCCCTTTACAAGGGAGAACCCTCCCACCTGGGTGTCTGTGAGAACTGTATACCACCACATTCAGGTTAGAAGTGCCTTGCCCCTCTGGGCAAAAGACCCCTCCCACCTAGGTATCATTTGGAGCTCATATACCCCAGCAGCCAGGGTAGAGGTGACTGGAACCTCCAAGCCAGAGACACCTCCTACTTGGGAATGGGGTTATCTCTTATACCACCTTAGCCAGGGTAGAGGGGACATGCCTCTACAAAGACCAAAGACCCCTCCCACACGGTTGTCTGTTAAGGGGGGGGGGGGTTCATATACAGCTACAGCTGGGGTAGAAGCCACTCACCACTCCAGGCAAGAGATCCCTCCCTTCTGGGGGGAAGGAGGGGGAATTTATACCCCTGCAGCCAGGGTTGAGGTGACTTGCCCATTCAAGCAGGAGACTCTCACACCTGGGTGGGGGTGGAGCTTATATACCTCTCCAGCCAGGGTAGTGGGGACCTGCCCCTAGAGGCAGAAAAACCCTTACACCTTGTTGTTGCTGGGAACTTGTATACGACTGAATCCAGGGTAGAGGAGACTCATCTATCCAGGCTGAAGAACCCTCCAACTTGGCTGTCTGTGGGAGTTCATATACTACCAAAGCCACAGTAGAATGTACTTGCACCTCTTGGTGAAAGACCTCCCTGCCACCAGAGTGTCAGGGGGAACTCATATACTGCCTCATACAGGGTAAAGGAAACTTGCTCCTCCATGCAGGAGACCACTCCCACCTGTGTGTGTGTGGGGGGGAATACTAAACCGCCACAGCCAGCGGAGAGGGGACTTGTCCCTTTAGGTGTGAGACCCCTTCCACCTGGGTTTCCGAGGGAGCTCCTATACAACCACTGGCAGTGTAGAGGGGACTCTCGCCACCAAGTGGTAGACTCCTCAAACCTGGTTGTCATAGGAACTCCTAAACTGCAGAAGCCAGGGTAGAGAGGACTCACCCCTTCTGGCAAGAGACCCCTTCCACCTGGGTGTCAGAGGCAGCTCTTATACACCTGTAGCCAAGGTAGAAGGGACTAGTAACTTCAGGCATTAGACACCTTCCATATGGGTATGGGAAGTGGATATCCTATATCGCTGCAGCCAGGTTACTGGGGACTCCTCCCACCTGGGTTTCCCGGGAAGCTTGTGTACCACCTTAGCTGGGGTAGAGGGGACACCTCTGTCCAAATGGAAGACCACTCCCACCTGTGTGTAGGGTGGCAATTGTATAGCGCCTTAGCCAGGGTAGAGAAGACTTGTCCCTCCACGCATGAGACCCCTCCCACTTGGGGGTAAGGGAGAGCTCCTATACCATGGCAGCAGGGTTGATAAGACTTTCCCCTCCAGGCGAGAGACCCAATCAACCTGGGTGTTATGGAAAGCTAGTATATCACTGCAGCCAGCAGAGAGGGGGCTTGCCCCTTCAGGTGGGAGAACTCTCCCATCTGGGTGGAGAGGGAGCTCATATAACACAGCAGCCAGAATAGAGGGGACGTGCCCCTCCAAGAAGAAGACCCCTCCTACCTGGGTGGAGCTGGTATACCGCTGCAGCCAGGGTAGAGTGCAATTGCCCCTCTAGGTGGAAGTCCCCTTCCATTTGGGAATGGGGTAATTCCTATACCGCCTTATCCAGGGTAGAGGGGACTTGCCCCTCCAGGCTGAAGACCCTTTCCACAGGGATGTCTGTCAGGGGGGGTTTTATATACAGCTGCAGCAGGGTTAGCAGCAACTCCACCATCCAGGCGCTAGAAACCTCCCTCCTGAGGGTAGGAAGGGGCTCTTATACCCCTGCAGCCAGGGTTGAGGGGACTCGCCTTTACAAGTGGGAGACCCTTCCACAACAGTGTGTGAGGGGGCAGCTCCTATATCTCTGCAGTTAGGGTAAAGCAGACTCCCCACTCCAGGGAAAGACCCCTTCTACCTTGGTGTGGGGGGTGGAGCTCATATACCCCTGGAGATAGGGTATTGGGTACTCGCCCCTCCAGGGAGGAGACCCTCCCACCTGGGTATAAGGGGGATCTCTTATACCACAGCAGCCATGGTAGGAAGACCCCTCCCACCTGGGTGGCATTTGGAGCTTATGTACAGCTTGAGCTATGGTAGAAGGGACATGACCCTCCAGGCAAAGGACAGCTCCCACCTGGTTGTCAAGGGAGCTCATATACCTCAGTTTCCCTTCAGTCCAGAGACCCCTCTCACCTGGGTGTTGGGGGAGTTCCTATATGACAACAGCCATGGAAGAGTGGACGCCCCCCTCCTGGCTGTTTTCTCCTTCCACCTGGGTGTCCTGGGGAGCTCCTATAACGCTGCAGCAAAGTAGAGAGGACTCTAGCCTCCTGGCCGGAAACTTCTCCCAGCGGGGGTATCAGGGGAGTTCACATCCAAAGAAGCCAGGTTAGAGAGGACTCTCAATTCTAGGCTGGAGACCCCTCCCATCTGCATTTCACGGGGAGTTCCTCTACCGCTGCAGCAAGGGTAGAGCAGACTTGCCCTTCCAAGGGTAGAGGAGACCCTTCCCACCTGGGTGTCTGGGTGAGTTCCTATATCTCTGCAGCCAGGGAAGAGGGAACTTGCCCCTTCAATCGGGAGGCCCCTTCCACCTGGGTGTCTGGGGGAGCTTGATTACTGCAGCAGCAAGGGTAGAGGGGACTCGCCCCAAGAGGCGAGAGACTTCTCCCACCTGGGTGTTGTGGTGGAGCTCCTATACTGCCACAGCAGGGTAGAGAGAACACGCCCCTCCAGGGGAAGCCATGCCCACCTGGGTCTCCTGGGAGCTCTTATATTGCAAGAGCTAAAGTAGAGAGGACTCGCCCATCCAGGCGAAATAACCCTCCCACTTGGATGTCAGGTGGAGGTTATTTACCCTAGCAACCAGGTTAGAGGCGACTTGCACCACAGGTGAGACACTTTCCACCTGGGAATGGGGAAAACTCCTGTACCGCCTTAGCCAGGGTAGAGGGGATTGCCCCTCCAGGTGGAAGACCCATCCTACATGGGTATCTGGCGAGGTGGGTTTCCTATACAGCTGCAACTGGAATAGCAGCAACTCGCCCCTCTGGGCGGAAGACCCCTCTATCCTGGAAAAAAAGACAGGACTCTTAGACCCTCTCAGCCAGGGTTGAGGAGACTCGCCCTTTCAAGTGGGAGATCCTCCCCCCTGAGTGTTCAGGGGCAGCTCCTATATGGCTGGAGCCAGGGAAGTGGGGACTTGCCCCTCCATTTGGGAGACCTGTCCCACCTGGGTGTCTGGGAGTGCTTGTATACCGCCACAGCTAAGGTAGAGGGGACTCTGCTCCAGGCAGGAGACCCCTCCCACCTGGGTGTAAGGGGACTTCCTATACCACTGCAGCCAGGGTAGAGGGGACTGGCCTTTTCAGGTGGGAAACCCCTCCCATCTGGGTATGGGGGGGATCTCATATATCACAGCAGCCAGAATAGAGGGGACCCCCCCTCCAGGCAGGAGACCCCCTCCTACCTGGGTTTCATGCATAGCTGGTATACCCCCTCAACCCCCTGGTAGAGGGGACTCATGGCTCCAGGCTGAGGATTCTTCCCACCTGGGTATTGGGGGGGGCGTCCTTTATTGCTACAGCCACGGAGAGGTGACTCTCCCCTCCAGGGGGGAGACTCCTCCCACCTGTGTGTCCATTTTCCTGCAGCAGACAGGAAAATGGGACTCGCCCTTCCAGTCAAGAGACCTCTATAAATTGGGTGTCTGGAAGAGCTCCTATTCCACCTCAGCCAGAATAGAGTTTACTCCCCACTACATGCTGGAGCCCCCTTCCACCTGGGTGTCTGGGGGAGCTTATACACAGCCAAAACAGGGTAGAGGGGACTCACCACTCTAGGGGCGAGATTTCTCCCACCTGGCTGTCAGGCTGAGCTCCTATATTGCTGCTGCCAGGGTAGAGTAGACTTGCTCCCACCTGGGTGTCATTTGGAGCTTATGTACAGCTTGAGCCATGGTAGAGGGGACATGACACTCCATGCAAAGGACACCTCCCACCTGGTTGTCAAGGGAGCTCATGTACCCCAGCAGCCATGGTAGAGGCAAGTCATCCATCCAGTTGGCAGACCCCTCTCACCTGGTAATCAGAGGGAACTGGTGTACCACTACAGCCAGGGTAGAGGGGACTCACCCCTACAGGTGGGAGACCCCTTACAGGTGGGAGAGCCCTCCCACTTGGGTGTCCTGTGGTGAGGTCTCATATACCGCTCCAGCCAGGGTAGCAGGGATTCACCTCTCTAGGGGTGAGACTACTCACCTTGGTTGGGGGAGCTCCTAAACCTTCGCAGCCAGGGTAGAGGGTAATCACCCCTACAGGCAGGAGGCCCCTCCCACCAGAGTGTTGGGAGTAGCTTCTTTGCTACCAGAGCAGAGCCAGGGTAGAGGGGTCTGTGACTGCAGACGGAAGACACCTCCTACCTTGCTCTCCAGGGAGCTCTTAAAGGGCACCAGCGAATGTAGAGGAGAATCCCCCCTCCAGGCGGGAGAACCCTCCTACCTGGGTGTCAGAGGGAGCTTGCATAGTACCACAGCCAGAGTAGAAGGGACTTGCTCCACCATGTGGGAGACTCCTCCATGTGTGTGTCCGGTGGAGCACCTATACCACTGCAGCAATCATAGAGGAAACTCGCCTCGCCAGGTGAAAGTCCCTTTACACTTGGGTGTCAGGGGAAGTTTGAATTCAGCCAAACCAGGGTAGGGAGACTCGCCCCTCCACTATAAGATACTCCTCCCACCTAGGTGTCAGAGGGAGCTCATATAGGGCTGCAACCAGGGGAGAGGGGAGTTGCCATCTTGGCGAGAGACCCCTCCTACTGGTTGTCCTGGGGAGCTGATATGCCGCCATAGCCAGGGTAGAGGGGACTCCCCCCTCTAGTAGGAAACTCCTCCCACCTGGGTGTTCAGTGGGAGCTTATAAACCACTGCAGCGAAAGTAGAGCAGACTCCCCCCTCCAGGTGGGAGACCCTTCCTACCTGGGTATCAGGGGAAGCTCTTATACTGACAAAGCCATGCAAGAGGAGACTCTCCCAACCTGAGCGGGAGACCCCTTCCACCTGGGTGTCCTAGGGAGCTCCTATACCATTGAAGCCAGGGTACTAGGGACTTGCCCTTCCAGGCGGGAGACCCCTCCCACATGAGTGTTAGGCGGAGTTCTTATATCGCCAAAGCCAGGGTAGAGGGGACTAGTCCCTCCAGGCAGGATACGCTTCCACCTGGGTATTGGGGGGAGCTCTTATAGAGCTTTAGCAAACGTACAAGGGACTCGCTGCTCCAATTGAGATACCCACCTGGGTGTTGGGGGGAGCTCCTATACCTCCCGAGCTGAGGTTAAAGGACTCACCATTCAAAGCAGGAGACCTCTGCCACCTGGGTGTCAGAGGGGTTTTGTAGACCAAGGCAGCCAGGGTAGCAGGGACTCTCCCTTCCAGAGGAGAGATCCTTCTCCTCCTGGGTGACTGGGGGAGCTCATACACCACCTCATCTATGGGACTCACCATGGAAGGCAGGAGACTCCTCCCACCTGTGTGTCAGGGGAAGCATGTATACTGCTGCAACCAGGGTAGAGCATACTCTCCCCTCCAGGTGGAAGACCTCTTTCACATGGGTGTCATGTGTAGTTCATACACTGAAGAAGCCATGGTAGAGGGAACTTGCACCTCCAGTCTGGAGACCCCTCCCAACTGGCAGTTATGGGACTATCTACCCAAGCAGCCATGATAGACGCAACTCGTCTCTCCCGAGAGACCCTTCCACCTGCGTGTGAGTGGGGGGCATCTATACTGCTGCATCCAGGGTAGCAGGGACTTGCCCCTTCAGGGGAGAGACCCACCTCACCTGGGTGTTGGGGGATCTCCTGTATCTCTGCAGCCAGGGTAGAAGGGACTTTCTCCTCCAGTCAAGAGACCCCTCCCACCTGGTTGACAAGGAAGCTCCAATACCGACGCAGCCAAGATAGAGAAAACTCACCCCTATAGGTGGGAGACTCTCCCATCAGGGTATATGGGGGAGCTCCAATACTGTGACAGCCAGGGTAGAGAGGTTTGACCCTGCAGGCAGAAGACCCCTCCCATCTGGGTGTCCAGGGAGCCCTCATAGGGCACCAGCCAAAGTAGAGGGGACTTGTCCTTCCAGGCGGGAGAACCCTCCCATCTGGGTTTCAGGGGAAGCTCCAATACTGCTGCAGCCAGGGGAGAGGGGACTCTCCCCTCCAGGCAAGAGAACCCTCTAACTTGGGTGTGGGGGAAGCTCCTATACCATACCATGCAGCCAGAATAGAAGGGACTCACCTATGCAGGTGAAATATTCCTCCCACATGTGCTTTGGGGTGGGGCGAGCTTGTATACAGCCTTAGCCAGGGTAGAGAGGACTTGTCCCTTTATGCGGGAGACTCCTTCCTCCTGGGTGTCTGGGGGAGCTTGTATAATGCTGCAGCCATGGTAGATGGGACTTGTTTCTCCAGGCCACAGACACCTCTCACCTGGGTATCAAGGGAGCTTGTATCCTGCTACAGCAATGGAGAGGGGACTTGACCCTCCAGGTAGAAGACCCCTCCCACCTGTGTGTCTTGGGGAACTCATACACAGCCACAGCCAGGGTAGAGAAGACTCACCACTGAAGGCGGGCAACCCGTCTCACCTGGGTGTTAGGGGAAGCATTTATACAGCTGCAGCCAGGGTAGAGCTTACTTGCCCCTCCAGGCGGAAGACCCCTTTCACGTGT
Source organism: Ictidomys tridecemlineatus (assembly GCF_052094955.1). Lineage (NCBI taxonomy): Eukaryota > Metazoa > Chordata > Mammalia > Rodentia > Sciuridae > Ictidomys > Ictidomys tridecemlineatus. The sequence continues at coordinate 102,111,734 of NC_135486.1, read as the reverse complement.
GTGTTGGGTGGAGCTCTTATATCTCTGCAACCAAGGTAGAGGGAACTTGCCCCTCTGGGGGGGGGGCTCCCACTTGGGTGTCATGGGAGCTCATATACCCCAGCAGCCATGGTAGAGATGACACGCCCGTTTTGTATGAAGACCCATCCCACATGGGAATCGGTGGGAATTTGTATACTTCCGCAGCCAGGGTAGACTCCACTACCCCATCCAGGTGGAAGACCCCTCCCACCTGCGTGATGGCAGGTGGGACTCTTATACTGTCACAGCTATGGTAGAAGGGACTTGCCACTCCAGGGGAGACACCCCTCTTACCTGGGTGCTGGGGAATCTTGGATACCTCCGCAGCCATGGTAGAGGGGACTCGCCCCTACAGGCTGGAGACCCCTTTCACTAGGTTGGCGGGGGGGACTACTATACTGCCACAGCTAGGGTAGAGGAGTTTGCTTCTGCAGGTGGGAGACCCCTCCCACCTGGGTGTCCAGGGAGCTCATATAAGACACCAGCCAAAGTGAAGAGGACTTACCCCTCCAGACAGGAGACCCCTTCCACCTGTGTGTCAGAGGGAAGTTGTATATCTTCTTAGCCAGGGTAGAGAGGAACTGCCCCTCCATGCGGGAGTCCCTTTCTACCTTGGTGTCTGGGCGAGCTTGTATACTGCTGAAACCAGGTACATGGCACTTATTGCTGCAGGCAGGAGACCACTCCCACCTGGTTGTCTGGGGAAGCTTAAACATCGCTGCAGGCAGGGAGACCCCTCAAACCTGGGGTCTGGCAGAGCTCCTATACCTATGCAGCCAGAGTAGAGGGAACTTGCCCCTCTACTCGGGTGACACATCCAACCTAGGTGTTAGGGGGAACTCGAAATACTCCACAGTCAGGGTACAGGGGACTCGCCCCTACAAGAGGGAGACTCCTCCCATCTGGTTGTCAGCGGAAGCTCATATACTACCACAGCCAGGGTAGAGGGGTTTGCATCTATAGGCGGGATACCCCTCCAACCTGGGTGTTTCTGGAGCTCTTATAGAGCACTAGCCAAGAAAGACGGGTCTCGCGACTCCAGCAGGAGACCCCTCTCACCTGAGTGGGGGGGGGTCCATACTGCCTTAGCCAGGGTAGAGCTGACTTGTCCCTCCAGGTGAAAATCCCCTCCCACCTGGGTGTCTGGGAGATCCTGTACACAGCAAGACAGGGAAGAGGGGATTCTACCCCCTTGCTGCGACATCCCTCCCCCTGGAGTGTCAGGAGAGCTTCTTTACCGCCACAGCCAGGATAGAGTGGATTCACCCCTCCATGTGAGAGGCCTCTCACACCTAGGTGTAGGGTTGAGAGGTTTGTATCTCACCCAATCAGGGGTAGAAGGGACTTGCCCCTCCATGAGGGAGACCCCTCCGACTTGTGTATTTGGGGGTAGCTCAAATACCCCCGAATCCAAGGTAGAAGTGACTCACACCTCTAGGTGGAAAACCCCTCAAAACTGGGTGTCAGGGGGAGCTCATATACCATGCAGGCAGGTTAGAATGGACTCACCCCTCCAGGCGGGAGACCCCCTCCCACCTGAGTGTTGGGGGGAGCTTCTATACCTCTGCAACAAAATTAAAGGTGTTCGCCCCTCCCACGTGAGTGCCACAGGGAGCTTGTATACCACCTTAGCCAGGGTAGAGCTAACTTGCTCCTCCAGATGGGAGATCTCTTCTACCTGGGTGTAAGGGGAATCTCCTATACCACAGTAGCCAGGGTACCAGAAACTCGCCCTTCCAGTCGGAGACCACTCCCAGCTGGATGTTGGAGGAAGCTCATATATCGCCCCTCAAGGCAGGAAACCCCTTCCACCTGGGTGTCCTGGGGAACACCAATACTGCTGCAGCAAGGTAGAGGGGATTCTAGCCCTCTGGCAGGCCCAAGCAAGGGGGACAAGAGTTCGGACCCAACATGAAGAGACTCCACACTATGTGAAGGTACATGATGAAAGTGGTCAAGGGCTCAAGGGAGCACACAAGACAGAGACAGCTACTCCAAGTGTCTGGGTTAGGGAAGGTTAGGATATAGTAGGGGCAGCATGCAAGGCAGAGGGCAGGGGAGTGAAGGGAGTGGATCACTCAGGGTTTGTTTGGAACAAGTCCCATGTTAACTGCCAGGCTTCAAGGTTCAGGAAGTGAAGGGGACTCAGGAGAGTGGGGTTGTGTTCCCCAAAGGAAGCATCAGGGCACAGAGGGGAGCCAATTCCACTCTTCTGCCCCAGGTGAGTAGATCCTCAGAGAGGGACATGGAACAAAGGACGTGGGGCCAAAGAGGGTACTGTGAGGGGATACCTAGTGTATGGAAATGTGTTTGGGGGGGTCAGGCTGCCAGCACCTATTCGAGCAGCATAGGCTAGGAAGAAGCAGGGGGAGTGGAGTTTCCGGGCAATTCCAGGATACCACAGCATGAGGAGATCTGAGGGGAGGCACAGGAGGGGGCCAGCAAAAGGGGCCTGAAACCTAGGTACAGAGAAATGGTCCTCAAGAAGGGTAGCCAGGGTATCATAAGGAGCCAAACCCAGTAATGAAGAGCCAAGTGCTAGCACCTGGGCCAGGGTGAAAGAAAAGAGATACGGAGGGGGAGCAGTGGGAGGGGAGAAAGTGAAATAGATGGCACAGGGGAAGAAATGCTCAAGGCCTGGGACCACTGCATAGTATCAGGGGTCGGAAGCAGGGTCCAAGGAAGGCCGAAGGGTCCAGGTAATGGGCAGGCCTACATTTTTCCAAAAGGAGCCCCCAGGGCCAAGAGGCCAGGTCAAGTCGCCTGACCCTGGTGAGCTTCCTGGAAAGGGAATCAGAAAAGCGGGCATGGAAGAGACAGAAAAGACAGGAGAGCCAAAAGATGGCACAGCATGAAGGGCCACATGAAGGGTGTGGGTTGGGATGGCGCCAGGATTCCATCAAGGAGCCCAAGCAAGGGACCTAGAGGAGAGCCCAGGCCAGGGGAGAGCAGGGAACACTGGGCCAGGAAGGTGGGTCTGCTCTAGGGCACTGTAGTAGAGGGAAGCTATGGGGAACAGGGAAGCCACCCCAGCCAGGGACCCTCAGACAATGCCCAGAAATGCAGTAAGAAAGAAGGGCCACCAGAGGCTCAAGTGAGGAGCCAGGCCATGGAACAGAGAGCCAAGGGCCAGGGCTTGGGCAGGGGCTCAGGACACTGGATAAGATTTGGGAGGGAAGGCAGGGTATCCAGCAAGGGGAAAGTCAGGCTCCAAGTCCAGGGCCACCTCTTGGTGTTATGATTCCTGGTGGAGGACTAAGCACCCAGAGAGAGAGAGGGGCCCATGTGAAGGGCAGAGCTCTGTTTTTCATAAGGCAGCCTGGCTCAGATTTGAATCCAGGGCCAGGTACCTGGCAAAGGAGGCCAGACAACGGAAGGGGGCCAGAAGAAAGGCAAATAGAGGGCATGGAAGGGGGTTATGGTTGGCACACTATAAGGCAAGAGCAATGACCCAAGATAGGCCCCAAGGCACGAGAACCACCCAACTGATTGCTCCTAAGAAGCAGGAGACCTGCAAGCACCAGGAAAAAGCACAATGGGAAGAAAGGTAGGGGCTGCTTGAGGACCAGGAGATAGAGGCAAGTGCAAGAGGCACCTAGGTGAGCCGGCTGGGGGCCCAAGTAAAGGGCCCTCAGGTCCAATCCCACATGAAAAGACTGATTTCATGCTATGCCAAGGGACATGAGGAACACGGTCACAGCCTCAGGTGAGCGCCCAGGCCCGGAGACTGGAGCACAAAGAGTCAGGGTTAGGGAGGGCTGGGTTGGCTTAGGGGAAGCATGCAAATACAGAGGGCAGGGGAGGAAAGGGAGAAGATCTCTCAGGAATGGGTTTGAGCAAGTCCCATGTTAACTGTCAGGCCTCAAGGTACATGCGGTTAAGGGGACTAAGGTGACTGGCAGGATTTTGCTTCCCATTGGAAGCATTCAGGGTGCAGAGACAAGCCAATTCCGCTTCTCTGTCCCAGGTAAGTAGATCCTTAGACCAGAACCTGGAACAATGAGGGGAAAAAAGAATACAGTGAGGGGATACCTGGCATGTGGAGCTTGGTGGGTTTGGTGGGCGGCAGGACCAATTTTAGCAGCCTAGGCGAGAGTAAATTAGGGATAGCAATGGGTCCAGGCAGTGCCAGGATACCAAAGCATGAGGCAATTAGAGGGGAGGCATAGGAGGGGGCCAGTAAAAAGGGCCTGAAACCAAGGGACAGGAACTGATTTCTGGAGAAGTGCAGCCAAAGACTCAAGCAAGGAGCCAATCCCAGTAATGGAGAGCCATGTGCTACCACCTGGGCCTGGGTGAATGAAAAATACATGGTTGTCTGTGGGAGCTCTTATACCTCTGCAGCCTGGGTAGAGCCCACTGGCTCCTCCAGGTGAGAGACCCCTGCCATCTTAGTTTCAAGGCTATCTTGTATTCTGCATCAGCCCTTGTAGAGGGGACCCACCACCAAAGTCATGAGATCACTTCCACTTCTGTGCCCAGTGGGGAGTGGCTAGTGTACAGTTGCAGACAGGGTATCAAAAACTCACCCATCCAGGGGGGATACCCCTTTCACCTGGTGTCAGGGGGATCTCTTATCTAGGTGCAGCCAGAGTAACAGTGACTCACCCCTACAGGCAAAAGACCTCTCACCACCTGGGTTTGTACAGCGGGCTCTTACAGAGCTGCAGCTAGGATAACAGGGACTCACCCCACCAGGCGGGAGACCCCTTTCACCTGGGTGTTGGGGAGAACTCATATACCTCCACAGGCAGGGTAGAGGGGACTTGCCCCTCCAGGAAGGAGATGCCTCCCAACTGGGTGTACAGGGAGCTAGTACACCGCCCCAACCAATGTAGAGAAGACTCCCACCTCTAGGTGGGAGACCCCTCTCACATGAGTGTTGCAGGGATCTTGTATACTGCTGCAGCCAGGTTAGAGTGGACTTGCCTCTTCAAGCAAAGACCCCTCCAACCTGGGTGTCAATGGGTGCTCATATACCACTGCAGTCAGGGTAGAGGGCACTTGCCCCGCCAGGCTGCAGATCACTCCCACCTGCGTGTCTGTGGGGGCTCTTATACTGCTGAGTCAGGGTAGCAGGGACTCGCCCTTCCAGACGAGAGACCCCTCCCACCTGGGTTCAGGGGAGCTCCACTACCACTGCAGCAGGTTAGAGGGGACTCAAACCTCTAATTGGGAAACTCCTCCCATCTGGGTGACTGGTTGAGCTCCTAACTTCCAACCCAGGGTAGAGAGGGCTCGCTCCTCCAAGTGGGAGATGCTTTCCACATGGGTGTCCTGGAAGCTCTTATATGGAAATATGGGGTACTCTTCCCTCCAGGTGGGAGACCCCTCCCACCTATGAACTGGGGTCTTGTATAGCTTGTATACCACCAAAGCCAGGGTAGAGAGGACTCGCACCTCCAGTTGAGAGACCCTGCCCAACTGGGTGTCTGGCGAAGCTTGTATACCTGCACAGCTAGGGTAGAGGGGATTCCCTGCTATAGCTGTGAGACCCTTCCTACCAGGGTGTCAAGGGCGACTTTTATTCTGTCATAGCCCTGGTACAGGGGATTAGCCCTTCCAGGCAGGATACCCCTTCCACCTGGGTTTCAGGGGGGGGCTCTTACACTGCCACAGCCAGTGTAGAGGCGACACACCCCTCCTGGAGGGAGACCCCTTGAAGCTGAGTGTCCAGGGGAGATCCTATATCACCACAGGGAGGGTAGGGTAACTCGCCACTTCAGGTGAGAGACCCCGCCCACCTTGGTGTCAGGTGGAGATAGTATACTGCACCTGCCAGGGTAGAGGGGACTCACCCCTCCAGGAGGGAGACTCCTCCCACCTGGGTGTCAGTGGAACTCATATACTATAACACCCATGGTAGAGGGTTCTTTCCATTCTAAGAGAAAGATCCCTCCCACCAGGGTGTCAGGGGGAGCTAATATACTTCAGCAGTCAGGGTACAGGGGACTCGCCCATCTATATTGAAGACCCCTCCCAGGTAGGTATGGTAGGCGGGGGCTGTATACCACCACATCCAGGGTAGAAGGGACTCGTCCCTCTTTGCTAGAGACCCCTCTCACCTGGGTGTCTGGGGGAGCTCCTACACCACTCTAGCCAGTGTAGAAGGGACTCGCCCCTCTAGACAGCAGACCCCTCTCACCTGGATGTTTTGGAGAGCTCCTATACAGCGGCAGACAGGGGAGAGTCAACTCGCTGCTCCAAGAGGAAGCCCCTCCCACCTGGGTGTCAGGGGAAACTCATATACTGCTGCAGCCAGGGTAGAGTGGACATGCTCCTTCAGGCGAGAGAACCCTCCCATCTTTGTGCCAGGGCGAGCTTGAATTTTACCTTAGCCAGGGTAGAGTGAACTTGCCCTTCCAGGCAGGAGACCCCTCCCAAATGGGTTTCAGGTGGAGCTCTTATACCACTGGAGCCAGGTAGAGGGGACTCGCCCATGCAGGCAGGATACTTGTCCCACCTGGGTTTCCTGGGAGCTGTTTTATGGCACCAGCCAAATTAGAGTAGACTTTCGCCCTTCCAGGCAAGAGACCCCTTTCACCTGTGTGTGTGGGATGAGCTTATATACTGCCATAGCCAGGATACAGGGAATTCGCCTGTCAAGTAAAGACCCCTCCTACCTGTGTGTCAAGGTGAGCTCTTATACTGCCTCTGCCAAGGAAGAGGGGACTTCCCTGTCCAGGCATGAGATCTCTTTCACCTGGTTGTCTGGGGAGGCACCAGTAGAGCCAGAGTCAGAATATGTTGTAGGGACAAATGTGGCAAGGCACTAAAGACAGCAGGAAACAGTTTTATTTGGCTGAAGCCAGGTTCAGAGGGTACAGCCTTTGCTGTTATCAACGAATCCTCTGAATCTCAAGTTCAGGAAGTTTCAAAGTTTTATACCAAGCATGTAAGGGGAGGGGCACAGAAGTTCACAGTCTGCAGAAGTTCACATAAAAGTAGCTTTTTCTTTCACTGTTTTTGGCAAGTTAACTCTTCAAAACAACACCTGAGAAGGGGAGAGGCTCTTCTCCCCTTTCTTTCCTCCCCCTTTCAGCTGTTACCATGGAGCCCATTTGTAACTTATCTTAAAAATATAGACATCTGTGTGAAGCTCAGCTTAAGGCCAGAGACCTTGTTTGCACATTTCTTCAAAGTAGTATACTGAATACGTTTGTGAAAAACTAGTAAGGGGGTGTCCAGCACCTGGATTGCTGGTATCTTCTCGGCCAGTGGCCAAGTAAACAGGATGACATGAAAATAGAAAGTTTATCTACAATGGACTCTCTTGCTGACAGTCCTAAAATCAGGCATAGTGAAGAGGGCTTTTCTGTGGATAAAGGGGGAGCCACTTAAGGTAGAGGGCACTTACCCTCCAGGCTGAATACTCCTCTCACCTGGTTTTCAGGGGAACTCCTATACCACAGTAGCGAGAGTAGAGGCGACTTGCCTCTCCAGTCAGGAGACCCCATAACCTGGGTGTCGGGGGAGCTCCTATACCACCAGAGCCAGGGTAGAGGGATCATCCACCTCCAGGTGGAAGACACCTCCCACCTGTGTGTCAGGGGAAACTCATATACTGCTGCAAACAGGGTAGGGTGAACATGCTCCTCCAGGCGAGAGAACCCTACAAACTGTGCCAGGGTGAGCTTCTATTCCGCCTTAGCCAGGGTAGAGGGGACTCACCCCTCCAGGTGGGAGACCCCTCCCACCTGGGTTTCAGGGGGTGCTCTTATTCTACCACAACCAAGGTAGAGGGGACTCGACCCTCTAGGAGGGAGATCTGTTTCACCTGGGAGTCCTGGAGAGCTCCAGTATCCCCAAAACCATGGTAGGGGGGACTTGCCCCTCCAGGCAGAAGACACCTCCCTCCTGTGTATCAGGGAGAGTTCCTACACTGCTGCAGCCAGTGTAGAGCAGACTTGCCCTTTCAGTCAGGATAACCCTCCCACATGAGTGTCTGGGTGACCTCCTCTACCTCCAAAAGAAGGGTAGAAGGGACTCGCCCATTCAATCAGGAGACCTTACCCACATGGAGACTCCAGGCAGTGCCAGGATACTACAAAATGAGGGGGACAGAGGGTAAGCACAGAAGGGGGCTGCCAAAAAGGGAGAGGTAAACCAAGGAGAGGGACGGGGTCTTTGAGAAGGGTGGCCATGGGATCAAGCAAGGAGCCAGGCCCAGTAATGGAGTGCCAAGTGCTAGCACATGGGCCTGAGTGAATGAAAAAAAAAAAAAACATGGATAGAGAGTGGCGGGAGGAAAGAAAGGGGAGCTGGTGACACAGGGAAGAAGGGCTCAAGGCTCGTGTCCACTGCAGATTGTCAGGGTTCTGGAGAAGGGCCAGGGCTGAGGGTGGCCAAAGGGCCCAGGCTACGTTTTCCCAAAGGAAGCCCCCAGGGAAGAAACTCCTATACCGCCTTAGCCAGGCTAGAGAGGACTGGATCCATCCCACATGGGTATCTGTCGAGGTGGGTTTCCTATACTGGTGCAGCTGGGGTAGCAGCAACTAGCCCCTTTGGGTGGGAGATCCCTCCCTCCTGGAGGTAAGAGGGGGCTCTTATATCCTCACAGCCAGGGTTGAGGGGACTCACCATTTCAGGTTAGAGATAGTCCCACTTGAGTGTTGGGGGGGCAGCTTTTATACCACTGGAGCCAGGGTAGTGGGGACTTGCCCCTCCATGTGGGAGACCCATCCCACCTATGTGTCTGGGAGAGATTGTATACCGCCACAGCCAGGGTAGAGGAGACTCTTTGCTTCAGGTGGGAGACCCATCCCATCTGGCTGTATGGGGTAGCTCCTATACCACTGCAGCCAAAATAGAGGGGACTCCTCTCTCCATGCCAGAGACCCTCCCAACTGTGTGTCAGGGGGAGATACTTTACCACCAGAGCTAGGGTAGAGGGGACTTGCCCCTCCAGGGGAGAGCCCAATTCAACCTGGGTGTCAGGGAAAGCTAGTATACTATTGCAGCCAGGATAGAGGGGACTCGGCCCTTCAGTTGGGAGACCCCTCCCATCTGGGTCTGGGGAAATCTCATATATCACAGTAGCCAGGATAGAGGGAACTCGACCCTCCAGGAAGGAGACCTCTCCCATTTGGGTTTCACAGGAATCTGGTACATCCCATCAGCCAGTGTAGAGGGGACTCATCACTCCAGGCAGTGGAACTTTCCCACCTAGGTGTTGGGGGGCTCCTATAACCATGCAGCCAGTGAGAAGTGACTCGCCCCTCCAGCAAAGAGAACCTTCCCACCTGTGTGTCCGAAGGATCTCGAATACTGCAGCAGACAGAGAAAACAAGACTCACCCTTCCAGTAAAGAGACCCCTATAACTTGGGAGTCAGGAGGAGCTCATATTTCACCTCAGACAGAATAGAGTGTATTCTATCCCTCCATCCTTAAGAACCCTCCCACCTGGGTGTCTGGGGGAGCTTATACACTGCCAAAACCAGGGTAGAGGGGACTCACCACTCTAGATGGGAGACCCCTCCCACCTGGGTGTCAGGAGGATCTCCTTACTGCTGTTGCCACTCAATCCTCCAGTGGGAAGACCCCTCCCATGTGGGTGTCTTTTGGAGCTTATATATAGCTTGAGCCATGGTAGAGGGGACACAACCCTCCAGGCAAAGGACACCTCCCACCTGGGTGTCAATGCAGCTCATATACCCCAGCAGCCATGGTAGAGGCAAGTCACCCATCCAGGTGGCAGGATGCTCGCAACTGGAAATTGCAGGGAACTAGTGTACCACAGCAGCCAGGGTAGAAGTAGAGACCTCTCCCACCTGTGTGTCCGGAGGTGGGGTTTTATATACCATTCCAGCCAGGGTAGCAGGGATTCACCTTTCCAGGGGAGAGACCACTCAAACCTGGGTTCAGGGGAGCTCTTATATATTAGCAGCCAGGGTGTGGTGAGCCGTTCCTGCGGACTGTGGTCGCCATTACATGATGGCGCTGGCTCCGTTGTGGTCTGTGAAGGACAACTCCATATCAAAGAGAGTTGGCGTGTTCCCAGCTCCTTATCAGAGAAAGTTGGCGTGTCATTTTCTAGCACCCTGTGAGAAGGGTACACGTGGCAGCTTTGCATTGGGGTTCGAGGTGCTTTATTAAGGCTGGGAGGGGCATCCAATTATTATTCCGGGTAGTAGAAGTAGAGTAGAAGAATCATTAGAAGAATATCAAGGGCCTGAATAAACTGCTGAAAGAAGATTCCTGAGTCGCGTCTTCCTTGCGGGCAAGGGGGGTCGTGACAAGTGGTGCCGAGACCCGGGAGAAAAGAAACAAAGAAACACCCAGGAACCAGAACTTTCAGCAGTCAGGGAGGCGCGCCGGTAAGTCCCAGGTAAGGTGGGACCCGCTGTTAAAAAGCGGAGGCTCCTCTATACATAAAGAGGGAGCATTAAAAGGTACCTGCTCCTCTGTAAAAAGAGAGGGCGTTACATCTCATAGCAATTGCACTCTGTATTTTCGTTTTTGTTTTCTGTGTATGTTCATTTTGTTTTGTGTACTTTCACTTTCGATTTCTGTGTTTTCTTGTGTTGCGTTATGGGTGCTGTGACTTCAAGTCCACTTCTTCTGGCCTTAGATGGCCTTTTACGTTCCAAGGGACTGGAGGTGAAACGCAGTACCTTAGAGAAATTTTTACAGAGGGTAGATACAGCTGCACCGTGGTTTGCATTTTCAGGCAGCCTCACTACACCCAGCTGGGATAAATTAGGCAAAGACCTTGACTTTGCTCGTGAGCAGGGCATGCTAGAGGGCGGGGTGATACCCCTCTGGAAGATGGTCCGTAGTTGTCTTACGGATGGCAGATGCCAGGAAGCGCTTGTTAAAGGGCAAGAGGTTTTAGAACAATTGCATGAGGAAAAATCAGAAACAACAGAGAGTGAAGTGTCTCAGGAAGAGGGGAGTGTGCGGGGCGTGGAGAACAGGAGGAGACTGTATCCAGATCTCAGTGTGCTGCGCACGCCCCCATACAAAAGTGGGTCAGAGGCAGAAGATAATGAAGAGGAGGAGCTGGAGACGCTGTCTCGGCAGCTAGGGAGTTTAGGTACAGGGAACAGAGATAAGCAAGGGCTCAAGAACAGACAGCCTCCCGATCCGCCTCCGTATGGCGGGGGTGTTTCAGGCTGCTGCTGCTTTCCTCTGTTCCTCAGGGCTGGCATATCATTGCTATTGACATTAAAGACTGTTTCTTTTCTATTCCTTTGCATCCTAAAGACTCACAGCGTTTTGCCTTCACCCTTCCCTCGTGTAATCACGAGGAACCAGATCAAAGGTTTGAGTGGGTTGTTTTACCACAGGGAATGTCTAACAGTCCTACGATTTGCCAGATGTATGTAGGGAAGGCACTCGCACCTCTCAGACAACAATATCCTTCCATTAAGATTATTCATTATATGGATGATGTATTATTGGCAGCCAAATTAGAACAGTCAGTTTATGAGGCCTATAAAGACTTGGTGAAGTTGTTAGCTCAGTATGGATTACATATTGCACCTGAGAAGGTTTAAACAGGGGATTCTATTCAGTATTTGGGAGCAACGATTGGATATGACATATTAAAACCACAAAAGGTTACTATAAGAACTCAAGATCTCCAAACTCTAAATGATTTTCAAAAACTGTTGGGAGATATTAATTGGATAAGAGGTTATTTACATATTCCTAATATCGTGCTCCAGCCTTTGTATGCTATTCTTAAGGGTGATCCAGATCTTACTTCCCCTCGTACCCTCACTAAGGAGGCCAGAGCGGCCCTTATAAAAGTAGAAGAAGCTATACAACATGCCACTCTATGCAGGCTCCAGAGTGATAAACCTTTCCAGTTATGTGTGCTTGCCACTATGCGGCAGCCTACTGGAGTACTGTGGCAAGATGGGCCTTTACTATGGATCCACCCACATGTATCCCCAGGAAAATCTTTAGAATACTATCCTGATGCTGTTGCAGCGTTAGCACTTAGAGGGATTCAACAGAGCATTCAATTTTTCGGACAAGCACCTTCTTCTCTTATCATACCCTATTCTAAAGTTCAACTTAATGTTTTGTGTGCTACTCTGGACAACTGGGCCATTCTATGTTGCTCGTTTCAGGGGGATATTGATAATCATTACCCTTCTCATCCATTACTCCATTTTGTTAAAGAGCATCCTATCATTTTCCCTAAAGTAACTTCACCCACTCCAATTCCGGGGGCTGTTAACATTTTTCCTGATGGCTCTAAGTCTGGAATGGGAGCTTATGTGATTAATGACTCTCCCCCTGTCCAGCATCAATTTGCTCCTGGAAATCCACAATGGGTAGAACTGCAAATTGTCATTGAAGTTTTTAAACAGTGTTCTTTTCCTTTCAATCTCATTTCGGACTCCATCTATGTGGTGCAGGCGCTCAAAATTTTGGAGGCTGTAGGAGCTATTAGTGACACCCATACTGTGTCTGCTTACTTTAATCAGCTTCAACAGCTTATCCGTAGCCGTACTGCCCCTTTCTATCCAATGCACATTCGGGCTCACACCTCTCTTCCTGGCCCGTTATCACAGGGTAATGCCTGTGCTGACTCGGCAACTAGAAGCCAGTTGGTATGCTTGGCCTCCTCCTTAGAAGAAGCTAAATTGTTTCATCACAACTTTCATGTCAGTGCTATGACACTGCGTAGACGTTTTTCCATCTCCAGAGCAGATGCTCGTCAGATAGTATTACAATGTCCCCATTGTGTCACATTTCTTCATCCTCCTACTTATGGTGTAAACCCACGAGGATTGAAGCCATTGGTCGTCTGGCAAATGGACGTCACTCACGTGCCTGACTTTGGTAACCTCAAATATGTACTTGTTTCTATTGACACATACTCTGGAATTATTCATGCTTCTGCTTTATCGGGAGAAAAGGCACGTAATGTTATTACTCATTGCTTAGAGGCATGGGCAGCATGGGGTTCACCTGCATCCCTTAAGACTGATAATGGACCTGCTTATACGGGCAGACAGTTTACATCTTTTTGTTCTACTATGGGAGTACAACTTGCTCATGGGTTGCCTTACAATCCTCAAGGGCAAGGCATTGTTGAACGTGCCCACCGCACCTTAAAAGAAACCTTAGAAAAACAAAAAGGGGGAATAGGAGTTGACCACACTCCTAAAGAACGCCTGTCCTTAGCTCTCTTTACCATTAATTTTTTGAATTTGGATATTCATGGCCGCTCTGCGGCCGATAGACATGTGTCCCCTCAGCCCTCTGTGACTGGCTATGTTAAGTGGAAGGATGTTCTTACGGGCCAATGGAACGGCCCTGACCCCGTGCTGACATGGGCACGAGGATCTGTATGTGTTTTTCCCCAGGATCGCACGGAGCTGCTGTGGATCCCTGAACGCCTGACAAGAAGAGTCTCGAGATCTACTAACCAGCAGCAGGAGGTGCCACAACAGCCCCATGATGAGGAGCTTCATTCTGATGAGTGCTCTGGCTCTGATGCTGGTGCCAACGGTACAGATGGCACCAATGCAGTGGTGGGCAGTGGCACGGGCATGGCCAATGCCAATGCCAGTTCATAGTAATTCTAGTGTCCTCCCCACTCTTTTTTCTACCTCATGTGAGATGTCTGCTCCTTGTACCTCTCCTAGAGGGGACATGGAAAATATTTTTAATCAGTCTCAAGTTAATCTCACAGGAGTTTTTTGTTTCAGCCTTGGGAACACTAATTGTATTAGCCTTAAGACCAAAAATTTGACTAACTGGGAGGACCCATTGCGGTCCAGTTGAGTCTCAGGGAGTATTCTCAGTGCTGTATTGAGCCAAGTAGTTTCAGGGAAGCAATCAGGCTCAGGGACCCCCGCAACTAGCTCTGTTTTAAACATAACTACTTTAGCTATTATCTCCGAGGTATTAATCCCAATGCCTCCTTCTTCTAATAGTACTTGCTATGCCACTCATTTCAAGGCCTCTCCTTACTGTACCCCTAATTTTGGTTTTCCCCCGACATTTACGCCTTGTCAGGATCATTCTTGGGAGAAACATCAAGTTGCTAAAGGTTTCTCCTTTTCCCCCCCTCTGAAGAGATATGTTTATAACTTTAACAACAATGCCAACTCCTCTACAGGAACAGGTTGGTCCTGGTTTCAATGGCTAATTTCCAATGAGAAGGGGGCTTCAGCCGATATTTCCGCATTGGCTCAATTACTAGGAGCCAAAAGTTGGCTGGCTAATGTTTCTGGCACTACTAAGGAGAGTGAACGAGGTAATAGGCTTACATCTGTTTCGTTCAACTCTCTGTTACATTATGCCACATTGCCTCCTGCAATGGTCTGTATACAATCCCCGTTCTTGTTCCTTTTAGCTAATCACACCTCGTCGGGGATGCTGGATTGTTCTCATACTACCTGTTTCTTATCTGAGTGTTGGAATGGTTCTTGGACTGTAGCAGTAATTATGAAAATTCCAACTTTTGTCCCAATCCCAGTCACTGCGGATCCAGATAAATTTCCTATTGTAGAGCTACTTAGAGTCCGCAGAGATTTTGGAATCACAGCAGCTATAGTGACAGCCGTGGCGGCATCTGCTGCTGCAGCAGTTACGGCCGGAGTAGCCATGGCCAGTCAAGTACAAACTGCTGCCACTATTAATCAAGTTGTTCAACAAACGTCCACTATACTTGAATCACAAAATGCGATTAATCAACATATTTTGTCGGGGATTTTAGCTACCAACCAAAGAGTAGATTTTCTTCAAGCTCAGGTAGAAGAATTGGCTGACCTAGTACTTTTAGGCTGCATTGACCAACGTGCACATTTATGTATAACCTCTGTCAGATTTAATGATTCCAGGAATGCTTCCCACATCATTGGTGGATATCTGGCCGGAAATTGGTCCATGGAAGCGGAAGACATGATCCAGTCTCAACTAACCCAGATAGCTGTCTTGAATAGTACCCGTGTCGATCCCGTGACTCTGGGTCAATTCACCAATTGGATATCTTCTGCTTTTTCCTTTTTTAAAGAGTGGGTGGGAGTAGGCATTTTTGGTGCACTGTGTTGTTTTGGTATGTTCCTCTGTTTGTGGTTTCTCTGTCGCCTTCAGGCTCGTAGTGCTCAAGATAAGGCTATGATCATACAAGCTCTTGCAGCTTTAGAAACTGGCAACTCGCCACAGGTCTGGCTTGCGCATCTTAAGCACTAAACTTTTGACATGGTCATTGCACCCCAAGTTATTATAACATTGCACTGGGATTGACATGTCTTTCCTCGTTATTCTCTTAGTGTCAGAAAGCCCTTGCACTCTGCCGGTCTTGCTACCATTGCACGCAGATGGGTTTCTACACTAGTGCCTTTGACATGGTCGTTGCACCCCAAGTTATTATAACATTGCACTGGGTACGACATGTCCTTCTTTTGTCTTTCTCTTAGTGCTGGAAAGCCCTTGCACTCTGCGGGTCTTGTTGCCATTGCACGCAGAAGGGTTTCCACACTGGTCTTTATCTATCACTTTAAAGTCCGTGCCTTTCTTTCAGGGTGCTGCCAACTTGTTTGTAGTTGTACCTCTGCATGGCCACAGTTCAACCTCAGCTATTCCCTCTTACTCACCATCGTCACGATACAGGATGCGAGGCAAGGCACTGCACTTGAGTGATCCATTGAGAAGAGGGACCTCAAGGGGAGCATGTCCTATTGCATGCGGGTTTGACGTGTCTCCGCCCCGCCCCATGAAAAAAGGCGTCGGCTGATATGGTGTCAGGTCTGGGGAAGGCGCCCCCTGGGGCTGGCCCATACTATGCAGCCACTTTTGCACAGTGGGATAGGACCTCTACTCTCGCCTGTATTGTCTTAGTGAAACAAAAAGGGGGAGCTGTGGTGAGCCGTTCCTGCGGACTGTGGTCGCCATTACATGATGGCGCTGGCTCCGTTGTGGTCTGTGAAGGACAACTCCATATCAAAGAGAGTTGGCGTGTTCCCAGCTCCTTATCAGAGAAAGTTGGCGTGTCATTTTCTAGCACCCTGTGAGAAGGGTACACGTGGCAGCTTTGCATTGGGGTTCGAGGTGCTTTATTAAGGCTGGGAGGGGCATCCAATTATTATTCCGGGTAGTAGAAGAATCATTAGAAGAATATCAAGGGCCTGAATAAACTGCTGAAAGAAGATTCCTGAGTCGCGTCTTCCTTGCGGGCAAGGGGGGTCGTGACACCAGGGTAGAGGGGAATTGCCCCTACAGGCCAGAGACCCTTTGCACCAGGATGTTGGGGGAAGCTCCTATACTACCAGAGCCAGGGTCGAGGGGTTCACAATTGCAGGTGGAGACACCTCCAACCTGGCTGTCCAGGGATCTCTTATAGGCACCAGCCAAACTAGAGGGGACTCCCCCCTCAAGGCAGGAGACCCCTCCCACTGTGTGTCAGGGGGAGTTTGTATAACACCACAGACAGGGTAAACGGGACTTGCCCCTTCATGTGGAAGACTCCTCCCACGTGGGTGTCTGGTGGAGCTTTTACATGGCTGCAGCAATATAGACGGGACTCACCTGTCCAGGTGGGAGAGCCCTCCTAGCTGGGTGTTGGAGGAAGCTTGAATTCAGCCAAACCAGGGTAGGGAGACTCGCCCCTCCAGTACAAGATACTCCTCCAATTTGGGTGTCAGAGGGAGCTCATATACTTCTGCAGTCAGGGGAGAGGGGAGTTGCCCCTCTTGGCGGGAGACCCCTCCCACCTGGGTGTCCTGGGGAACTCAAATACCACCATAGCTAGGGTAGAGGGGACTCACCCCTCCAGTTTGCAACTCCTCCCACCTTGGTGTCCAGTGGGAGCTTGCATACCACTGCTGTAAAAGTAGAGGGGACTTGCCCCTCCAGGTGGGAGACCCTTCCCACATAGGTGTCAGGGGGAGCTCTAATACTGACAAATACATGGTAGAGGGGACCCTCCCATCCAGGCAGGAGACCTCTTTTATCTGGGTGTCCTGGGGAGTTTCTATACCGCTGAAGCCAGGGTACTGGGGACTTGGGCTTCCAGGCGAAAGACCCCTCCCACCTGATTATTAGGGGAAATTCTTATATCGCCAAAGCCAGGCTAAAGGGGACTGGTCTCTCCAGGTGTGAGACACTCCCACCTGGGCATGAAGGGGAGCTCCTATACAGCTGCAGCCAAGGTAGAAGGGACTCGCCCCTCTAGTTGAGACACACACCTACCTGGGTGTCTGGGAGAGCTCCTATACAGCTGTAGTCAAGTTAGAAGGGACTCACCCCTTGAGTTGAGACACCTACCTGGGTGTCTGGGGAAGCTCCTATACCGCCCCAGCCAGGGTAGAGAGGACTCACCATTCTAGGCAGGAGACCCCTCCCACCTGGGTGTCAGCAGGAGCTAGTATAACCCTGCAGCCAATGTAGAGGGACTCACCTCTCCAGTCAGGAGACCACATAACCTGGGTATTGCGGGGAGCTCCTATAACTCTCCTATATAGACACAGGGGACAGGGGACGCAACTCCAGGTGGAATATCTAGTCCACCTGTTTTTCAGGGGAGTTCATATACTGCCACAAGTAGGGCAGAGGGGACTCGCCACTGGAGGCAGTAGACCTCTCCCACCTGGGTGTATAGGGACCCTCTATACCAGTGCAGCCAAGGTAATGGAGACTCACCTCTCCAAGCTGGAGACTCTACCACCTGTGTGTAATGGGGAGATTCTTTACTGGAGCAGCCAGGGTAGAGGAGACTCGCCCCTTCGGTTAGAGATCCATCCAACCTGGGGTCAGAGAAACCTAGTAAACCACTAAATCCTGAGTAAAAGGGACTCACCCCTTCAGGAAGGAGACCCCTCCCATCTGGGTACTGGGGGGATCTTGTATACCACAGCAGCCAGAACAGAGGGAACTCGCCCCTCCAAGCAAGAGACCCCTTCCACCTGGTGTCTAGGAGAGCTGGTATACCCCCTCAGCCAGAGTAGAGAGAAGTCACCCCTCTAGAAGGGAGATCCTTCCCACCTGGATGTTAGAGAAAGCTCCTTAACCCCTTCAGCGAGGGTAGAGTGAACTCACCCCTCCAGGCGGAAGAACCCTCCCACCTGGGTTTCAGGTGGAGCTCATATACCCCAGCAGCCAGAGTAGAGGCAACTCACACCTCCAGCCAAGAAATATCTCCCACCTGGGAATGGGAGTACCTATACCCCCTTAGTCCAATAGAAAGGACTCACCCCTCCAGGCATAAGACCCCTCCAGGCATAAGACCCCTCCCACTTGGGTGTCTGGTTTAGCTCCAATACCTCCCCAGCGAGTGTAGTGGGGACTTGCCTCTCTTATCGAGAGACCCCACCTATCGTGTGTGTCCCAGGGAGCTTTATTACTACAGCAGCTAGGGTAGAGGAGACTCGCTCCTACAGGTGGGAGACCCCTCCCACCTTGGTGTAGTGGGAGCTCGTATATGGCAAGAGCTAAAGTAGAGGGGACTCACACTTCCATGAGGGATACCACTTCCACCTGGTTTCTGGAAAGCTCGCATCTAGGGTAGAGGGGACTCATTGCTCCAGGTAGGAGACCGTTCCCTTCTGGGTGTCTGAGCGAGGTCCTATAAAGCTTATACAACCCAAAAGCCATTATAGAGGTGAGTCACACCTCCATTCGGAAGACCCCATGTCCTGGGTGTTGGGGAGCTCCTATAAAGCCAGAGCAAAGGGAGTGGAGACTGGACTCTCCTGGTGGAAGATTTCTTCCACCTGGTTGCCAACAGGGTTCATATACTGCCATAGCAGAGTAGCGGGGACTTGCCATTCGAGACGGTAGGCCTCTCTCACCTGGGTGTTGGGGGGATCTCGTATACCACTGCAGCCAGTGTACAGGCGACTTGCCCATTTAGGTGAGAGACCCCTCACATCTGGGTATAGAGGTGCTTTTATACAAAAGCAGCCAGAATAGAGGGAACTCTCCCCTCCAAGAAGGAGACTCCTCCCATCTGGTTGTATCAGAGAGCCGGTACACCCTCTCATCGGGGGTAGAGGGAAGTCACCCTCCCACCTGGGAGTCAGGGAATGATCATTAACTGCTGCAGCCAAGATAGAGTAAACTCGCCCCTCCAGACGGAAGACCTCTCCCACTTGAGTGTCAGATAGAGCTCATATATTCCTACATCCAGGGTAGAGGCAACTCGCACCTGAGGCAAGAAACATCTCCCACCTGGGAATGGTGTTAACTCCTATAACACTTTAGCCAGGTTAGAGGAAACTCAGCCCTCCAGGTGAAAGACCCCTCCAACCTGTGTGTCAGATGCAGCTCATAGAGCCCAGCACCAGGGTAGAGACGACTCAAACCTCCAGGCAAGAGACACTACCCACCTGGGAATGGGAATAACTCTTATACTGCCTTAGCAAAGTTAGAGGGACTAGCCCCTCAAGGTGCAAGACCCCTCTCACCTGGGGGTCAGATGAGCTCATATATGCCAGCAGCCATGGTAGAGGCAACTCAATGCCGCAGTCTGGCTGGGCACAATTCAGGAGCCACTTGTCAAAAGAAACAAACTTTATATTTAGAACACACAAACTACACCACACAGCTCCTTAGGAAAATTCCTCAGAGCCCAACTGCCACCACCGGCTTCGCAAAATCCTCTCAACCACCCCACTCCTCTTGCTCTTGAGGCCAATTGGATGGGTCATGTGGGCGGAGCCAAAAAAGTCCCCCAGTGAGCAGCTCCGTGGTCTGAAAGGGCAGGGAAACAGCCCAATGAGCAAAACTGCAGATGAGCCAATCAGTTGGCAGCTAGAAGTTTGCTCGGGCCGCTGTGAGCCAGTCATCAGCTAACAGCTGAAAGTTTTCTGGCAGCTGGAAGTTTGCTGGGGCCCCTTCGGCTGTGGCTCTCAACAACTCCCCCTCTCTGTTTAAACAACAAGCATGTGGCTAAGAGATCGTGCCTGCCTTAGGTTGTCCGATAGTACATATGGTCTCTACCATTCATTGGATAAACTGACCTCAAGACGTCAGCCTCTTGTCTTAGGTTGGTACCATTGCAATTGGATCTTACCCGTCATTGACTACCGGTCCAGCATACAGCCACACTTGTGGATAGGTCTTTGTACCAGCAGGGGGGTGAGGATCTTTGCCTCACCTCTGTTGGCCCCCAAATTTTAGCTGAACAACCAAGACAAGAAGAAGGAAGGAAGATACACCAAGCCAATTGATGGCTCCTTTTGGAAAAATTTTACCACCGATGAAACCATTAGCAAAAATACCCCAAAACTACCACAAGTCCCTGCACAGATAGTTCACAATGCATACAAGTGAGTTCACAATGCATACAAGTGATTCATAGTGCAGGCAAGTTCTGCAACCAATTCAATGATGGCTAGGGAAGAAGCTGTAGATTGGTTTTACCTTTGTCTTCACCAGCAATGGAATGAAAATAGGAATTCTGGCAATAATGGCTAAAGAAAAAAATTACGTAACATTCCAGAAGGCACTAAAAGAAAAGAATTTTCTGAACAATTTACATTGTCTTTAACAGAATTATTAAATATAATGAAAATAAATGGTGAAAGTAAACAAACAGATCTGTAAACCTCTTTTTTTCACATATTAAAACAATTCTCAACAGCTGTTTACCCAATGTAAATTAAACCATTTAAATCACGTGAATAAAAAAAATATTTGGATCCATTTTTTCATGAGTGCTCATATATGATATATGGACATATGTACATACAAATATACAACATAAAACACAAGTGTGCACACATAATATAATACATACCACACATAATACAATAGTAAAGGCCTTATAATTTTTACAGGTGAAATCTCCATTGCAATGTTTTAAAACTCTATAGTCAAAAAATAGAACTGATCCACAAAACATTAAAGTAGGTCTGTATTAGCTCAAAAAACAAAATAGAACTTCATAGTGTGGGAAAGGGTAATAATAAAATAGATATTTAAAAAAGCATTCTGGTTCTATTACAGATGTAAGGATAGCAAAACTGGAGTTTTGGATATCAGCTGTTATGGATTTGAGCCAAATCATCTTCTTTTTGGTATGTAGAAATCACTTTAGTTAATCTCTCTGGAATCCAAATTGGCTGCTGTTCTCCCTGTGGAAACAAAAATAGAACCCCGACTCCAGACAATCACTGAGCCAGGACCTTTCCATTGTTCTGTTAGAATATCCTTCCAAAGTACCTTGGGCTTATGTACATTTTTTAGACACATATGCCTTTCTGCAGCACTAAGTCCTGATGAATCCAAATTTAAAAATTTTAGAGTATAAAGGGTTATTTTAAGTTTATCTTTAGGGAATATAATCCCCTTGACAATTCACTCTTTTTTGCTTTAATAAGTACATTTTAATAGTTTGATGAGCTCTTTCAACTATGCCTTGTCCCTGTGGATTGTATGGGATTCCTGTTATATGAGTAATGCCAAATGATTAGCAAAATTGTTTAAAAGAGTTAGAAGTATAACCACGACCATTATCTGTTTTTAACTGTTTTGTAACGCCCACAGTGGCAAAATTTTGTAAGCAATGAGCTATAATATCTTTAGTTTTTTCTCAGTCATGAAGGGAACCCATTAAAAATCCGGAAGAAGTATCAACTATAACATGCAAATATTTTAATTTCCCAAATTCTGGAAAGTGTGTGATGTCCATCTGCCAAATATGGTTAGGTATCAGTCCTCTGGGATTGACTCCAAGATTAACTTGTAGTAAAAAGGTCACACAATTTTGACATTATTTTATTATTTGTCTAGCTTGTTCCTTAGTTATTTTAAAATGCTTTTACAATATATTAGCATTGACATGGAACATTTTATGATAATTTATAGCGTCTTCTATTGTGGAGAAAATATATATGTCATGTGTTGATTTATCTGCTAATTCATTGCCCAAACTAAGGGCTCCAGGCAATCCTGTATGTGCCCTGATATGTCCTATAAAGAATGGATCTTTTCTGTCCCAGATAAACATTGTATAGTTGAAAGCAAAGAGAAAACAGTAGAGGAAGGGGAAATCCTACCAGCATCTTCAAGGGATACTATAGCTTTAACTATATACTGACTATCGGAAAATAAATTAAATACAGAATCTTTAAGCATCACAAAAGCTTGCAATACTGCATTAAGCTCTACCTTTTGAGCTGATTGTTTGGGTACTAAAAATGTAAAAGTTTGATCAGGTGTAACTATTGCTGCTGTACCATTATTTGACCAATCAGTGAATATATTTGGAGGATTCATTATAGGTGCTTTTCTTGTCATTTTTGGAAAAATTACAGGATGTGATGAACAAAAAGACAATAAAGGATTAGATGGTAAGTGGTTATCAAATGAAACATTAGATTTGCACATGATTATTGCCCAAGTATTTAACTCATTAGCTAACTCATCAATTTGATTTATAGTTTGGAGTAGTAATTTTATTGGGAGAAATTCCAAACACTCCATTTGCTGTTTTTATTTCTTTGAGTATTAATTGTCCTACAGCCTCAGGATACCTAGTAAGAATAGTGTTAGGAGAATAAGATAAATGTATCCATAATAATGGAACTTTTTGCCAAAATGCTCCCGTAGGAATATTTTTTGTTGGTATTACAATAAATAATAAAGGCAAACTTATATCAATTCTATTCAAATACATATTTTCCATATATGTTTCAATGATTTTTAATGCCTTTCTTTCTTCAGGCCTTAACATTCGGGGTGAATTTGGATCTAATGGACCTTTTAGGATATCAAATAAAGGTCCCAACTCTCCTGTTGGTACACCTAGATAAGGCCTTATCCAATTTATGTCTTCAAATAATTTTTGAAAGTCGTTAAATGATTTGAGTTGATCTACTCGTATTTGAATTTTTGATGGATGGACCATGGTTGAGGATAATAGATCTCCTAAATAATTAATTAGAAAATTTAATTATACTTTATCTATTGCTATCTCTAGATTATATATTTTTTAATAAGTTTGTAAGTGTGGCATAACATTCTAGCAGTGTGTTTTTATCTTTGTGTGCTAATAATACATCATCCATATAGTGAAATATTTGTAGTTCAGATTTTGATTTCTAAGTGGCTGGATTACTTTGTTAGAATAAATTTGACACATAGTTGGGCTATTAGTCATCCCTTGAGGGAGTACTTTCCATTCATATCTCTGATCAGGCCTTAATGATTCAGTGCAGTAAATGCAAAATGTGGACTAACCTCAGGATGAATTGGAATTGAAAAAAAAAACAATTTTTAATATCTATAACTAAAACATACCAAGGTATTGGCAAAGCAGAAAATTGAGAAATCCCCGATTGAGCAGGTCCCATAATAAACATCTCATTATTAATGGCTCTTAAATCTTGTAATAATCTCCATTTACCAGATTTCTTTTTGATGACAAAAATGGGAGTATTATGGGGAGATACAGAAGGTTGTATATGACCTTCTGCTAATTTTTGTTTTACCAGGTCATGGGCTGCTTTTATCTTTTCTTTAGTCAGGGGCCACTGAGGAACCCATACTGGTCTTTTTGATTTCCAAGTAATTTTGATTGTCTCAGTGGCCCTTTTTGAAAATCCAACCCATGTCTTTCCCTTTCTTGGTCTATTTGTATTTGTGCTGTTATACCTTGTTCTTGTTCTCCTAACCTTTTTTCTTTTCTAAATCCTTGTTTAGTCATAATAGTGCGTGCATTTTGGTTGATGTTATTTGTTAATGTCAAACCTAATTGATCTAGGAAATCTCGTCCCCATAAATTTACAGGAAGATGATCCAATACATATGGCTGTATAGTTCCTTCACATCCTTCAGGATTATTCCAATCTATTACCATTGCACTTTTATAAGGATTAGTCTCCACTCCTAGGCCTCAAAGCGTTTCAGTGGCTTGTTGTAATGGCCAATGTTTTGGCCATTTTGACGAGAGATGATGTTAAGGTCTGCACCTGTATCCAGTAGCCCATTAAATTCATATCTTTAAATATTTAGTTTGAGATGGGGCAAGAATCTAAATTTATAAAAAGCATCGCCCAATCTACACCTGTGGAGCCTTATCCCTTGAAACCTCTTTCTACAGCAAAACTGAAAAGTTTATCATGTAGGCTGGGTATTATTAGTAACTGTGCTATTCTATCTCCTGGTGAAATTACTTATATACCCTTTGGAGAACTAGCTATAATTTTTATTTTGCCTTCATAATCAGGATCAATTACCCCAGGAATTATCATAAATCTTTTTAGAGTAGAAGAACTGTGTCCCAATAATAAGCCTACTGTTCCTTTGAGAAGAGGTCCTTTTACCCCTGTGGTAATGATTTGAACTCCTATCTCTGGAGTTAGTACTGCTCTGGCGGAGGCACAGATGTTCAACCTTGTGCTCCCTCTGATTTGTCTGATGAGGGATCTGATGGAAAATATGTCCTTGGCACTACCCTTGTGGGGTTGCTGGGTTCCTCCAGTGCTTCGTATATTTGTGGTCTTGGCTCGGATCATTGGCCCCCCCCGTCCATTTTTTGGCAATGGAGCCAGATGCCTTTCTCCATGATATCGTGGATAAACACCTGGTCCTTGTTCGTTTTTTGATAATGGAGTACTCTCTATGGTGGTTTGAGAACGGCATTCATTAGACCAATGTCTCCCTATATGGCATCATCGGCAAATACCTGGTATTCTATTCCTTTGATACCTAGTTTTGTTAAACCTTCCTCCTAAGGGGCAATTCCTTTTAAAATGTGCTGTTTGTTCACAATTGTAGCATGTTCTTGGCCTGGCATCTAAAACCTGTCTTACTGCAGCTGCCACGACTTGAACTTGTTCATTAATGTCTCTACATAATTTATTTTTTTTTAATTTTTATTGTTGGTTGTTCAAAACATTACATAGTTTTTGATATATCATACTTCAAACTTTGATTCAAGTGGGTTATGAACTCCCATTTTTACTCCATATACAGATTGCAGAATCACATCGTTACACATACATTGATTTACATATTGCCATACTAGTGTCTGTTTTATTGTACGGCCTTTCCTATCCTATGCTATCCCTTCTCCGTCCCCTTTTCTCTCTCTACCCCCTCTACTGTAATTCATTTCTCCCCCTTGTATTTTTTCCCTTTCCCCTCACTTCCTCTTGCATGTAATTTTGTATAACCCTGAGGGTCTCCTTCCATTTCCATGCAATTTCCCTTTTCTCTCCCTTTCCCTCCCACCTCTCATCCCTGTTTAATGTTAATCTTCTTCTCAAGCTCTTCGTCCCTACTCTGTTCTTAGTTACTCTCCTTATATCAAAGAAGATATTTGGCATTTGTTTTTTTAGGGATTGGCTAGCTTCCCTTAACATAATCTGCTCTAATGCCATCCATTTCCCTGCAAATTCTATGATTTTGTCATTTTTTTAATGCAGAGTAATACTCCATTGTGTATAAATGCCACATTTTTTTATCCATTCGTCTATTGAAGGTCATCTGGGTTGGTTCCACATTCTTGCTATTGTGAATTTTGCTGCTATGAATATCGATGTACCAGTGTCCCTGTAGTATGCTCTTTTTAGGCCTTTAGGGAATAGACTGAGAAGGGGAATGGCTGGGTCAAATGGTGGTTCCATTCCCAGGTTTCAAATAAATCTCCATACTGCTTTCCAAATTGGCTGCACCAATTTTCAGTCACACCAACAATGTACAAGTGTACCCTTTTCCTCACATCCTCACCAGCACTTGTTTTTGTTTTACTTCCTAATCACTGCCAATCTTACTTGAGTGAGATGATATCTTAGGGTGGTTTTGATTTGCATTTCTCTGACTGCTAGAGATGGTGAGCATTTTTTCATGTACTTGTTGATTGATTGTATGTCCTCCTCTGAGAAGTGTCTGTTCAGGTCCTTGGCCCATTTGTTGATTGGGTTATTTGTTATTTTATTGTCTAATTTTTTGAGTTCTTTGTATACTCTGGATATTAGGGCTCTATCTAAAGTTTGAGGAGTAAATATTTGTTCCCAGTAGGTAGGCTCCCTATTTACCTCTCTTATTGTTTTTCTTGCTGAGAAAAAACTTTTTAGTTTTAGTAAGTCTCATTTGTTGATTCTAGTTATTAACTCTTGTGCTATGGGTGTCCTATTGAAGAATTTGGAGCCCGACCCCACAGTATGTAGATCGTAGCCAACTTTTTCTTTTATCAGATGCCATGTCTCTGATTTGATATCAAGCTCCTTGATCCACTTCAAGTTAACTTTTGTGCATGGTGAGAGAAAGGGATTTAGTTTCATTTTGTTGCATATGAATTTCCAGTTTTCCCAGCACCATTTGTTGAAGATGCTATCCTTCCTCCATTGTATGCTTTTATCCCCTTTATCAAATATAAGATAGTTGTAGTTTTGTGGATTGGTTTCTGTGTCCTCTATTCTGTACCATTGGTCCACCCGCATGTTTTGGTACCAGTACCATGCTGTTTTTGTTACTGTTGCTCTGTAGTATAGTTTGAAGTCTGGTATCGTTATACCACCTGATTCACATTTCCTGCTTAGCATTGTTTTTGCTATTCTGGGTCTTTTATTTTTCCATATGAATTTCATGATTGCTTTCTCTATTTCTACAAGAAATGCTGTTGGGATTTTGATTGGCATTGCATTAAACCTATAGAGAAATTTTGGTAATATCGCCATTGTGATGATGTTAGTTCTGCCTATCCATGAACAGGGTATATTTTTCCATCTTCTAAGATCTTCTATTTGTCTCTTTAGGGTTCTATAGTTTTCATTGTATAAGTCTTTCTCCTCTTTTGTTTGGTGGATTCCCAAGTATTTTTTTTTTTTGAGGATATTGTGAATGGAGTGGTTGTTCTCATTTCCATTTCAGAGGATTTGTCACTGATATATAGGCATGCCTTTGATTTATGCATGTTGATTTTATATCCTGCCTCTTTGCTGAATTCATTTATTAGCTCTAATAGTTTCTTTGTAGACCCTTTTGGGTCTGCTAGGTATAGAATCATGTCATTTGCAAATAGTGATAATTTAAGTTCTTCTTTTCCTATTTTTATGCCTTTAATTTCTTTCGTCTAATTGCTCTGGCCAGTGTTTCGAGAACTATGTTGAACAGAAGTATTGAGATAGGACATCCCTGTCTTGTTCCAGATTTTAGAGGGAATGCCTTCAATTTTTCTCCATTCAGAATGATGCTAGCCTGAGGCTTAGCATAGATTGCTTTTACAATATTGAGGTATGTTCTGGTTATCCCTAGTTTTTCTAGAGTTTTGAACATAAAGGAATGCTGTACTTTGTCGAATGCTTTTTCTGCATCTATCGAGATGATCACATGGTTCTTATTTTTAAGTCTTTTGATGTAGTGAATAACATTTATTGATTTCTCTATATTAAACCAGCCTTGCATCCCAGGGATGAATCCTACTTGATCACGGTGCACAATTTTTTTGATATGTTTTTTGTATCCAATTCACCAGAATTTTATTGAGGATTTTTTTATCTAGGTTCATTAGAGATATTGGTCTATAATTTTCTTTCTTTGAAGTGTCTTTGTCAGGTTTAAGAATCAGGGTGATGTTGGCCTCATAGAATTAATTTTGGAAGTTCTCCCTCTTTTTCTATTTCCTGAAATAGCTTTAAAAGTATTGGTATTAGTTCCTCTTTAAAGGTTTTGTAGAACTCTGCTGCATACCCATCTGGTTCTGGGGTTTTTTTAGTTGGTAGTCTTTTTATGGTTTCTTCTATTTCCTCAATTGATATTGGTCTGTTTAGGTTGTCTATATTCTCCTGACTCAATCTGGGCAGATCAGATGACTTAAGAAATTTATCGATGCCTTCACTATCTTCTATTTTATTGGAGTATAAGGATTCAAAATAATTTCTGATTATCTTCTGTATTTCTGAAGTGTCTGTTGTGATATTGCCTTTTTCATCCCATATGCTAGTAATTTGAGTTCTCTCTCTTTTTCTCTTCATTAGCATGGCTAAGGGTCTGTTGATTTTATTTATTTTTTTCAAAGAACTAACTTTTAGTTTTGTCCATTTTTTCAATTGTTTTTTTTTTGTTTCAATTTCATTAATTTCAGCTCTCATTTTAATTATTTCTTGCCTTCTACTTCTTTTGCTGTTGTTTTGCTTTTCTTTTTTTAGGATTTTCAGATGAAGTGTGAGATCACTTATTTGTTGGTTTTCTCTTTTTCTAAGGATTGAACTCCAAGCAATGAATTTTCCTTTTAGAACTGCTTTCAATGTGTCCCATAGATTCCAATATGTTGTGTCTGTGTTTTCATTTATCTCTAAGAATTTTTTAATTTCCTCCTTGATATCTTCTATAACCCATTGATCATTCGGTAACCTATTGTTCATTCTCCAAGTGATGCATGATTTTCCCTTTTTTCTTTTATCATTAATTTTCAGCTTAATCCCATTATGATCATATAAGATGCATGGTATTATCTCCACTTCTTTATATTGTCTAAGAGTTTCCCTGTGACATAATATATGATCTATTTTTGAGAAGGATCCATATGCTGCTGAGAAAAAAAGTGTAACTGCTTGATGTTGGGTGGTACTTTCTATATATGTCAATTAAGTCTAGGTTATTAATTGTGCTATTGAGGTCTATAGTTTCCTTATTCAACTTTTGTTTGGAAGATCTGTCCAGTAGTGAGAGAGGTGTGTTGAAGTCTCCCATGATTATTGTATGGTGGTCTATTAGACTCTTGAACTTGAGAAGAGTTTGTTTGATGAACATAGCTGCACCATTGTTTGGGGAATATATATTTATGATTGTTATGTCTTGTTGGTGTATGGTTCCCTTGAGCAGTATGTAGTGTCCCTCTTTATCCCTTTTGATTAACTTGGGCTTGAAATCTATTTTATTTGATATGAGTATGGACACTCCTGCTTGTTTCTGAAGTCCATATGAGTGATATGATTTTTCCCAACTTTTCACCTTCAGTCTATGTATGTCTTTTCCTATCAAATGCGTCTCCTGTAGGCAGCATATTGTTGGATCTTGTTTTGTGATCCATTCTACTAGCCTGTGTCTCTTAATTGGTGAGTTTAAGCCATTAACATTTAGGGTTATTATTGAGATATGGGTTGTTCTTCCAGCCATATTTGTTTATTTATGTTACTAAACATGGTTTGTTTTCTTCTTTGATTATTATTCCCCCCCTTTACTGTACTACCTCCCACTGTGGTTTTCATTGTTATTTTCCATTTCCTCTTCCTGTAATGTTTTGCTGAGGATGTTTTGAAGAGATGGTTTTCTAGCTGCAAAGTCTTTTAACTTTTGTTTATCGTGGAAGGTTTTAATTTCATCTTCCATCCTGAAGCTTAATTTCGCTGGATACACAATTCTTGGTTGGAACACATTTTCTTTCAGTGTTTGAAATATGTTATTCAAGGATCTTCTAGCTTTCAGAGTCTGTGTTGAAAGATCAGCTATTATCCTGATTGGTTTACCCCTAAATGTAATCTGCTTCCTTTCTCTTGTAGCTTTTAAAATTCTCTCCTTATTCTGTATGTTGGGCATCTTCATTATAATGTGTCTAGGTGTAGATCTTTTATGATTTTGCACATTTGGCATCTTGTAGGCTTCTAGGATTTGGGATTCTGTCTCATTCTTCAAGTCTGGGAAGTTTTCTCGTATTATTTCATTGAATAGATTGCTCATTCCTTTAGTTTGGACCTCTATACCTTCCTGTAACCCAATGACTCTTAATTTTGGTCTCTTTATGTTATCACATATTTCTTGGACATTCTGCTCATGGTTTCTTAACAGTCTTGCTGAGCTGTCTATGTTCATTTTAACTTGAAATACTTTGTTTTCATTGTCTGATGTTCTGTCTTCTAAGTGTTCTACTCTGCTGGTAGTATTCTCAATTGAGTTTTGAAGTTGGTTTATTGCTTCCTGCATTTCTAGGATTTCTGTTTGTTTGTTTTTTATAACCTCTATCTCCCTGTATAGTTGATCTTTTGCTTCTTGGATTTGTTTATGTAATTCATTCTCAAAGTGATCTTTCATAGTCTGATTTTGCTGTCTAATGTCTTCCTTGAGACTCCAGATCATCTGAAGCATTTATATCTTGAATTCTTTATCTGACATTCATTCCATCTGCTGCCGCTATTACCTCTTCTAAAGTTGAGTTGACCTGCATTGCTTGTGGTCCTTTTTTTCCTTGTCTTTTCATACTGCTCGCATTTCTTTCTGCTTGGTGAAACTGTTGTGTTATTAAATTTTCCCCCTATATATTTATATTGCTCTTGTATAGTTGAAAAGTCTCCCTTGCAGGGGCGGGTGGTGGCTGTGCTCCTTCTCCAATTGGGGTGATCTGTCTACCACGCTGGCGGGCTGCTGGGCCTGTTCTGCCAGTTGGTCGCAGATCTGCCTACTTTGCAGGCATGGGCAGCAGCTCTGCTCTTCCCCTCCTCCAATTGGTGTGACAATTTCTACCACTCCTGCGGGCCGCTGGGCGTGTTCTGTCGGTCAGTCGCAGGTCTGCCTACTTTGCAGGCATGGGCGGTGGCTCTGCTCTGCCCCTGCTCGAATTGTGGTGATGTGACTACCACGCCACCAGTTCACTGGGCCTGTTCCGGTCATGGGTGGCGGCTCTGCTCTGCCCCTAATCTAGTTGGGGTGATGTGTCTACCACGCCAGCAGGCTGGTGGGACTGTTCTGCTGGTCAGTCGCTGGTCTGCCTACCTTGCGGGCGCAGGCGACGGCTCTGCTCTGTCCCTACCTCAATTGGGGTGACATGACTACCACACTCGTGGGTCGCTGGGCCTGTCCCAGGCGTGAGTGGTGGCTTTGCTCTGCCCCTACTTTAGTTGGGGTGACATGACTACCACACCGGCAGGCCGTTTAGGCTAATATGTGTAAGGCTGTGCTAAATGGAGGACAATACCTGTTATGGAAGGTTGCCAATGAGAAATTTTTGCAAGAAGACGGCTAGGGGAAATGCAGCAGCTGGTTATCCTCATAGAAATTTAGACATGTTGTTAGGAAAGGGACATTATGAGGATTAGCAGCAACAAATTGCATATGATCCTGGCGTATACGCACAAATTGCTGTAGATGCGGTTAGGGCATTGAAGACTTTACAAGGACATGAAGATTTACAAGGTCAATTATCTAAGGTAATACAAGGAGCTAATGAACCTTACGCTGAATTTGTAGATAGGCTTATTCAAACAGCTACCAGAGTTTTGGGGAATACAGAACAAGCAATACCATTAATAAAACAAATGGCTTATGAGTAAGCAAATCCTTGGTGCAGAGAAGTCATTAGACCATAGAAACATGTAGATTTAAACACATATATTAAATTATGAAGAGACATTAATGAACAAGGGCAAGTTGTAACAGCTGCAGTACAACAGGTTTTAAATGCCAGGCCAAGAACATGCTACAATTGTGAACAAACAGGACATTTTAAAAGGAATTGCCCCATAGGAGGAGGGTTTAACAAAACTAGGTATCAAAGGAGTAGAATATCAGGTATGATGCCGTAAAGGGAGACATTGAGTTATTGAATGCCATTC
This sequence comes from Ictidomys tridecemlineatus, assembly GCF_052094955.1. Classification (NCBI taxonomy): domain Eukaryota; kingdom Metazoa; phylum Chordata; class Mammalia; order Rodentia; family Sciuridae; genus Ictidomys; species Ictidomys tridecemlineatus. The sequence goes on along the minus strand of NC_135486.1, from coordinate 102,080,252 downwards.
ACAAACCACCATAGAAGGTACTCCATTATCAAAAAACGAACAAGGACCAGGTGTCTATCCACAATATCATGAAGAAAGGCATTGGGCTCCATTGCCAAAAAAATGAACTTTATTGTTGGAACACACAGGTGGCACCACACGAGCTATTCAGGAATTCCCTCAGAGCCCAACTGCCATCACCAGCTTCCCAAAAGCCTCTCACCCCCCCCCCACTCCTCCTGCTCTTGAGGCCGATTGGCTGGGTCGCATGGGTGGAGCCAAAAAAAGTCCCCCAATGAGCAGCTCCATGGTATGAAAGGGTGGGGAAACAGCCCAATGAGTATCACTGCAGAGGAGCAAATCAGCTGGCATCTAGAAGTTTGCTGGGGCCGCTGTGAGCCAATCATCAGCTGGCAGCTGGAAGTTTTCTGGGGCCACTTTGAGCAAATCATCAGCTGGCAGCTGAAAGTTTTCTGGGGCTCCTTCAGCTGTGGCTATCAACATTTGGTGCTGATAATGCCAAGGTCGCGCATTCGTTCCCCGTACAGGCCACTAAATGCTGCAGTCTGGCTGGGCACAATTCTGGAGCCACTTATCAAGCAGAAATTAACATTATTTTTAGAACACACACTGCACCAAACAAGCTCTTTAGGAATTTCTTCAGAGCCCAACTGCCACCACCGGCTTCCCACAAGCCTCTCAAACCCCCCCTCCTGCTCTTGAGGGCAATTGGCTGGGTCACATGGGTGGAGCCAAAAAAGGTCCTACAATGAGCAGCTCTATGGCCTGAAAGGGCTGGGAAACAGCCCTATAAGCATCATTGCAGCGTACCCAATCAGCTGGCAGCTAGAAGTTTGCTGGGGCTGCTTTGAGCCTATCATCAGCTTGCAGCTGGAATTTTGCTGGGGTCACTTTGAGCCTATCATCAACTGGCAGCTGGAAGTTTGCTGGGGCCCCTTCAGCTGTGGCTCTCCACACTGCTACAGCTGGATAGAGGGGTCTCTAGCCTCCTGGTCAAAGCTTCTCTCCAGTTGGTTATCAAGGGAGCTCCTATGCCACAGTAGTCAGAGTAGAGGGAATTCCCACCTCTAGGCAGGAAGCCTCTCCCACCTGGGTTTCAGGGGAAGTTCCTACATGACTGCCGCCAGGATAGAGGGGACTCACAACTCCAGGCAAGAGACACCTCCTCCTGGGTGTAAGGGAAAGCTAGAAAACCACAGAGCAGATTTGCCCTTCCAGTTGGGAGACTCCTCCCACCTGGGTGTCTGGGTGAGCTCCTTTACTTCTGCAGCCATGATAGTGGGGACTCACACCTCCAATCAGGAGACCATACATCTTGGGTGTCTGCAGGAGCTTGATTACTGCAGCAGCCAGGATAGAGGGGACTCGCACTTCCAGGTGGGATACCCATACCACCTGTGTGTCTGGGAGAGATTTCTTACAACCATAGCCAGGATAGTGGGGACTCATTTATTCTGGCAGGAGACAGCTAACACTTAGGTGTCTGACGGAGCTCGTATACCCCCATGCCAGTGTAGAGTGGAGTCGCGCCTTCATTTAGGGGACTGAATAACCTAGGTGTAGGGGAGAGTTTCTATACCACAAGAGCCAGGGTATAGGGTACTAAAATCTCCAGGTGGAAGATCTTTTCCACCTGCCTTTCAGAGGAGTTCATATACTGCCACAGGCTGGGTGGAAGAGACTCACCACTGGAGGCGGGACACCCTCCCACCGGGGTGTAGGGGGGACCTCCTATATCACTACAGCCAGGGTAAAGTGGACTCACCTCTCCTGGCTGGAGACTCACCCACCTGGGTGTCAGGAGGAGATCCTTTACGACTGCAGCCAAGGTGAAGATGACTGGACCCTCCAGGCAAGAGACCCATCCAACCTGGGTGACAGGGAAAGCTAGTAAACCAGTGCAGCCAGGGTAGAGGGGACTCTACCCTTTAGGTGGGAGACCCCTCCCATCTGGGTATGGTGGGGAGCTCGTATAGCACATTGGACAGAATAGAAGCGACTCACCTCTCAAAGAAGGAGACCCCTCCCACCTGGGTCTCTGGAAGAGTTGGTACACGCCCTCTAGGATTGTGACCCCATAACCTGGGTGTCAGGTTAGCTCCTATACTGACAGAGCCAGGGACAGGGGACTCGACTGTCAAGGTGAAATATTCCATCCATCTGGTTGTCAGGGGAGTTCATATACTCCCACAAGCAGGGTAGAGGGGACTCGCCAATGGAGGTGGAAGACTCCTCCCTCCTGGGTATAGGGGGACCTCCTATACCACTGCAGCCAGGGTAGAGGGGCCTTACCTCTCCAGGCCGGAGACCCTTCCACCTGGGTGTCATGGGGAGATAATTTCCCACAGCAGCAAGTGTAGAGAGGACTCACCCAGCCAGGTGGGAGACCCCACCCACCTATATTTCAGGGAGAGCTCTTATTCCAGCTGCATCTAGGGTACAGAGGACTCGCCCCTCAAGCCAGGACACCATTCCCACCTTGTTGTCAGGGGGGGTTCCTACACTTCTGCAACAGGGTAGAATGGACTTGCCTTCCAGTTCGGAGACCCCCTCCCACCTGGGTGTCTATGTGAGCTCCTCTACCTCCGCAGCAAGGATAGAGGAGACTCACCCATCCAATCGTGAGACACATCTTACCTGGGTGTCTGATGGAACTTGATTACTGCAGCAGCCATTGTAGTGTGGATTTGCCCCTAAAGGCAGGAGACTTCTCATACCTGGATGTAGGGGGGACCTCCTACACCACTGCAGCCATGGTAGACGGGACTCACCACTCCAGGCAAGAAACATCTCCCTTCTGGGTATCATGGAAAGCTAGTAAACCACTGCAGCCAGGGTACAGGAAACTCGCCCTTTAAAGTGGGAGACCCTCCCATCTGGGAATGGTGGGGAGCTCGTATACCACAGCAGTCAGAATAGAGGAGACTTGTCCCTCCAAGCAGGAGACCCCTTCAACCTGGGTGTCTGGAAAATCTGGTAAACCCTTGCAGCCAGGGTAGGGGAAAGTCACCCCTCTAGGTAAGAGACCCTTCCACCCTGGGGGTCAGGGGAAGCTCCTTAACCTCTGTGGCAAGAGTAGAGTGGACTCGCCCCTCCAGGTGGAAGACCTCTCCCACCTGGGTATCAGGTGGAACTCATATACTCTAGCAGCCAGGGTAGAGGCAACTTGCACTTTCAGGCGAGAAACACCTCCCACCTGTGAATGGGAGTAACTCCTATACCCCCTTAGCCTGTGTAGAGGGAACTCACTCCTCTAGGCAGAAGATCCCACTCACCTGGGTGTAAGGTGAAACTCATATACCCCCCAGATAGAGGCAACATGCACCTCCAGGCAAGAGACACCTCCCACTCAGGAATGGGGTAACTCCTATATAGCCTTCGCCAGGGTAGGGGGGACTCAGTCCTCCAGTTGGGAGATGCCTCTCACATGGATGTCTGGCAAGGGGGAGGGGTTCGTATACAGGTGCAGCTTGGGTAACAGCAACTGGCACCTTCTGGTGGGAGACCCCTTCCTACTGAGGGTACAAGGGGGCTCTAATACCCCCACAGCCAGGGTTTAAGAGAATTGCCCCTTCAAGCAGGAGACCCTCCCACGTGGGTGTTAGGGGTAACTTGTACACCACCTTAGCAAGGGTAGAGAATTGCCCATCCACGCGGGATACCCCTCCAACCTGGCTGTCAGCAGGAGCTCTTATACTATCATAGCCAGGGAAGAAAGTACTTACCCGTTCTTGCGGGAGACCCCTCCAACTAGGGTGTCAGTGGGAGCTCATATACAGCCACAGCCAGGATAGAAGGGACTTGCCCCTTCATGCAGGAGACCCCTCCCTCCTGGTGTAAGGGGGAACTCTTATATCACTGCATCCATGATAGATGATACTTTCCCCTTCAGGTGGGAGAACCCTCCCACATGGGTGTTGGGGGGAGCTCCTATACTGCCACAGCCAGGGAAGAGAAAACATGTTCATCCAGGCAGGAGACCCCACACACCTGGGTGTTGGGGGAGCTCCTATACCACTTCAGGCAGGGTAAAGGGAACTCTACCCTCCAGACTGGAGACCTCTTCCACTTGGGTGTTCTGGGGAGCTCCTATAACACTGCAGCAGGGTAGATGGGACTCTAGCCTCCTGGTTTGAGACTCCTCTGAATTTGATGTGAGGGGAGCTCCTACACTGCAGCAGCCAGGGTAGAGGAATCTCCACCTCTAGGCGGGAGACCCCTTCCACCTGGGTGTCTTGAAGAGCTGGTACACCCCTTCAACTAGAGTAGAGGGAACTCAACCCTCAAGGCGGGAGACCCCTCCCACCTAGGTGTCAGGTAGAGCTCATATACCCCAGCAGCTAGGGTAGAAGCAAGTTGCTCTTCAGGCAAGAGACACCTCCCACCTGTGAATGGGGGCAACTCCTATAACTGCCTTAGCCAGGGTAGAGGGGACTCGCCCCTCCAGGAGGAAGACCCCTCCCACGTGGGTGTCTGGAAAGAGTGGGTACATATACAGCTGCAGCTGGGGTAGCAGGGACTCGCCCTACAATTGGGAGATCCTTCCCTATTGAGGGTAGGAGGGGGCTCTTATATATCCACAGCCTGAGTTGAGGGGACTCGCCCCTTCATGTGGGAGACCCTACCACCTGGGTGTCATGGGGAACTTGTATACCACCTTAGCCAGGATAGAGGAGACAACTAGGTGGGAGACCCCCCTCCAACCTGGCTTTCAGTGGAAGCTAATATACCACCACACCCAAAAAAGAAACTGCTTGTCCCTCCTGGTGGGAGACCCCTCCAACCTGGGTGTCAGAGGGAGCTCTTATGCGACTGTAGCCATGGTAGAGAATACTTTCCCCTTCAGATAGGATACCACTCCAACCTGGGTGTCTTGGAGAGCTTGTATACAGCCACAGCCAATGTAGAGAGGACACATTGCTTTTGGCGGGAGACTGTTCCCATCTGGGTGTCTGGGGAAGCTCATATACCCCCACAACCAGTATAGAAGAGACTCAGCCCTCCATTCAGAATATCCCATATCCTGGGTGTCAGGGGAGCTCCAATACAACCAGAGCCAATGGAATGGGGCCTTGGACCTCTAGGCAGAAGATCCCTTCCACCTGTTTTTCCGAGGAGTTTATATACTGCCATAGCAGGGTAGAGGGGACTCGCCACTGGAAGCAGGAGACCCCTCCTACGTGGGTGTAGGGGGAACGTTCTAAACCACTGCAGTCAGAGTAGAGGAGACTCGCCTCTCCAGGATGGAGACCCTTGCACCTGGGTTTCAGGGGGAGAACCTTTACTTCTACAGCCAGGGTGGAGGGGACTTGACCCTCCAGGCAAGAAACCCATCCAACCTGGGTGTCAGGGAAAGCTAGTAAACCACTGGAGCCAGGGTAGTGGGGAGACGCCCCTTCAGGCAGGATACCTCTCACATCTGGGTATGGCGGGGAGCTCGTATATCAAGGCAGCCACAATAGAGAAAACTCGCTTCTCCAAGCAGGAGATTCCTCCAATCTGGGTGTCTGGGAGAGCTGGTACGCCCCTCTAGGTTGGAGACTCTTTCTATCTGGGAGTCAGGGGAAGCTCCTTAACCTTTGCAGCCAGGGTAGAGTGGACTCGCCCGTCCAGATGGAAGACCCCTCCCTCCCGGGTTTTAGGTGGAGCTCATATACCCTAGCAGCCAGGGTAGAGGGAACTCGCAGCTCCAGGTGAATAACACTTCCCACCTGGGAATGGCGGTAACTCCTATACCCCCTTAGACCGGGTAGAGGGAACTCCCTCCTCCAGGTGGAAGATCCCTCCTACATGGGTGTAAGGTGGAGCTCATATACCCCAGAAGCCAGGGTACAGGCAACCTACACCTCCAGGTTAGAGACACCTTTAACCTGGGAATGGGGATAACTTCTATACAGCCTTAGCCAGAGTAGAGGGGACTCACCCCTCCAGGTGGAAGACCCCTGCCACATGGGTTTCTGGTGAGAGTGGGTTTTTGTACAGCTGCAGCTGGGGTAGCAGCTACTCGCCCCTTCAGGCGAGAGACCCCTCAGTACTGAGGTTAGGAGGGGGCACTTATACCCCACCAGCCAGGGTTGAGGGGACTCGCCCCTTCAGGTGGGAGACCCTCTCACCTGGGTGTTGCGGTGAACTTGTGTCCCACCTTAGCCAGAGTAGAGGAGACTGGCCCATCCATGTGGTAGACCCCTCCCACCTGGCTTTCAGTGGGAGTTCATATACCACCACAGCCAGCCCAGAAAGTACTTGCCCCTCCTGTCAGACCCATAAAAGCAGGATGTCAGGGGGAGTTCACATACCCCCACAGATAGGATAGAGGGGAATTGCTCACCCTGGCTGGAGACCCCTCCCACCTAGGCTTCAGGGGGAGCTCTTATACTCCTGCAGCCAGGGTAAAGGGGACTTACCACTCCAGGAGGGAGATCCCGTCCACCTGGGTGTCCTGGAATGCTCCTATACTTCTTAATCCAGAGTTAAGGGGACTGGCACCTCTATTCTGGAGACCCCTTCCACCAGTGTGTCAGGGGAGCTCATGTACTGCCACAGCCAGGACACAGGTGACTCGCCCTTCCAGGTGGGAGACCCCTCACACCCAGGTGTGTGGGGGAGCTTGTATACTTTTCCAATGAGAGTAGAGGAGAATCTCTGCTCAACTTGGGAGACCCTTCCCACCTGTGTGTCAGAGAGATCTTATGTAATACCAGAGCCAGGATAGAGGGGACTTTCCACTCCATTACAGAGACCCCTTTCACCTGAGTGTCCTGAGGTGATCCTGTATCACTGAAGTCAGGGTAGAGGGGACTTGCACATCTAGGCAGGAGACCCCTCCCACCTGAGTGTGTGGGAGGAACATCCTATACCGCCACAGCCAGGGTAGAGGGGCATCGCTCCTCCAAGCGGGAGAACCCTCCCACTTGGTTTTCAGCAGGAGCTCTTATATCACTGCAGCCAGCATAGAGGGAATTTGCCCCTCCAGGAGTGAGACCCCTTCAACCTGGGTGTCCTGGGGAGCTTCTATACCACTGAAGCCAGGGTAGAGGGTATTTGTACCCTTAGGTGGGAGACCTATCCCACCTGGATATCAGGGGGAATTCCTACACCACTTCAGCCAGGGTAGAGCTGACTTGCCCTTCTAGTCTGGAGACCACTTCCACCTTGGTGTCTGGGCAATCTCCTATACCTCCATGGCCAGGGTACAGGGGAATTGCTCCTCCAATAGGGAGACCAATCCCAACTGGGTTCTCGGAGGAGTTTGATTACTGCAGCAACCAGGGTAGAGGAGACTCGACCCTATGAGCAGGTGACCCCTCTCATTTGAATGTAGGGAGGAGCTTCTTTACTGCCACACCCAGAGTAGAGGGAACACACTCCTACAGGTAGAAGACCCCTACTACCTGGGTGTACTGGGAGCACTTGGCAAGAGTAAAGTAGAAGGGACTGCCTCAGCCTGACTGACTGGGCAAAATAACCGGAGGGGTGACAAGCAACTTGTGAAGGTTGATACAGCGGGAGCCCCTTTATTGCCAGACAGCAGAAGTATTTATACCTAACTGAATACACAGCTTGTTTCAATTTAGCATCATCCAGTTACAGCAATCAGTCATTAAGAAATCCTCAACATCTTAATAATTATACATTGCTTAACTTAATTAACATCATTATATACAGCAGTCAGTCATTAAGGAATCTCCATCATCTTAATGGCTCACTGGCGTTACTTCTCAAACCACTCCTTCTGGCGAAGTGCCAGGCACTATCTCGACTTGTCTTTGGCCCTCAAAATCTCCCCCCTTTTATTTAATTAAACAACAAGTATGTGGCTTAGGGACCGTGCCTTTTTTAAGTTGTCCAATACTACATATGATCCTTACTCGTCATTGGATGGTCTGACCTCATATTGTCAGCCTCCTGTCTTAGGTTGGCACCATTGTAATTGGATCTTACCCATCTTTGACTATCAGCCCAACCCACTCAGCCATACTTGTGAATAACCTGCTACAAGCAGAAGGAGAGGATACAAAATGCCACAATACCAAGCCAATTGATGGCTCCAAGTAAGAAGCCCTTGGAAAAATTGTACCACAGATGACACCATCAGAAAACATACCCAGGTACTACCACAATTCAATGAATCAACAGATAGTTTACAATGCATATAAGTAACACATAGTCCAGGTAAATGACAGTCCAGGTAAGTTCACAGTCCAGTTCTCGTCGGGTTCTCAGCAACACTGGAAATCCCTCCACCCTCATCCTCACTGGCACTGGGATGAAGGCAGGAACTCTGGTAATGATGGCTAAATAAAATCCTGTAGCATTTCAGCAGACACTAAGAAAACAACCTTCTGAACAATTTAGTACATTATCTCAAGGTTTTTTACATTTTAAATAGGCCTTAATGGTGCTCATTATTTATTAGCCTCCAGGTGTGGGAGAACCATTGGAATTATTGACATTGGAAATCACCAAACTTCAGAGGCACCAGGCAAGTCCTCCGCTGCAGAATCCTCGTGCAGTCCCATCTCGGGAGTGGAGAAGAGCCGACCACTGGAAAGTCCCCGCTGCGCCTGCGACTGGCACCCTCTGGTGACAAAAAGTATTCAGTAGTAGCCTTTTGTTGCACTTTTTCCCCCTGATAGTCCTTCCTTCTCTGAACTTTCTTCCTCTTTCTGACTAGAGTTCCTGAGCTTTTATCAACATATGCCCTAACTGTTCTTGGTTCCACTAGGGTGCCTCCTTCCCTTAACAATTTACTTAACACCCCTTCCATATTTTCATTTAAAAAGATAATAAAACACACCAAGAGAAAACAAGACACAAACATATTGTATCAATACTCTCCATTTTCCTGAGATGGCCATCCTTCCTCTCACCCCTATCTGTTTCCAGGGACAAGCAGCTTTTCTCCTGTCCCATATATCTCCAGGGACAGGCAGCCTACCTTGTCACTGACCCCCGAGTGTCCCTGGGCTCCCCATATGGGCCACCATTTGACACACTCTGGCTGGGCAAAATAACAGGGGTGGTGACAAGAAACAGCGGGAGCCCCCTTATTTCCGGACAGCAGAGGTATTTATACCTAATTGAATACACAGTTTGTTTCAATTTAGCATCATCAAGTTACAGCAATCAGTTATTTAATAATCCTCATCATCTTAATAATTATACACAGCTTAACTTAATTAACATCATTAGATACATCAGTAAGTAATTAAGAAATCTCCATCATCTTAATGGATCTCTAGTGTTACTTCTCAAACCACTCCTTCTGGCACAGTGCCAGGCACCATCTTGACCCGTCTGTGGTGCTCAACAGGGGACTTGCCCTTCCAGGGGAGTTACCCCCTCTCATCTGGGTGTCAGGGGAGCTTGTATACCACCAAAGCCAGGGTAGAGGAGAATCACCTGTTTATGTGGAAAACAACTCCCACCTGTGTGTAGGGGAGCACTTGTATACCAGGGTAGAGAAGACTTGCCACCCCAGGAGGGAGAAATCTCCCACATGGATGTCTGGGAGAGCTTATATACACCCACAGCCAGGGTAGAGGGGACTCATTGCTCCAGGAAAGAGACCCCTCCCACTTGGTTGTCAGGGAAGCTCGAATACCCCTAAAGCCAGTGTAGAGGGAACTTGCCTCTCCAGTTGAGAGACCCCATAACCTGGGTGTCTGGGAGAGCTTCTATATCATCAGGGCCAGGGGAGAGGTAACTCAACGCTCCAGGCAGAAGATCCATTCCACCTGGTTGTCAGAAGACTTCATATACTGCCACAGGCAGGGTAGGGGGGACTCACCACTCAAGGTGGGAGACCCTCCCACCTGGGTGTCAGAGGGAGATCCTTTACCCCGCTGCATCCATAGTAAAGTGGACTCACCTCTCCAGGCAAGAGACCTATTCAAACTGGGTGTGAGAGAAAGCTAGTATACCACTGGAGCCAGGGTAGAGGGACTCGCCCATTCAGGTAGAAGACCCCTCCCTTCTGGGTAAGGGAGGATCTAGAATATAAAAGCTTAAAGAATAGAGGGGACTATCTCTTTCAAAAAGAGACCCCTCCCACCTAGGTGTCAGGTGGAGCTCATATACCCCAGCAGCCAGAGTAGAGGAAACTCACACCTCCAGGTGAGAAACACCTCCCACTTGAGAATGGCAGTAACTCCTATACTGCCTTAGCCTGGGTAGAGGGAACTTGCACCTCCAGGTGGGAGAACCCTCCCACCTGGGTGTCTGTCAAGGGGGCTTCTTATGCAGTTGCAGCTGGGTTAGCAGTGACTTTCTCCTACAAGTGAGAGACCCCTTCTTCCTGGGAATAGGAGGGGGCTCTTATACACCCCAGCCAGTGTTGTGGTAACTCCAAATTTCAGGCGGGTTACATCTGTGTGGGTGTTAGCTCATATAACTCTGCAGCCAGGGTAATGGGGACTTGCCCCTCCTGGCAGGATGCCTCTCCCACCTTGTTGTCGAGGGGAACATGTATACCACCTAGCCAGGGTATAGGAGACTCTTCCATCAAGCCAGCAGACCCTTCCAACCTGTCTGTCAGTGGGAGCTCATATACCACCACAGCCAGTGTAGAGGGGACTTGCCTCTACTTTCCCCTCCTGGCGGGAGACCCTTCCCACTAGGGTGTCAGGGGTGAAAAGAAAGTGACCATAACAATCGCAGTCACCACTGCTTTATTGCAGGAGTGCCAAAGAGGAGAAAAAGAGTGAAAGAGAGAGTGAGAGAAGAAAGAGAGAGCAAGAGAGGGTGAAAGCAAGAGAAAGAGAGAGAGACAGTGAAAGCAAGATAGGGGGCCCTGGAAGCAGGGAGATTTTATAGCCAAATTCTAATAAAGTCTCTGTGTCTACAAGCTGCCTTGTTGGCAGGCAATGATTGGACCACACAGTAGTTGCTAAGGGAGTCATCCTCTGCCTTCAGGCAGACAGAGAAGGGGCCATATGTGGGTTTCTGTTGCACCAGACAGATGAGATTCAAGTGTTCAGCCTTTATTGGGGTTGAGTATTCAGACTTGATGCAAACAGGTGATAAAGGACCAGACAGAGGTGTGTTTGAGTGCGTGGGTTATCCTGCAGAAAACTTAGTTCAGCTTGTCCTGCAACTAACATTCCTCTCTTTTTATTTTTCTAAGTTAAGGGGGTGGGAGCAATGCATAATCATTTGGCAAATTCCCACTGTGAGGGGGTGGAATGGGGCCTACTGGGAGAGCTGGGGAATGTTCAGGGACAGGCTTGGGAATACCAGGGCAGCTAGAGATAACACTCAGTGGCTATAGACAGTTATCTCAGAAGGGCAAAGTCCATAAAGTTTCCTTGAAGCCATAGGTTGTCAACTACATTAAACCATTTCTGAGTGGATGAGATCCTTGGTATCAGCCCTTGGTCCTATCATAGGGACTCTAGGAAGTATCAGAGGTGACTTGGTTGAATTCAGTAATGTTAAGGGTGACTTCCCATTTACAGCCAGTGGAAGAGCAATCGCCTTGACCCATAAATTGAGAGTGGGTGGTGTCATCCTTGTGCCAAGTTGCTTAGATGTTAAAGGGCTATCTGTGGTTGCAATAGAAAATGAGGATTGGGGTTTGTGGGGGATGTGGAGCCTCTAAGTGCTGTTGAGGCTTTTGGAGTCTAGTTGAAAATCCTGAGAAGTGAAGGTTGAACCATTGTCTGACTGGATGGTGGCGGGAAGTCCAAATCTGGGAATTATCTCCTCAATAAGGATGGAGGCGATGGTGTCAGCTATTTACCTTTATGTAGGGAAGGCTTCTATCTAACCTGAAAAAGTATCAACCAAAGTATGTAGGTAATGAAGTTTTTGTGCCTAGGCATGTGAGTAAAGTTGATATACCAGTCTTCATCTGGCTGGTGGCTCCTAGTTTCATGTGTGGGGAGTTTAGGTTTAATGCTTCCTTGCAGGGATATTGTAGAGCAGTCAGAACAAGCAGAGTGGACATGCTGGAGAGGAGTTATATTTCCTAGGAAGGGAAAGAGGGGTTGTAAAAACTGAAAAAGGGGTTAAAGAGGGTTTTAGGTGGGGGCAGAGTCTCTGGAGCCACAGGAGTTGGTCATGAGTCATAGGTCTCCGTCTTGGGCATCAGGGCTGGTAGTCTTAAAGAACTAGTAGATTGACTGGCTGGTTGGTGAATTCCTGTATCTGATCTTGCAGGATCTTCTGTAGGCAATTTAACAGCCGTGGTCCTATTAGAAGATACATAAATTTGACTTAAAGGGGTCCTGGGAGGGGGTAGGAGCCAAGGCCATACTTGACCGAAAATTACCCATGGAGCCTGTTGGCCTAGTTCCTGTCTCCTCTTTTCTAGCTGTTCTTGTCCTTCATTACTCCCGGAATGACTGTTTTGACTTAACTCTTTTTTGTAGGTGTTTGAGATCAAGCTGGTCAAAATTGACTTTGTTTTTATCTATTGTTAAGAGTCAGCTGAGTTCCCATATGGGTTGTTCTTGGAGGAACTTGAGATCCTTAGTTCTGCTAGTGCTATTTGTGCTAGGATGGGTCCAGTTCTTGCTTGACCATGTGGCTTCACTTGGAATAATGGGGGATGTCTCCTGTCTCCAATGACTCTCCTATTTACGACAAGTGTTCTGATTGGATTTTCATTCTCCAGTGGTCTCATTAATCACCATGATCAGGTTGTTGTATGGCCCAGAGTTACAAAGGTCTTTACAGAAGTTCTCTGTTCTCTGGATTCAGACTGAATCAGAGGGTAAGAGCCAAATATTGGTTTTCATGGCCATTTTAATTTAAGTCTTGATCTTAAACATCCAGCAAAGTCAGTTTCACCAGTCTGAAATTAAGAATACAGGTCTTTAGCTGAAGTCTGGCCTTCTTTGTAGTAATTCTGTCATGTAGTAAGATGGGACACAGAGCTTTATCTCAGGTAAGGTGGGGTTCTTCATAAATCTTAGGTAAGGTCTTCTAGTATTGAAGCTGATCTTTGCTTTTAAATATCATTTTATAAAGTTTACATATATTGTTGTTCTAGGTCACATGAATATTAGATAACACAATATGATATTACATTTAAAGTATACCCCAGTATATAGAACTTTATGTTAGTCTTATTGATAACAGGTCCAGTTATAGAAAATTAAATGATATAAATAAATATCAAATATATTATTTTTATAAGCCTAAAATTACATGCAACCTTTTGGAGAACAGCAGCTTGATATAATGTTTTTTTTTAAAGCTTCTATCTTTAATATATATATACCTGGAAAATATGAATACATTTAATATACAAAGAAGAGTAATAGTGCCACAATTACTATTGATGTTTTTACATTAATCAAGTTTAGCTCTTAAATAAATAACATATTACAATATTGCAAAATAACAATTGATGTTTAACTATAGTTGTATAATGCTTAATTTCATCAAGATTATTTGCTCAAAAAACTTACATATATAACCCACTTACCCAGACCTTCTTATCAATTACTTAGTCCTATATAGCCAACGTATACAGACCTTCTTTATTCTTTCTTAAAACCTCTTATTTACTTAATCATATAAACTTTCTTATCCAGAAACGTTTTCCCCTTCTATTAAACCCATACCTACAACCTTCTAATTTCTCTTTCCCATCTGTTAACACCTTCTTTATTCACATTTTGAAACAGTCCTTTTAAATTTCTGAATTTATGCAAAATATTCCATTTTAATAAGAGATATTTGGTATTTGCAGTGAAGAGTTAATCACATCTGTTTACCATTTCATGAAAACATAAACAATGTTTAAATATATAGAATTATAATGTTGTATGGATGGACAAGAGGCAAAGAACCTAAAATATTACCAAATATAGGGAAACATTTTTATTTGGTTGCAGCCAGATTCAGAGTGCACAGCTTATGCTGTAATCAATTAATTCCATACACCCCAAGTTTAGGTAGTTTCAAAATTTTGTAACAAGCAAGTAAGGGGTGGAGCTCAGAAGTTTCCAATCTGCAGAATTTCAGATAAAAGCAGTTTTTTTCTCTGTTCTGGGCAAGTTAACCATTCAAAGACATCTGAGAAAGGGAGAATTTCTTTTTCCCTTTTTTCCTCCCCCTGACAGCTGTTACCATGGAACCCAGTTGATAACTTCTTTTATCATAGAAATTTAGGCATCCCTGTGAAGCCCAGCTCAAGGCCAGAGGCCCTACATATTTTTGTTAAAAACTATTAAGTGGGTGTCCAGAACCTGAATTGCTGGGTTTTTTTTTCATCCATTGGCCAAGTAAAACAGAGCAACATGAAAAGTGGAAGTAGCTACATCAAAATTTTCTTTAGAGATTCTTTGTTGACAGTTCAAAAATCAGTTATGGAGAAGATTTATGGAGAAGGTCAGTTAAGATTTTTCTGTGGGCCTGGGTAGGGAGGAGGAAGATTGAAATGTGGGGTTGACAGCAGCTAGGGTGGATCTGAGAACGGGGAAGGAGATATAAAAGAATAACGGGAAAGGGGTTTGAGATTTTCCCCAGCAAGGAAAACTTGAGCAGTAGAACAGGAAGAGCAGAGTGGAGGACAGGAGTGAATATCCCAAAAGGCCTGTAAGAGACATTAAATAATTAGTAATCTGTTTTCCATGATAACAAAGCAAATTTAAAGGCTATCTTTACCAGATCTTGGATAGGGATCTGAGAACTCTCCTCAGTTAGTTTGAGCTTTGGGCTAACTAGTAAGAGGACATGGTTGGACCAGGTGTGGAAACCAAAAGGAGATAAGAGAAGTGAGAGGGTGCAGGGATAACTTTAATACCTGCTACCCCAGCAAGAAGGCAATGGTTTTAGGAAGGGCAGTGGTTTTGGGTTTTGATCTATTAATTGGAGGGAAGAAAACAGACTATTGATGTTGGGGAGATGGTGTAGGGGCTAGGGAAGAATGTTGAGTGTGAGGACCTATTCGAGCCAGGTGATAGGATGGGGGTTCATCAGCAGGGTCAAAAGTAGTGGATGAGTCTGAAGGAAGAGAAGATTGGATATCAGTGGTTGTGGGGTTGGTTTGCAAGCTAAAACAATTGGTATAGGTTTGCAAGAGGTTCAAAGAGCAGAATTGGATTGGAGCAAGAATAAAGCTTGGACGTAGGGGCTCTTTACCCATTTTTTGAATGCTCACAGTAATTGTAAAGATCACTTAGAATGGAGGGATCCAGAGATCCCAAAGGGGGGTCATTTATTTTGCTTGTCTATGGGATAAGTGGGCCAATCCTGGGTGCTATATTTGATCAATTTTGGGGGTTTGATGTCTGGTATCAAGGAGAGGGTTCTGAGGTTATTCAAGAATCATTTTAAGGGAGAGTAAACCGGCATAGAGTATGCATTACCCATTTCACAAACATAATATAAGGGAGAGGAAAGAAGATGCAAACATAGTATAGGGTAGAAAGAAGGAGATGCAAAGGTAGTGTAAGGGAGAGGGAGAAAACTGATTTATTGGCAAAAGGGTCATCCCCACAAGAGCCAAAAATCAGGAGTGCCTATTGGCAGGTTTTGGCTGCAGAGATTTGTTGTCACTGAATCCTAACAGTAGAGGCTCCTGTCCTGGACATGGCCAGAGCCATGGAAGACCTTAGCCAAGGCTTTTTGGGACCCCTGCTTGAGAGGCCAGAGGCTCCCAGGGCCTGAAAGAGGGGAGAGCCAGACAAAGGTAGGGTAAGTGTATTTCTAGCAGACAAGTCTTAAAGGTGTGAGGATTAGGACTTTCTGAGAGCAACCAAAACTGTGAAGGTTTGGGTGGGGTGTGATGTTTAGTTCTCTATTATGTGTTCCCAGAGGTTACACAGTCCTTTGAGGGTGACCTACAAAACCTATGCTGGTAAACCAGCAGCTGGGAGTGGGAAGAAAAATAATTTTGAGCCCAAGAGTCCCATCTTCCCAAGGAACGAGTCTCTGAGAACCACCATGGCCTTGAAGGCTATGATGGGGTGCTTTCCTCCCCACAGGTGGGCAAAGAGGTTTGCCAGAATATCAATGGTCAAATCCTCCTGACACCACCATTGGGTTTAGGACTCCAGGAAAAGGAAACTTATCAATCAAAGGCTTGGGGTTCATGTAGTTCTGGCAGTCGAGAAAATGGTTTCAGGTCGTGTGATGAGTGGCACTTCTGGATAAAGAGGAACCCAAAAGTGGGTTTTAACCCTCTTCCTGTGTTTCAGCTTCAATGAAAGGAAAGTGACCACAACAGTTCTGAGCAACCATTGCTGTATTGCAGCAGTGCAAAAGAGAATAAAAAGAGAGAAAGCAAGAGGAAGAGAGAGAGCGAGCAAGGGTAATGAAAGAAAGAGAGGGAGACAGAGAGCAAGAAAGGTGGGCCTGGCAGGAGGGAGTTTTTATAGCCAAATTGTAATGGGGTCTCTGGGTCTGCAAGATGCCTTCTTGGTAGACAATGATTGGATGACACAGTAGTTGCTAAGGGTGTCATCTCTTTTCCTCAGGCAGATGGGGCAGGGGTCAGATGTGAGTTTCTTTTGCACCAGACAGGTGGGGATCAAGTGATCAGCCTTGAGTGGGGTTGAGTATTCATACTTTATGAAAATAGGTGATAAAGGACCAGACAGTGAGGGGTTTGAGTGTGTGGGTTATTCTGCAGCTAACATTTGTTCAGATGTCCTGCAGACAACTTATATCAGCCAGTCTTGCACCTAATAAGGCGGAGCACATATACTCACCCCTCCATGCACAAGACCCCTCCCTCCTGCGTGACTTGCAGGGCTTGATTACTACAGCAGCCAGGCTAGAGTGTGTGTGTGGGGGGGGCTCCTATAATGCTACAGCTAGGGTAGAAAGAACATGCCCCTGGAAGACCCCTCCCACCCTGGTGTTCTGGGAACTCTTATATATCAAGAGCTAAAGTAGAGGTGTCTCGCCCTTCCAGGTAGAATACCACTCCCACCTGGTGTTGGAGGAGCTTGTATACTGCCAAAGCTAGGGTAGATTGTACTCGCCTGTCCATGTGGAAGACCACCCCCACCTGTGTGTAAGCGGTTGCTTGTATACTGCCTTAGCAAGGATAGAGAAGACTTGCCCTCTGGACGGGAGAACCTTATCACCTTGGTGTCTTGGAGAGTTGTATACTGCAACAGCCTAGAGGGGACGCATTGTTACAGGCAGGAGATCACTGCCACCTGGGTGTCCAGGGGAGTTCGAATACCCCCACAGCCAGTGTAGAGGGGACTCGCCTCTTCAGTCAGGAGACCCTATAACCTGGGTTGTTGGGAGAGCTCCTATACTGCCAGAGCCATGGGAGAGGGCACTCGACCCCTCAGGTGGAAGATCCCTTTCATCTTGTTGTAAGGGGAGTTCATATACTGCCACAGGAAGGAAAAAGGGGACTCACTACTAGAGGAAGGAGGCCCCTCCCACGTGGGTATAAGGAGAGCTCAAAACAACCTGGCTGTGGATGTTTTGAGCTCCCCCCTTATACCACTACAGCCAGGATCAAGGGAATTTGCCTCACCAGGCTGGAGACCCTTTCACCTGGGTGTTGGGAAAAGATCTTTTACCACCACAACCAGGGTGGAGGGGACTTGCTCCATCAGGTGGAAACCTGCCCACCTGGTTGTGGTGGAGTGGAGCTCATATAACAAAGCAGCTAGGGGAAAGAGGACTCACCATTCCAGACAGAAGACCCCTCTGACCTGGGTGTCAGGGGATGCTCCACTGTAGTCAGGGTATAGGGGACTCACCCCTTAAGGCAGGGGACTCCTTCCACCTGTGTGTCAGGGAAAGCTCATATATCATTCCAGACAGGGTAGTGGTGACTCATCCCTAAAGGTGGGAGACCCCTCCCATCTGGGTGTCCTGGGTTGGGGCACTCCTATATAGTTTCAGGCAGGGTAGCAGGGACTTGAAACCCCACGCAGAACACCACTTTAACCTGGGTGTCTGGGAGAGTGCTTATCTGGAAGCAGCCATGGTAGAGGGGAATTGCTCCTCTAGGTAAGAGTCCCCTCCCACCTGATGGTCAGGGGGAGTTCATATACCTCCACAGCCAAGGTACAGTGGACTCACCCCTCTAGGCCAGAGACCATCCCACTTGGGTAAATGAGGGAGCTCAAATACCACTACAGCCAGGGTAGAGGGGACTCACCCCTCCAGGCCAGAGACCCTCTCTCCTGGGTGTCAGGCAAGCTCCTTTACTGCCACAGCCAGTGTAGAGGGAAATAATGCCTCCAGGTGGGAGACCCTTCCCTCCTGGGTGTCCGAGAGCTTCTATACTGCATTAGCCAGCGTTGAGGGTACTCTCTCCTCCAGGCGGGAGACCCCTCCCATCTGGCTATGGGGGGGGTACTCGTATACCTCTGCATCTAGGAGGGAGGGGACTCACCTCACTAGGCGAAAGACCCCTAAATTTTGATTTTCAGGGGATCTTATATACCGGCAGAAGCAAGTAAGAGGGGACTAGCCATTCCAGGAGAGAGACCCCTCTCTCCTGTGTGTGTGGGGGAGCTCTTATACAACTACAGCAAGGGTAGTGGGGACCCCCTACTCCAGACAGCAAAACTTTCCCACCTGGGTGTCATGCTTGAGTTTGTATACAATCTTAGCTAGGGTATAGAGGACTCACCTCTTCAGGCGAGAGACCCCTCCCACCAAGGTGTCTGGGGGGAGCTCCTATACCATCAAAGCCAGGGTATAGTGTATATGCCACTCCAATTGGGAGATCCATCCCACCTGGCTGTTAAAGGGAGCTCTTCTACAGCTGCAACCAAGGTTCAAGGGACTCATCTCTCCAGGCTGAAGATGCCTACCACCTGGGTGTTGGAAAGATCTACTATACCTCTGAGGCCAGGGTAGAGGAATCTCATTCCTCCAGGCTGGAGACCCCTCCCACTTGTGTGTCAGGGTTGGGGAGCTCTTATACCACTGCAGCCAGGGGAGTGGGTACTCATACCTCCAGACAGAAAATCCCTCCCACCTGGTGTTGTCTGGAGCTTGTATACCACCTTAGCCAGGATAGAGAAGACTGGCCACTCAAGGCAGTAGACTCCTCCCCACCAGGGTGTCTGGGGGATCTCTTATACTATAGCAGCCAGAATAGAGGGGAATTGCCCCTCCAGGCAGTAGACCCCTCCACATAGGTGTCCGGTTGGCAGGCTCATATGCTACCCTAGCCAGGGTAGAGGGGTCTCTCTTCTCTATTCGAAAGAGCTCTACCTCTTGGGTGTCAGGAGAGCCCCTATACTGCTGCAACCAGGGTAGCAGGGACTTGCCCCATGAGTCAGGACTCTCCTCCCACCTGGGTGTTGCAGGGAGCTTGTATACTAAGTTAGCCAGAGTAGAAGGGACTGGAGGTGCGAATAACCTCTACTCTGGCTGTGGATGTTTTGAGCTCCCCGCAACACCTAGGAGTGAGGGGTCTCCCTTCTATAGTTTGAGTGCCCTGTACCCTGGCTGAAGCAGTATCAGAGCTTCCCCACACACTTATGTGGGAAGGTCTCCCACGTGGATGGGGGAGTCCCCTCTACTCTGACTGCTGGGCTTTAGAAACTTCCCTGATACCCATAAGGGAGTGGTCTTCCATCTGGAAGGGTGAGTTCCCTCTCTCCTGGCTGCAGAGGTATATGGGAAGATAGGGGAGTAAGAGGAATGTGTGGCACAGGGAGGAATGTGTGGCACAGGAACATGTGGCACAGATACACTGCAGTGTGTCAGGATTGAGGAACAAGCCTCAGGCTGAAGGATGCCAAAGCCCCCAGGCAAGGGGCACTGCTACCTTTTCCAAAGGAAGACTGCAGGGCCAAACATCCAAGTTTCAGCCTCTGGTTCTGGAGAGCATACTGGGAAAGGGATCTGGAAAAGGAGCCTAGCAGGGACAAGGACAACAGAGGGCTGAAGGAGGACACAGTGTAAAGTGATGGATGAAGGGTTTTTGTGGGGTGTGGGCCAGAACCATAGAAAACACCTCAGACTAGGGACTTAGAGGATGGCCCAGGCTATGGGAGAGCAAGGAAGGGTGGGGCCAGACAGGCAGGGGCTGCACTAGGATTTTGAGATGCAGGAAACCCAAGGGGAGTGGGGAAGTGGCTTCAGCAAGCTGCACAGTTCAAACCCAGGAAAGCACGGAGCAAGAAGAATCCCCAGAAGCTCAAAAGAGGAGCAAGTTCAGAAAATGGAGAGCCAAGGGCCATTGCTGAAGGAGGTGGCTCAGGACAGTAGACAGTGCTAGACAGGGAAGGCAGAGGATCTATCAAGGGGGAGTGAGGCTTGAGACCCAGAGCCACTGCCAGGTGTCAGGGGTTCTGATGCTGCCCCAGGGCCTCTGGAGAGTAAGTAGCCAAGCTGAGGGTCAGGATTCTATTTTTCATTAGGTGCCCTGTCTCAGATGAGGATAAAGGGACAGGGACAAGGCCAAACAAACTTACAAGGGACAGGGGCAAGGAGTGCGATGTGAGGGCACAGTGGGTGGTCATGGTGAATGCAGAGAGGGGCAAAAGTCAGGACCCAATTAAGGAGCCCAAATAAGGGACCGGCCCCACCAAATGATATTAGAATCCCAATGATCAGGAGGCCCGTGCTCCAGGCAAAAGTGGTAAGAGAAGGAAAGGTAGGATAAGAGCTAGGATGAGGAGACTGAGGGCTGCGTAAAGGGCACAGAGAGGAGCGAGCTAGGGGGCCAAATCAAGGGGCGTGCATGTTAGACATGACAGGAAGAGACACCAGAGAAAGAAACACAATCCAAGTAACGGATATGGAGCTCAGGCTGGCAACCAGGCCAGGGGATTGTAGGGTGAAGGGTTAGGGTGAAGAAGGGCTGGGTTGTGCTGGCTTAGGGGCAGCTTGCAAGGCTAGAGGGCAGAAGAGAAAAGGCAGGGGATCTCCCAGGGCAGTGTCATTAAAAGGCCCAAGTCTACTATCAGTGGTCAAGTTTGGGCAGCAATGGGGGACTATTCAAGAGGCCCATAGGTATCCTTCAGGACCCAGAAGCTAGACAATTAAACTCCTTTGCCCCAGATAAGTAGATCCTCAGAGAGGGACCAGGACTAAAGGAGGGCAATGTGAGGGATACCTTTGGTCCAGGATTGGGGGGGGGTGTTGTTGGGGAGCCAGCAACCATTGGAGACTAGGGAGAAGCAGAAGAAGGGGAGGGTCCTGACAATGCCAAAATAAGAAAGTACAAGGGGAACAGAAGGAAGGCACAGGAAGAGGTCCCAGCAAGGGGCCTGAAATCAAGGGACAGGGACAGGGTCCTGGAGAAGGGTGAACAGGGGCTCCAGCAAGGATCCAGGCCCAAGAATGGAGAGCCAAGTACCAGGACCCGGTCCTGATTCCCATGGAAACAGACAGGACTTGGGGAGGGGGCATAAAGGGGAGCAAGTGGCAGGGATATGTTTTTTCAAAGGGAGCCTGCAGAGCTAAGAAGCCACATCAAGTCAGTGGCCCATGTGAGCATCCTGGGAAGGGGATCAGGAAAGTGGGCCTGTCAGAGGCAGAAACCAATAGAGGGTGAAAGGAGGCCTCAACCTGAAGGCTTAAAGGTCAGATTTGAGTTGAATGGGCCCAGGATCCCAGAAAGGAGCCTAGGCAAGGGAACTAGTAGAGAGTAGAAAATGCTGGCATGGGAAGCAGGGGCTGCATGAGGGTACTGTAGTACATGAAAGCCAAGAGAGCAGGGAAGCAGCCCCAGCGATGGGCCCTCAGACAATGCCCAGAAAAGCAGTGAGAAAGAAGGGCTACCAGAGGCTCAAGTGAGGAGCCAGGCCAGGGAACTTATAGCCATGAGGCCAGGGATTGTTCAGGGAGCTCAGGAAAGTGGACAAGATTTGGAAGGGAAGGCAGGGGATCCAGCAGGGAGCAGTCAGGTTCCAGACCCAGGGCCACCTCCATGTTTCAGGGTTTCTGGTGCAGGACCAAGGACCCAGGGAGAGCAAGGGGCCCAGACGAGGGGCAGGGCAATGTTTCTCATAAGGTGTTTGGACTCAGATGAAAATTCAGGGCCAGAATCCTGACAAAGGAGGCCAGGAAATGGAAGGGGACCAAAATGAGGGTGATGGGAAGGCATGGCTCTGGGTTGAGGTAGGTATATTGTGGGGCAAGAGCCAGGACCCAAGCCAGGCACCCAGGCAAAGAACCCACTTGATCAATGTTGATGAGGGATGCAAGGACAGGAGACCCATGAGTGCCAGAAAATAGCACAAGCGGAAAGGGACAAAGGGCCTCCAGGAGGTCAGGAGAAGCCAGGGAGAACCTAGGAGAGCCAGCTTGAGGGCCCAAGAAGAGGTCCCCAAGTAAGACCCAATATGAAGAGACTCCATGCTATGTCAAGGGCCATGAGGAACACAGTCAGGGGCTCAGGCAAACGCCCAGGTCCAGGGATTGGAGTGCAAAGGGTCAAGTTTAGGGAGGCCTGAGTTGCAGTAGGGGCAGCATTCAAGAAAATAAAGCAGGGGAGGGAAGGGAGGGAATCGCTCAGAGCTGGGTTGAAAAAAGTCCCATGTTAACTGCCAGTCCTCAATGTTCAGGCAGTGAAGGGGATTCAGGCACACTCTCATGGCTGTGTTTCCCATAGGAAGCATTAAGGGCACAGAGGCCAGAAAACTCCACTCCTTTGCCCCAGGTGAGGAGATCCTCAGAGAGGGACCTGGACTATAGGAGGGGCCAAAGATGGTACTCTGAGAAGATACCTGGTTGACGGAGGTGGGTGGGGTTAGGATGCCAGGACCCATTTGAAAACCAGAGGGCTGAAGGAGGGCATAAGCTAAAAGGGTGCAGGTCGGGTGTGAGTAGTGTGGGGCCAGGATCCCAGCAAGGAGTCTAGGCGAGGGACCTAGAGGAAGGCCCAGGCTCTGGGAGAGCAAGTAATGCTGTCCCGGGAAGGCAGGCCTACACTAGGGTACTATAATACAGGGCAGACAAAGAGAGAAAGGAATTGGCCTCAGTGAAGGACCCTCAGAAAATGCCCTTTGGTGAGAAAGAATGACCACCTGATGCTCAAGCGAGGAGCCAGGCCTGGGAATGGAGAGCTAAGGGCCAAGTCTAAAGTAGGGAGTTCAGGAAAGTGGAGAGGGCTTGGGAAGGAAGGCTGGGATCTATTCAGTGGGAGTCAGGTTCGAGTGCCAGCGCCCCTGCCAGGTGGCATGTTTCTGGGTATACGACCAAGGGCCCAGGAAGAGCAAGGGGCCAACATGAGGTGCAGGGTTCTGTTTCCACAAGATGCCCTGGCGCAGATGAGAATCAAGGGCCAAGGACCAGGCCAAGGGGCCCCGGCAAGTGACAAGTCCAGGGGGACAGTGACCACATGGTATGGCACAGGGTTGCGGTCTGTACAGTGAGGGGCAAGAGCCAGGATCCAAGCAAGGATTCCAGGAAAGGAATTTACCCGCACTAAAGAGGATTAGGAACCCAAGGAGCAGGAAGCCCGCCACCAGGGGAAAGTGCTACAAGAAGGAAAGAAGGGGCAGTGCTAGGATGAGGAGACAGAGGGCAGCACAAAGAGCAAGGAGGAGAGCTTAATAGGGGACCCAAGCAAGGGGCCCCCAGGTCTGTCCTGACAGGAGACCCCCAAGGGAAGCAACATGACACAAGGTATGAGATTAGGAGCTCAGATGAGCAGCCTGGTCATGGAATTAGAGGGAAGAATGTCAGGGTTAGGAGAGCTGGGTTGGGGTAGGGGCAGCATGCAAGGCTAGAAAGCAGGGCTTTGAAGGGAGGAGAATGGGCAGGGCAAGGTAAGAACATGGCCTTCAGTGGTCAGAGGCAGCCAATACCACTTCTCTGCCCCAGATAATGTAGATCCTGAGAGGGACCTGGATCAAAGGAGTGCCAAAGGAGGGCACTGTGAGGTAATAACTTGTGTCCAGATTTGGGGGTGTCGGTGGGGAGCCAGGACTCATTCTTGGAGCCCAGCCTAGGGAGAAGCAGTGAGAGGGGAGAGTCTGGGCAATGCCAAGATAGAACTGTACTGTTGTAAGGTCAAATTAGGCAACATAGCAGGAAACAGTTTTATTTGGCTGCAGCAAGGCTCAGAGTGCACAGGTTTTCCTGTAATCAATCAATCCCCTGAACCTCAATTTCAGGCATTTTAAGAATTTTATACTCAGCATGTAAGGTGAGGGGCTCAGAAGTTCACAGTCTGCAGAAGTTCACATAAAAGCAACTTTTTCTTTCACTGTTTTGGGCATTTAATTCTTGAAAGACAACATCTGAATAGGGAGAGCTTTTTTTCCCCATTTTTCCTCTCCCTGCCAGTTGTTACCATGCATCCCAGTTGGTAACATATCTTAAAAATGTAGAAAATCTCTGAGAAGCCCAGCTCAAGGCCACAGGCCTTTTTTGCACATTTGTAGAAACTACTATACAGGATGTGTTTGTAAAAAATTAGTAAGGGGGTGCCAAGCACCTGGAGTGCTGGTATCTTCTCAGGCAGTGGCCAAGTAAAACAGGGCAAGATGAAAATAGGAATTTTATGTACACTGAACTGTTTTGCAGAGACTCTTTTTCTAACAGTCCAAAATTCATCCTTGGTGAAGATTTCTTTAGAAGCCTAGGTAAGATATTTCTGTAGAGAAAGGGGGTGTCACTTAAAATCCCCCTATAATGATGCTGCCCATAAATTAATCCTTTAAATTTAAGACCATCAGTACCACTATATTGGCTTAAGGCCTTATATAATGTCAAAACCTTAGTTGTTGTCATCTTTTCAAAAGCAGCTTTCAAAGTGGACTCCTTAGTTTTAATGCACAGTGAAGCCAAATATGGGAGAAATAAACAGGATAACATCAGAATACCCACTATAGTGGTTAAGCTTTTAAATATACATAGGGTTGTCAACCATCTCCCAAAAGCATGTTTGGGACCCAAAGTTGAATGCCCTTCTAGGTATGCACTAGCAAATTTGCTAGTTCTTTTGTGTTTTGGGCTATATTCTTAACTGTTTGTCTATTGTCATCCTTTTGGATGCAACAATCTGAGCTCTTGAATTCTCCACATATTTCTCTTTCCTCAGCCAGTAGATAACCTAATGCCAAACAGTTTTCACAGTTAGTCACTAATGTTGGGTCTGTTTTGTGGCTAGGAGGTCAAAGGCTGTGTCAGTCTGATTAATAATAATTTCTAGTACAGCTTGTAAGTGAATAATTCTGTTTAACACATAAATGGGAGTTCTATAACCCCAACTGCCATTTTGTGCCCAGGTAGTGGGACCATAAGTGGCAATGATCCTCTGGGGTGGCCAGTTATCTTTACCCCGAGATTGGTGACTTCCTAAATCAAGATATTTCCCAATGGATCTCTTTTGTCTTTCCAAACAATCATCCATCCATTGCATTCCTCTGGCAGAACAGGTCCTAAATACATGTTTTACCACCTCTTGGTTATACTGGATTGTCTTGACATATGGTTCACATGATCTCCATGGTTGAAATAGGAGTAGAACAGAATCTCTTAAGGTTATCAAAGAAAACCAAACTAAATAATAGACTAACATTAGGTTAGCATAGGTTAAACAGCATAAATTAACAAAGTGAAACTAATAAAACCAAACAAATCTTAGAAAATTTATATAAGCAAGACAAAAAAGTATAAATGATTTTTTTTTACTCAGTGTCCAGTCAGTAGGAGTTACTGTTATCAAACAAGTAGCAAAACCCAGAGAATTATGTATATATCCACAAGCAAGGGGTGCCAATTCATCATAGTATGAGAACTATCTTACGGGCTGGGGATGTGGCTCAAGCGGTAGTGTGCTCTCCTGCATGAAGCCCGGGTTGGATCCTCAGCACCACATACAAACAAAGATGTTGTGACCACCAAAAACTAAAAAATAAATATTAAAATTTTCTCTCTCTCTCTCTCTCTCTCTCTCTCTCTCTGTCTCTTTCTCTCTCTCTAAAAAAAAGTACTATCTTAGGGGTTGAAAGCTTTCATTAGCCCTGGTGGGAAGTTTATTTTTAACCATGCATTGATTAGCCAGGCCCTCCTGTGTGGGGGAAAAAGGGCTATAGTCTCCTCAAGCTTCAGCTGTGCATACACCAGTTAGCTTCCATAGTGACTGGAGCAGGGCTGTTGTTCTTCTGACCCTCAAGCTTCTCCGGTGCTTCTTTTTTTTCTAGACAGCTTCAAGGGCATAACAGCATCTGGAGTGCACACACAGTTCGCAGCTGCAAGCTTGATTCTGGTGTAGTCAATCAAGGTACCTATTTCTGCAAACTTGACCACAGTTGGGGTGAATAAAATAGCAGGGAAAGGGGCCTTTCAAAGAACTTTAGGTGTTTGAATATTCCATTCTTTGACCCAGAATCAATCTCCAGGCTTGAAGGAGTGTGCACCTGTGGTCAAATTTAGTGGCAATCTTTCTCTAACCCATTTGTTGAGAACCTGTAAAGTTTTCCCTAAGTCCTGAAGCTTATCAGGGTGAGTTCTTCCTTCTCTCTTAAGTCTCCCAATGGTCCTCTAATAAGAGGGAACCTCAAATACACTATCTTATAAGGAGAGAATACAGTCCTCCTAGTGGGAATGAATCTAATCCTCAGCAGTGTCATAGGAAGAAGTTCATTAAAATGTGAGTCTCCTGACACAGCTTACCCAATTGAGACTTGTTCACCATTTGAAATCTACCAGAACAATGCAGGCTATAGGCAGTATGTAACTTCCATCTGATGTTTAAATCATTGGTCAGTAATCATATCACCTCTTCCCTAAAGCTGGCCCATTGTCTGAGCCAACAGTTATTGGGATAAAAAATCTGGAATAATTTCCCAGAGAAGCATCCTGGTTATCTCCCTTGTCTTTTCAGTGTGGGTGGGAAAGGCTTCCACCCAGTCAGACTAGGAACACACAAAAAACCAAAGGTTACTTATAGTATGGTAGATCAGTGAAGTCTACTTCCAAGCCTTCAAAAGGTGCTCCTCCTATTGTTTGTATTCCTGGTGGGAGCTCTTGCCCCTGACAAGGTTTGTTGTGAGCAAAAGATTCATATTCTTTTCAGAATTCCCAGATGAAATTTGTGAGCCAGAGGACATAGAAATGGTGACTCAGAACTGTCTCAAGTGCTGTATGTCCAATGTGTTCTGTTAGGGAAGTGTTTGATAAAGGCTGGGGCTAGATTCTCTAGGATGGCTATGCCATATGTCACAATATATCCATCATTCTCCTGGGAGAAAATATTATTTTTCAGTCTTAAACCATTTACGTTCATTTTGGGAGAATGTTGGCCTCTCATTCTGTTTAATAATTGGCCATGCAGAAGGGCAACCTTTAAATCTGGGACTGAATTTTCTTCTCATTTCTTGCAGACAGTTCTCTGGCCTCTCTGTCAGCTCTCCAGTTGCCCTGAGAAACCACAGTGTTTCCCTTTCGATGACCTTGGCAATATATAATCACAACTTTCCTGGGAGCCCACAGTGCATTTAAATTTTATGAATTTCTTGCCCATACATCATTCCTTTTATGCTTCTGAGTTAATGAGCCCTTTTTCATTACATAAGGCCTTATTGACATGAAGGGTAGTGAATGCATATTTTGAGTCTATGTAAATATCCACACACATTCCTGCTGTCAACTGAGGTGCTTGAATCAAAGCAATAATTTTTGTTTTTTCTGTTGAGGTTCTCTGAGCAGAGGTTCTGCCATAACAGTAGAGTCCAGAGTGAACACTGCATATCCAGCATAACATACCCCATATTTTATAAAACTGCTTCCTTCTGTGAAGTACTCCACATCCAGGTCCCTGAGGGTTGGTCTGCAGGTGGGGTCTGCTGGAAAACATTTCATCCATGACTTTAATATAGTTGTGATCAGGTTGTCCAGGTCCAATGGGAAGCAAGGTTGCTGGGTTCAGAGTCTGGATAACTTCCACATGGATACATGGGTTTTCACATAACATGCCCTAGTATTGCCCATTAATCAACCAATGTTGTCTTTTGTACTCTACCAATGTCAACACTGAATGAGGAACCCTTAAAACCAATATTTATCCCATCGCCAGTTTATCAGCTTCCATCACCAGAAGATCTGTGGCTGTAAGGGCCCTATAAACATGGTGGCCAGTCTGGGCCTACAGAGCCCAACTCTTTGGACAGATGTCCATATCGAGACACCTACAGCTATTCCAGAATGTCTCTAGATGTACAGAAAGTAAAGCTTTGTGAGTTCAGGGAGACCTAGTCCAGATGCACTGAGAGTGCTTTTTTAATGTCCTCAAAAGTCTTTTCCTTAGGTGGGCCCTATATTAAAGAATCCCAGTCTTCCCCCTTTTTTGCATTCACAGAGGGGTTTCCTATAACTGAAAGTTGGGGATCTATATATGGCTGAATATGATAGCCTACGAAAAATCTCTAGTGTGATGGTAGGTTGAAAGAATTGGAATTGAGCAGATTTCCTGTTTTTGTTGAGGCCCAGTGGCTATTGCTGAGTCAGATGGTAACCAAAGTTATTGACCTTTTTCTTGATAGATATGGGCTTTAAAGTCAGAGTTCAGTACTGTCCCAAAGATGGTTTCCTCAAGCCCCTGGTAGGAACTGTCTTTCAGGGAAGGGGAGCGTACATAAATCCTCTGACACATTAAGATGCAGCAATTATTTTGTTATCTCCTGGTATAGGATCTTGGCTGATAGGATTCTCCAACTCTCAAATCTAATATACATCTTAGCAGAGCTTGATTACCTATGACATCATTTGTATAAAAGGCACCTATGTCAATCTCGGCGTGGGTTTTCTTCCATGGTTGGAGGGAAGGTTCCCTGCAGGTCCTGGTGTGGCAGCCACATTGTGTTCACCTAGATGTTGCTCTTTGCATGGCTTTCTACTCTTGACAGGAGGGAGCCTGCTCCAATTGTTTGTAGTAGCTGTCCCACTTGTTTGTTTTTTGTTTTTTGGTTTTTTTTTTCTGCTATGCCTTGGTGCATGGGGCTCTGTGTGCCTTCCTGTTGGTGCCTCACAGCATGCGGTTTTGAGCCAGGGTGGCATATCCTTTTTGTGTGTACATCCTATGGCCCACCATCAGGTATTAAAATGAATATATTTTTGGTTCATTTTGGCGCTTGAAGCAGCTGATCCCACTTGTGATGCTGGGTCCCTTGTATCATAAAAAGTTGAGTGTGTCTATTGGAACCCTGCCACATCCCTCAATCATCAACTTCTGAGCAAGTGGGAAGAAACTGAAAGGAGGCTTGGGGCAAAGGCTGGGGAAAGCATTCATTCCTTCTCTGTTCAAGGCTTAGCATTTCAGCATGGTAGTAGGTGCTTGCCCACTGGGGCCACTGGAGCCTTCCCCTTTAGTCTGGCCATGTTTTCTTTTCTTATAAACATTTAGATCATTGGCTTTGTTCTACTGAGACCCCTCCCTTTGTGCAACCTCTGGGTTTGTAGTGAGGGCAGCTGTAAAGATATCCATCCTCCACTTTATCTTTTTGGTCTGTATGTTTTTGAACCTCCAGGTCTCCATTGAGGAAAATTGTGGTGGCCATCTTCATCAGCTCTCTGGCACTCTTCTCAGAAAAGCCAGTTTTTAATTTTTGGCAAATGTCACTCTGAGCCTTTTCCACAAAGGCTGCATTGGTCACCTGTTGCTTAGCCTCTGCATCTCTTCCCTGACAAACTTGCATTGTGGCAGTTATTCTTGTATGGTGACCCTCCTCTCCTGGGCACCTCTTGGCAGGGAGAGGGGCAGCAGCAGCAGTGACCCAGACACTGAGCTCTGAGTCAGTTGGACAAAATTATTTTGATCATTACTGCCAGTTTCATAAGGCAGAGGGGCCTTAGGCAGATGCAGGTTCCAGAGAAATATTCAGGGATATCACAGGTGCAAGAGGGGAGATGCTGCAGCATTTGGAAGATTTGCTCAGATCTATTTGTCTGTAGATGCACTCTGGTTTAGACTAGGGCTTAGGGCTGGCTCCGATTCCTTCTAACTCTTGGGCACAGTTTCTTTCTTATTTTTTTTCTTAGACTTCCTATGAGGGAAACTTTATATCTCTTTATTTTTAGCCCTTCTTCTTTGTTGCTACCCCATCCTATGTCTGAATAATGGGCTGCATCAGATCAGTCATGGTCCAGGGTTTCTCCATATAGGAGGAAGTATGATTTTTCCAGGTTATGAGCACAATGGTGGTGAAAGGCTGGCACACAAAACTACCTTGTCTCCCTCAGGTGTTTCTCTGGTCAATATGGGAATGTCCTTTAGTCCCTTGCCGGGGCATCTGGAGTGCTTTCATCTGGGTTATGGCTCTGGTCTTGAGACAAATATCCCACCTTAATCTTGGGAGTTTAAAGAGTCTTTGGTTCTTGGAAGCCATTGGCTCTGAGGACACCAAAGAGGAAGAAATATTTAGTATTGGGGGCCATCATTTGTTGCTTCTTAGGAATATGGGGCTGAGGGGACAGCTTCCTGTCCAGTGATCTTGGCAAAGTTGGGTAAAGTGGCACATAAGCTGATGGGTCCTCTTCTGGCTCATGAGGAAAACTGTTTCCCTTCCTGTTTTTCCTCCATCAGGTATTCTGGTTAGCTACTTTCCACTGGGTCTTAGAGAACACTTGGTTCCTGGCTAACATCAGCTTAAACTGTCTATCTAGACAGGCTCTCAACAAAGTGGCCTGAATCTGTACTATCTCTTGACAGCAATAAATGTAAGAGAAATGGTTCAGGGACTCCAACAATAATCAAAAGGACCTAAGTAATGATTCTCTTATCTGAAGAACATTCTGGTGCCCAGCCCACATCTTTGGTGGGCCATTCTAATTGAGAGAGTCTTCCCCATTTGTGGACTGAGTTTCACCCCACAGTTACCAGGAAAACCTTCCTAAAGGTTTTTAACAAAAATTTCAGAAGGTTCAGTTTTCTTTGTGTGACTCCTATGTTCCAGCCTGCATCAGCATTGCACATTTAGAACAAGACTCGCTTTGTCCATCTCAGGCTGTTTCGCTTGTGGGAATGTAGGGCCCTCTTAGCATTGTGGGTTGGCATCAATCCCTGACCTGGAGCTTTCACCTAGATGTTTGTTGGTGAAATTCCATCATAGACTTATGAAGTGCCTTGAAACCTCAGATTAGGACTCCATACTCATTTTGCCCTGGGGTTGGGTAGGAAACCATTTCTTTGTCAGTCTCATTCTCATACTTTTTTCACAGACATGGTCAGAAAAATTTTTTATACTGCCCAAATTCCAACATTTCCAGACAAACAAAAAGGGCATCACGGTTTCCCCTCTGCTTGCTGACCAAGAAGACAGTCTACTGGGTCAAGTCTCTGGGTCTCTTTCAGCTCCAATCACTTTGGAGAATACTCAGGACCCAACAGAGGTTGATCAAACCTCTCTTCCACCCTCTTAGTCCTCAAAGGGGAAGTATGGTTGGCTTTAAAAACAAATGGACCCAGGTCCTAACTGTTCAGTTGGGCAGTGCTCCAAACCCTAATTCTGGTTGCTGCCACCTATGGACCCCTTTTTGCTCTGAGTTGGCCGCCCAGGATGCTGGGTGAGAGGATTTTCCTTCAGGCCAAGAGTGGCCTGGATGTACCAAGGAAAATGCTGTCTCCCACCACCCCAGGGAAGTAGGTGCCCAGATACAAAAGAAGCAACATTCCCTCTCCTACCTCCTCTGTTCCATCTAGGTCCCCACAAATGTTGTAGGGAAAAATGAGGCAAGGCATTTCCTAGGATTGATTGATTACAGAAAAAGTTGTGCCCTCTGCAGAGCATTTTATTTGGCTGCAGCCAGGCTCAGAGGGCACGACTTTTTTTGTAATCAATCAATCCTAGGAAACCCTAGTTCAGGTAGTTTCAGAATTTTATACCCAGCATGAAAGAGCAGGGGTTCAGAAGTTCACAATCTGAAAAAGTTCACATAAAAGCAGCTCTTTTTCACAGTTTTGGGCAAGTTAACTCTTCAAGGAAAACTCCTGAGATAGGGAAAACTTCTTTTCCCCATTTTTCCTCTCCCAGCCAGTTTTTACCATAGATCCCAGTTGGTAATATGTCCTAAAAATGTAGACATCTCTATGAAGCCCAGCTCAAGGCCACCAGCCTTTTTTGCACATTTCTATAAACTACTATACTGGATATGTTTGTGAAAAACTATTAAGGGGTGCCTAGAAACTGGAGTGCTGGTATCTTCTCAGCCAGTGGCCAAGTAAAACACAGCAATAGGAAAATAGAAAGTTAATCAACATTGAACTCTTTTACAGAGACTTGTTTGCTGACAGTTCTAAAAACAGCCATGGTGAAGAATTCTGGAGAAGCCCAGTTAAGAGTTTTCTGTGGAGGAAGGGGGAGATACTTCAATACAAGGAGAACAGAGGGGAGGCATAGGTGGGGGCTTTATATATTGGTTTAAAACCAAGGAAAAGGCACAGAGTCCTGCAGAAGGGTGGCCACAAGCAAGGATCCAGGCCCAGGAATGGAGATCAAAGTTCATTGGCCTGGGAAGGGGTCCCATGGAAACAGACAGGGCTAGGAAGGGGAGGGAGGGGAGAAATGGGTACGGGTGGTACTTGGAGATGAGGGCTCAAGGCCCAGGTCCACTGGTGTGTTTGAGGTTTGGGAAGCAGGGCCCGGGCTGAGGGAGGCTAAATGGTCCAGAAAAAAAAAAAAAAGGTCTAAATTTTCCCAAAAAAAAAAAAAAAACACTTGCAGGGCCAAAGTCCAGGTCCAGTCCCTTGGCCCTGATGAACACCCTGGTAAAGGGATCAGGAAAAGGGGCATCACAGAGACAGTGACAACAGGAGGTCCCAAAAAGGACACAGCAGAAAGTGCCAGAGGATGACTGTTGATGGGGGGGCAGGACCCCAGCAGAAATACCAGTCCAGGAACATAGAGGAGAACCCCATCCTGAAAGATCAGTGATGGGCAAGGCCTGGGCAGGAAGGCAGCACTAGGGTTCTGCCATGCAGGAAAGCCAAGTGGAGCAGGGAAGCAGCCCAAACAAGGGGTAAGCACAGAGCAAGAAGAGTCACCATAGGCTCAAGTGATGAGACAGGCCAGGGAATCGAGATAAAAGGGTTAGGTCTGGGGATGGGAGAGAAGGACAGTGGACATGGCAGAGGAGGGAAGGCAGGGGATACTGCAGTAGGGAGGCAAACTCCAGCCCCAGGCCATTGCCAGGACTTTTTCCAAGAGTAGGACCAAGGGCCCATGGAGAGCAAGAGGCCCAGGCTAGGGACAGGGCTCTTTTATCCATGAGGTACCCTGCCCAGACAGGAGCCTGGCAAAGGAAGTGGCCATAAGGAAGATAATGGGAGGGCAGGGTGGGGAGTCACGGTGGGTGTGGAGAGGGACAAGAGTTAAGACCCAAGCCAGGATCCAAGGCAAGGGACTGATCCCAAAAATAGAGCATAGGAAAGCTAGGAACAGGAGGCCAGCACTCCAGGGGAAATCACTAGTGAATGGAGAGGAAGGATTGGTGCTAGGATGTGGAAACAGAGGGCAGAGCAATGGGCACCCAGTGAAGTACACTAAGGGGCCCAAGCAAAGGACCTCAGGTAGTCTCCAACACGAAGTGACACCTTTTGATGTCATGCAACACGAGGAATACAGTCTGGGCCTTATGTAAGCATCAAGTTCTGGAAACTGGAGTGCAAAACATCAGGGTTAGAGAGGACTGGGTTGGTGTAGGGGCATCATGTAAGTCTAGATGGTAGGTGAGGAAAGGGAGATTATCGCACAGGGCAAGGTCAGCAGATGGCCCAAGTCCACTGCCAGGTGTCAAGATTTGAAAGGTGCAGGGGGTCCAGGTGAGGGGAAGTGCTGGGTTTCCCAAAAAGAGCCTTCAGGGACAAGGGGCCAGCTAATTCAACTCTTCTTCCCAGGTGAATAGAACCTCACAGAGAGACCAGGACCAAAGGAGTGTCAAAGGAAGGCACTTTGAGGGGATACCTTACATCCGGAATTGGGGCCAGAGTCAGTGGGGATTCATGATCCCTTCTAGGATCCAAGGCTAGGGAGAAACCAGGGGAGGTGAAGGTCTGGACAGTGCCAGGATAGCACAGTACAACAAAAACAGAAGGGAGGTACAGGAGGGGGCCAGAAAATGGGCCTGAAATCATGGGACAGAGACAGGATCCTTGAGAAGTGCAGCCAGGGATTCAAGCAAGACACAAGGCCAAAAAATGGAGAGCCAAGTGGCAGGACCTAGGCCAGTTTCTCATGAAAATGGACAGGACTGTGGAGGGGAGGGAGAATAGAAATGGGATAGGCTGGTGCAGGGAGAAGAGGATTCAAATACCAGGTCAACTGCTGGGTGTCAGGGATGGGGAGTAGGGCCCGGCCTGATGCAGGCCAAAGAGCTCAGGAGAGGGGCAGGGCTACATTTTCCCAGAGGGAGCTCCAAGTGCCAAAAGGCCAGTCAAATCCCTGACCCTGGTGTGCATCCTAGTAAAGGGATCAGGAAAAGGGTCACAGCAGAAACTGGGAAAACAGGAGGTCCAAAGAAGGACAGAGCAGAATAGGCCAGAGGATGTGTGTTGTTGAGTTTGGGCCAGGACCCCAGCAAGGAGACCAGACTAGGGACACAGATGTGGTCCCATGCCAGCGCAGAGCAGGGAAGGGTAGGACCAGGCAGGCGGGCAGCACTAGAGTTCGGCAAGGAAGGAAAGCCAAGGGAAGCAGAAAATCAACCCAAGTGGGGGGTGCAAAGTCAAAGCCAAGGGACACTGGGAGCAATAAGGGGCACTGGAGGCTCCTTATTGGAGGCACTGGAGGCACTGAATTCAGAGCGGAAGGCCAATGCTGTGGCAGGAGACTCAAGAGAGTATACAAGGTCGGTGAGGGAAGGCAGGGGATCTGAGAAGTGACAGGCAGGCTCGAGGCCAAAGGCCACTGCCAAGTGTCCAAATTCTATGTTTAGGATGAAGGGTCAAAGGAAAGCAAGGGGCATAGTCGAGGGGCAGGGCTCTATTTCCATGAGGTGCCCTGGCCCAGATGAGAATCCAGAGCCATTGAATGAGCAAAGGGGGCCTGGCAAGGGATGGGGCACAGGAAGAGGGCAATGGGAGGGCATGGCACAGAGTCACAGTGGGTGTGGAGAGGGGCCCTAGCCAGGACCCAAGCAAGGAGCCCTGGCATGGGTCTCATCAAACCAACCAAAAATTAAGGATCCAAAGAGCAGGAGGCTCCCAGGTGTGCCCAGGTAAAACAAAAGGGGATAGGAAGAAAGGGGCAACACGAGAAGGAGGAGTCAGCTGGAAGCACAGGGCAAACCAAGAGAAGCACACTTGGGGGCCAAAAACAGAATGACACAAGGCAAAGCCATATGATGCCATTGGACTTTGGCACATAGTCAGGTACTCAGTTGAAAGTTCAGGGTCAAGGAGGCTGGGTTGGGTTTGTAGCAGCATTGAATGCCAGAGGGCAGGTGAGGGAAGGGAGGGAATGGTGCGGGGTATATCTGGCA
This sequence comes from Ictidomys tridecemlineatus, assembly GCF_052094955.1. Classification (NCBI taxonomy): domain Eukaryota; kingdom Metazoa; phylum Chordata; class Mammalia; order Rodentia; family Sciuridae; genus Ictidomys; species Ictidomys tridecemlineatus. The sequence goes on along the minus strand of NC_135486.1, from coordinate 102,044,936 downwards.
CAAAGCACACTTCCCCTGCAAGGTTTCAGGTTTCTGATAGTGAGGGAAATCAGGGGAGGTGCAGGGCTGTTCTTCCATAAAGATGTTTCAGGATATAGAGGCCAGTAGTCTGCCCTTGGTGAGTATATCCTCAGAGGAATCAGAAGAAAAGGAGAGCCAAAGGAGGAGACTGAGAGGAAATGCCTTTCATCTGGATTTCGGGGAGAGTTGATGTGGAGCAAAGACCCAATCAAGGACTCCAGTCTAGACAGAAGCATTGGAGGGAAGAGTCCAGTCAGTGCCAGGATATAACAGCAGAAGGAAAACAGAGGAGAGGCATATCAGGGCCCTGAGTAAGGGACCTTAAATCAAGGTACATGAGCAAGGTCCTCAAGCAAGGCGGCCAGGCTCTCAAGCAAGGCCAGGCTCTCTGTTCTCTCTAGTAACAGAGAGCCAAGTGCAAGGGCCAGGGCCAGGGCTTATGAAAATGCACAGGGCTGGTGAGGGGAGGGAGGAAAGGGGGAGAGCTGGTGGTTCAAAGGAGGGATGTTCAAGCCCCAGGCCCAGTGCAGGGTGTCAGTGTCCATGAGCAGGGCCCGGGCTGAGTGAGGCCAAATGGCCTATGCAAGGGGAAGAGCTACATTTAACAAAATGGAGCCTATGGGTCAAAAAGGCCAGGTCCAGTCTCCAGGCCTGGGTGAGTATCCTGGAAATGGATCAGGAAAAGGGGCCTGGCAGTTACTGGGATGATAGAAGGGCAAAATGAGGACACAGCCTAAAGGTCCAGAGGACTGGTGTGGGTGGAATGTGGGCAAGAATACAAGCAAGGATTCCAGGGCAGGGACCAAAAGGAGGGCTCAGGTCAGGGGAGAGCAGGGAAGGGCGGGGCTGGTAAGGTGGGGCTGAACTAGGGGTACTGCAGTACAGGGAATACAAAAGAAACAGGGAAGCAACCCTAGAGAGGGGCCCACACACCAAGCCCAAGGAAACACTGAGCAAAAAGAGCTCAATTGAGGAGAGGGGCCAGGGAATGAAGAGCCAAGGGCTGTAGTAGGGGCCTCAGGTAAGTGAACAAGGGTGGGGAGAGAATGCAGGGGATCCAGCAGTGTGGAGGCAGGCTCCAAGCCCAGGGCCACTGCCAGGTTTCAGGTTTATGGGGACAGACCAAGAGACCAGGGAGAACAAAAGCCCCAGACCAGTGGCAGGGCTCTGCTTGGTATAAGACACACTAGCACAGATAAGAATCCATGGTTAGGGACTGGGCAAAGCTGGTTGGCAAGGAAAGGGGGACAGGAGAAGGGCAATGGCAGGACATGGCAGGGGGTATTGGTAGGTGCTCAGAGGGGTGAGACCCAGGATCCAAGCCAGAAGCCCAGAAAAGGGAGATCTGGCCATTCTTGGATGAGAGACCCAAAGAAAAGGTGACCCAGAGGAATTTTTGAGGGGAAGGCAAGGAAGGGGTTGCATGAGGACCAGAAGACAGAAAAAAGCTGTAGCAGTATTGGAGCTACCCAGGACACTCAGGTAGGAGACGTCTCCTTCCTTGAGGGGTGAGTTCCTCTCCCCTGGCTTGGGCGGTATATGAGCTCCCTTTGAAACCCAGGTGGGAGGAGTCTCCGCCTGGAGGGGCGAGTCCCTAATACCCTGGCTGCTGTGTATAGGAGCTTTTCCTGACACCCAGGTGGAAGAGCTCTCCCTTCTAGAGTGACAAGTTGGCTCTACCTTGGCTAAGGTGGTATACAAGCTCCCTGAGACACCAAGGTGGGAGGAGTCTCCCATCTGGAGGGGCAAGTTCATTCTATCTTGGCTTCAGCAGTGTAAGAGTTCCCCAGACACCCAAGTGGCACGTCCAATCTACCCTCGTTGCTGTAGTATGAGTCCCGCCCCATACTTAGGCTGGAGTGGTCTCTTACCTAAAGGGGCAAGCACCTTTATCATGGTTGCCTAGCTATAGGAGCTCTCCCCAACACTCAGGTGGAGTTTGGGAAGTTTACATTTGGGAAGGAAGAAAGGGGATCCAGCAGGGTTAAGTCAGGCTCAAGGCCCAGGGCCACCTCCAGGTTTCAGGGTTCCTGGTGCCAGACTAAATCCCAGGAAGAGCAAGAGGCCCAGGTGAAAGCCAGGATATTGTTTTCCATAGGGCGCCTTGGATCAGATGAGAACCTATGTCCACAGCCTGGCAAAGGAGGCCAAGAAAATGAAGTGAGTAAGAAGAAGGGTGACATGAGGGCATGCAAGGGGGTTGGGTTGGGTGCACATAGGAGCCAGACCCAGGACCCAAGCCAAGGCAAGGGACTCACCTGATTAATGGTGATAGGGGACCCAAAGAGCAAGAGACCTGCGAGCACCATAAAAAGATGCAAGGGGAAGGGGAGGAAGGGGCTGTGTGAGAATGAGGAGAAGCCAAAGGGCACCAAGGGGAGCCCATTGGTGGGTCAAAGCAAAGGGTTCCCTGGTCAGAACCAACATAAAGAGACTCCTTGCTGTGCTAAGGACCATGAGGAACATGGTCAGGGGCTCAGATGAATGCACAGGCCCAGGAATCGCAGCCCAAAGGGTCAGGGTTAGGGAGAACTGGGTTGCTGTAGGGGCAGCATGGAAGTCTGGAGGCAAGGTAGGGGATTTCTCAGGGCTGGGTTGGAGCAAATCCATGTTAACTGCCAGGCCTCAAGGTTCAGGCAGTAAGGGGGACTCAGGCGAGTGGCAGGGCTGTGTTTCTCATAGGGAGCAATCAGGGTGCAGAGGCTAGCCAATTCTGTTCCTCAGCCCCAGGTGAGTAAATCCACAGAGAGGGACTTGGACCAAAGGGGGGCTGCAAAAAGGGTATTGTGAGGGGATACCTGGTGTGCAGAAGTGCAGGGGCTGCAGGACCCATTCCAATAGCACAAGGTAGGGAGAATCAGGGGGAAAGGAGGGTACAGGCAGTGCTAGCATACCACAGCATGAGGGGGTCAGGGTGAGGCACAGGAGGAGGCAGGAAATAAAGGTCTGAAACCAAGGGAAAGAGAAAGTGTCCTCAAGAAGTGGGAGAATGGCTCAGGGTCTCAAGCAAGTAGCCAGGGCCAGTAATAAAGAGCCAAGTTTTAGCATCTGGACCTGGGTGAATGAAAAGAAACATGGAGGGGGAGCAGTGGAAGAGGAGAAAGTGGAGTTGGTGGCACAGGAGGAGAACGGCTCAAGGCCAAGATCCACTACAGGGTGTCAAGTGCCTGGAGTAGGGCCTCGGCTGAGGGAGGCCAAAGGGCCCATGCAAGGGGCAGGGCTACATTTTCCAAAGGCAACCCCCATGGCCACGAGGTTAAATCAAGTCACCTAGCCTGGGTAGGCATCCTGGTAAGGTGATCAGGAAAGCAGGTTTGGCAGAGATGAAAATGACAGGAGGGCCAAAGCAGGGCACAGCTTGAAGGGCTGCAGGACAGGGATGGGTGGGGTGGAGTCCAGATGCCCAGCAAGGAGCCCGCGCAAGGGACCTAGAAGAGGGCCCAGGACAGGGGAGAGAAGGGAACGCCAGGCCGGGAAGGCAGGACTGCACATGGTTGTTGCAGTCCAGGAATGCCAAGGGAGCAGGGAAATGGCCCAAGTGAGGGGTCCTCAGACATCCAGAAAAGCAGTGAGCAAGTAGGGCCACCAGAGGCTCAAGCGAAAAGCCAGGCCAGGGGACAGAGAGCCAAGGGCCAGGGCTTGGGCAGGGGCTCAGGAAAATGGATTACATTTGGGAAGAAAGGCAGGAGATCCAGAAGGGGGCAGTCAGGCTCCAGGCCCAGGGCCACCTTCATGTTTCAGGGTTCCTGGTGCCAGACCAAGTCTCAGGAAAAGCAAGAGGCCCAGGCAGGGGCCAAGGCATTGTTTCCCATAAGGCACATTGGATCAGATAAGAACCTACTATCAGGGCCTGCAAAGGAGGTCAAGAAAACCAAGGGGGACAGAAGGAGGGTGACAAGAGGGCACGCAAGGGGGTTGTGTTGGGTGTGCATATGGGTGAGACACAGGACCCAAGCCAGGCGCCCAGGCAAGGGACCCACCTGATCAATGGTGATGGGGGACCCTAGGAATAGGAGAACTGCGAGTGTCAGGTAAAAACACAAAGGGAAGGAGAGGAAGGGGCTGTGTGAGGATAAGGAGAAGCCAAGGGGCACAGAAGAGAGCCCAATGGCAGGCCAAAGCAAATGGCTGCCAGCTCAGACCCAACAGGAAGAGACTCCTTGCTATGCCAAGACCATGAGAAACGTGGTCAGGGGCTTAGGGGAATGCCAAAGCCCAGGGACCCAAGCACAAAGGTTCAGGGTTAGGGAGGGCTGGGTTGTGGTAGGGGCTTCATAGAAGACCAGAGGGAAGGGAGGGAATTGTTGAGGCCTGGACTGTAGCTAGTTCATGTTAAGTGGCAGTCCTCAAGGTTCAGACAGTGAGGGTGACTCAGGCAAGTGGCAGGGCAGTGTTTCCCATAGGGAGCATTCAGGGCGGAGGGCGAGCCGATTCTGCTCCTCTGCCCCAGGTGATTAGATCCACAGAGAGGGATTTGGACCAAAAGAGGGGGTCAGGGTTAGGGAGAGCTGGGTTGTGGTAGGGCAGCATGGAAGGCCAGAGGGCGTGAGAGAGAAGTGTGTGATCGCTCAGGTTTGGGTTGGAGCAAGTCTATGTTAAATGCCAGGCCTCACGTTTCAGGCTATGAAGAGGACACAGGCGAGTGGCAGGGCTGTTTTCCATAGGGAGCATTCAGGACACACAGGTGAGCCAATTCTGCTCCTCTGCCCCAGGTGAGTAGATCCTAAGAGAGGGACAAAGACCAATGGTGGGGCCAAAGAGGGTACTGTGATTAGATACCTGGTGTTACCCAGTGGTGGGGAGTTGGCATGCCAAGATCCATCTGAGCAGCATAGGCTATGGATAAGTAGAGGGGGCATAGGGTCCAGGCTTTATCAGTATCACATTATGAGGGAATCAGACGGAAGGCACAGTAGGGGGCCAGTAAAAGGTGCCGGAATACAATGGACAGGTCCTTGAGAAGGGCAGCTAGGGGATCAAAAAAAGATCTGGGCCCAGGAATGGAGAGCCAAGTACTAGCACCTGAGCCTGGGTGAATAAAAAAGGACATGGTTGTTTGTCAGAGCTCTTATACCTCTGCAGCCTGGGTAGATTGGACTGGGTCCTCAAGGCCAACGACCTCTCCCACCTTGGTGTCCAGGCTACCTTTTATATTGCCTCAGCCCCTATAGAGAGAATTCAAGCCTACAGTCATGAGATCCCTTCCACCTTGTTACCCGGTGTGGGGGGTGCTCATTACAGCTGCAGCCAGGGTAGCAGGCACTCGCCACTCCAGGCAGGATACCCCTTTCACCTGGGTGTCAGGGAGATCTCGTATGTAGGCACAGCCAGAGTAGCAGGTCCTCTTACCTCTAGGCAAGGGACCCCTCACACCTGGGTTTTTACAGGGGGCTCCTATGGAGCTATAGCCAGGGTGACAGGGACTCACCCATCCAGGAGGGAGACCACTTTCACCTGGATGTCTGGGGGAACTCCTATACCTCCACAGGCAGGGTAGAGGGGACTTGTCTCTCCAGGCAAAAGACACCTCCCAAATATGTGTCAGGGAGTTAGTACACTGTCCCAAGAAAGGTAGAGGGGACTCCCACCTCCAGGCAGCAGACCCCTCCTATCTGAGTGTTGTATCTTGAATACCACTGCAGCCAGGTTAGAGGGGGCTCGCCTCTCCAAGCAAAGACCCCTCCAATCTGGGTGTTGAGGGGAGCTCATATACCACTACAGCCAGGTTAGAGGGGATGCAAAACTCTAGTTGGTAAACCCCTCACACCTGGGTGACTGGGGGAGCTCCTATAACTCCAAGCCAGGATAGAGGGGACTCGCTCCTCCAGTTGGGAGATGCCTACCACGTGGGTGTCCTGGGAGTTCTTATATTGCACCAGCCAAATAGATGGGACTCGCCTCTCCAGGTGGGAGACTCCTCCAACAAGGGTGTCTGGGGAAGCTTGTATACCTGCACAGCTAGGGTACAGGGTATTCCATGATCTAGGCAGGAGACCCTTCCTACCAAGGTGTCAAGGGGATCTCTTATCCTGCCACAACCCAGGTTGAGGGGATTTGTCCTTCCAGGCAGGATACCCCTCCCACCTAAGTGTCAAGGAAAGCTCTTATACTGCCACAGCAAAAGTAGAGGGGCGCACCCCTCCAGGCGGGAGACTCTTCCACCTGGGTGTCCAGAGGAGCTCCTAAACCACCACAGGAAGGGTAGGGGAAACTTACAACTCTAGATGAGAGACCCCTCCCATCTGGGTGTCAGGTGGAGCTAGTATACTGCGCCAGCCAGGGTAGAGGGGACTGGCCCCTGCCAACGGGAAACCCTACCCACCTGGGTGTGGGTGGAGGAGCTCATATACCACTGTAGCCAGGGTAGTGGGGACTCACCCCTCCAGGGAGGAGACCCCTCCCACCTGAGTGTAGCTGGGAGTTTGTATAACACCTTAGCCAGGGTAGAAGAGAAACGTCCCTCCAGGCGGGAGACTCATCCCACCTGCTCATAAATGACAGCAGCCAGGATAGAGGGTTCTTGCCCCTCCAGGCAGGAGACTCCTTTCACCAGCGTGCCATGGGAGCTCATACACTGTAGCAGCAGGATAGTGGGGACTCGCCACTCTATATTGGAGACCACTCCCATGTGGGTAGGGGCGTCTCTTATACCATATAGAGTGTAGAGGGGACTCACCCGTCCTTTCGGGAGACTTCTGCCACCTGGATGTCTGGGGGAGCTCCTAAAGCACTTCAGCCAGGGTAGTAGGGACTCGCCGTTCTAAGCAGGAGACCCCTTTCACCAGGATATCTAGGGTGCTCCTATACAGCGGAAGCCAGAAGAGAGCCCATAAGCCCTTCCAGGAGGAAGACCCCTCCCACCTGGTTGTCAGAGGAAACTAATATACTGCTGCAGCCACAGTACAGTGGACACGCTCCTCCAAGCCACAGATCCCCTCCCATCTTGGTGTCAGGGCTAGCTTGTATTCCACCTTAGCCAGGGTAGAAGGGACTTGCCCCTCCAACTGGGAGACCTCTCCCACCTGGTGTCAGGGGGAGATCTTATACCACCACAGCCATGGTAGAGAGTAGTTTCCCCTTTAGGCGAAAAACTTCTTCCACCTGTATGTCTGGGAGCTGTTATATGGCACCAGCCAAAGTAGAGTGGACTCTCACCCTTCCAGGTGGAAGACCCCTTCCACCTGGGTGTGGGGGCTGAGCTTGTATACCGCCACTACCAGGATACAGGGGACTCGCCTGTTAAGGCAAGAGACCCCTCCCAACTGTGTGTCTGGGAGAGCTTGTATACCGCCACAGCCAGGGAAGATGGGAATCCCCTCTCCACTCAGGAGCCCCCATAACCTGGGTGTTGGAGGGAGTTCCTATACTTCCAGAGCCAGGATAGAGGGGACATGCACCTCCAGGCAGAAGACCCCTCCCACCTAGGTGTAAGGAGAAACTCATATACTGCTACAGCCAGGGTAGAGTGAACACACTCCTCCAGCTGTGAGGCCCCTCCTATCTTGGTGCCACGGCAGCTTGTATTCAACTTTAGCCAGGGTAGAGGGGAATCACCACTCCAAACGGGAGACACCTCCCACCTGAGTGTTGGTGGGGGCAGGTATACAGCTGCAGCCAGGGTATCTGGGACTTGGCCCTCCAGATGGGAGGCCCCTTTCACCTGGTAGTCAGGGGGAGCTCTTATCCCAAGGCAGTAATTGTTGAGGGGACTCACCCCTCAAGTCAATAGACTCTTCCCCCCTTTGTATGAGGTGAGCTCTTGTATATCCAGAGCCACGGTGGAGGGGACTTGCCCCTTCCAGTGGGAGACACCTCATTGATACAGCAGGAGTGGGAGCCATTTATTGTAGAACAGGAGGGGTATATATACATTCTACACAGCTTCTCTTAATTAACATAAACTAGATACAGCAGTCAACCAATAAGGAATCTCCACACTTATTGACTCGCTGGCATTACTTCACAAACCACTCCCTCTGGCAAAATTCCAGGCACCATCTAGACTTGTTTACAGACCCTAACAACCTCCCATCTTGGTATGGCAGGGGGAGTTCCTATACCACAGCAGCCAGAATAGAGGGAGGCTTGCCCCTCCAAGCAGGAGACCCCTCCTACTTCAGTCTCTGGGAAAGCTGGTAAACCCCTGCAACCAGGGTAGGGTGAAGTCAACATTCTACACTGGAGACCACTCCAACCTGTGTGTCAGGTGGACCTCCTTAACCGCTTCAGCCAGGGTAGAGTAGACTCGCCCCTCCAGGTGAAAGACCCCTACAAACTAGGTGTCAAGTGGAGCTCATACACCCCAGCAGCCAGGGTATTGGCAACTCCCACCTCCAGGTGAGAGACACCTCTCACCTGGGAAAGGGGGTAATTCCTATACTGCCTTAGCCAGGGTAGAGGGGTCACACTCCTTCAGGAGGGAGACTCCTCTCATCTTGATATGTAGAGGGAATCTCATATACCACAGCAGCCAGAATAAAAAATTTTAAGCAGAAGACACCTCCCACCTAGGGGTCTGGGAGGCTGGTAAACCCCCAAAAGACTGGTAGAGGGAAGTCACCCTTCTAGGCAGGAGACCACTCCCACATGGGTGTCAGGGAAAGCTCCTTAACCACTGCAGCCAGGGTAGAGTAGATTCGCCCCTTCAGTCAGAAGACCCCACCCACCTAGGTGTAAGGTAAAGTTCATATAGACCAGGAGCCAGGATAGAGGAATCTCACATCTCCAGGTAAGAAACACTTTCCACCTAGGAATGGGAATAAATCCTATACAGCCTTATCCAGGATAGAGGGGACTCGCCCTTCTAGAGGGCATTCCCTTCTTACCTGGGTATCAGGTGGAGCTCATATACACCAGCAGCCAGGTAAGAGGCGACTAGCACCTCCAGGCAAGAAACACCTCCCACCTGGGAATTGGGTTAACTCCTATACCGCCTTAGCAAATGTAGAGGGGACTCATGTCTACAGGCAGAAGACCCCTCCTGCATGTGTGTCCTGCAAAGGGGGATCCTATACACCTTCAGCCTGGGTAGCAGTGACTAACCCCTCAAAGAGGGAGACCCCTTCTACTGGGGGTAGGAGGGGGCTCTTATACCCCCAAAGACAGGTTTGAGGGGACTCTCCCCTCCAGGCAGGAGACCCTCCCACCTGGGTGGGGGTGGAGTGCCTATACCGCTGCAGCCAGAGTAGTGAGTACTCGCCCTTCTAGGCAGGAGACCCCTCCCACCAGGGTCCTAGGGAACATGCAGACCACATTTGACAGGGTAGAGGAGGCTTGCCCATCCAGGCAGAAGACCCCTCCAACCTGACTGTAATCTGGAGCTCTTATACCACCCCAGACATGGTAGAAAGTACTTGCTCCTCCTGGTGGGAGACCCATCCCACCAGGATGTCAGTGGGAGTTCATATACCACCACAGCCAGGATAGAGGGGACTCGCCCCTCCATGCAGGATATGCCTCCCACTTGGGTGTCTGGGGCAGCTTGTATACCTCTACAACCAGGGTAGAGGGGACTCGCTGCTCCAGCAGGGAGAGCCTTCCCACCTTTGTGTCAGGGGGATATTGTATACCACCACAGCAAGGGTAGAGGGGACTTCCTCATCCAGGTGAGAGACACCTCCCACCTGGGTGTGTGTGGGGGGGTTCCTATATTACCACAGCCAGGGTAGAGGAGACTCACTACTACAAGAGGGAGATCCTTTGCACCTGGGTGTCCTGGGGAGCTCCTATACTGCAGAAGCCAGGGTAGAGGGGACTCCCTCCTCTAGGTGGAAGAACCCTCCCCACTGGGTGTCAGGGGAAATTCCTATACCACTGCAGCCAGGGTAGAGACAACATACCCTTCCACTCAGGAAACTCCTCCTTCCTGGGTGTCCAGGGGAGCTTGATTACTGCAGAAGCCAGGGTAGAGTGGACTCACTCCTACAAGTGGGAGACATATTTCACCTGGGTGTCAGGGGGAGCTCCTGTGCTGACACAGCCAGGGTCAAGGGAAAACGCCACTGCAGGCAGAAGACTCCACTTTCCTGGGTGTACTGAGAGCTCTTATATAGCAGGAGCTGAAATAGAGGGACTCGCCCTTCCAGGTGTGATACCCCTTCCACCTGGGTGTCCAGAGAGCTTGTATACTGACAAAGCCAGGGACTCACCCATCCATGCAAAACACCACTCCCACCTTTGTGTAGTGGGGCACTTATATATCACCTTAGCCAGGGTAGGGAAGACTCACCACTGCATGTGGGAGACCCCTCCCACCTGGATGTCTGGGAGACATTGTATATCGCCACAGCCAGGGTAGAGTGGACTCATTGCCAAAGGCAAGAAAACTCTACCACCTGGGTGTCAGGGAGAGATTCTTTACCACAGCAGCCAAAGGTATAGGGAATTTGCCCCTCCAGGAGAGAGACTCATCCAACATGGGTGTTAGGGAAAGATCATATACCACTGCAGCCAGGGTAGAGGGGACTTGCCCCTTCAGGTGGAAGATCCTCCCATCTTGGTATGGTAAAGAGTTCCTAAACCACAGCAGCCAGAATAGAGGGACCATGCCCCTCAAAGCAGGAGACCCTCCCCACGTGGGTGTCTGGTGGAGCTCATAAACCCCAGCAGCCAGGGTAGAGGTGATTCACACCTGTAGGCAAGAGACACCTCCCACCTGGGAATGGGAGTAACTCTTATAACACCTTAGCCAGGATAGAGGGGACTAGCCCCTCTATGCGTAAGACCTCTCCCACCTGGGTGTCAGGTGAGCTCATATACCCAGCAGCCAGGGAAGAGGCAACTTGCACCTCCAAAGTAGAAACACCTACCACTTGGTTATGGGGGTAACTCCTATACTGCCTTAGTCCTGGTATAGGGGACTCACCCCTTCATTCTTCTGACCCCATAACCTGGGTGTCAGGGGAGCTCATATACCACCAGAGCCAGGGGAGAGGGGACTCAAACCTCCAAGTCGAATATCTGTTCCACCTGGTTGTCATGGGAGTTCATATACTCCCACAAGCTGGGTAGAGGGGACTTGCCACTGGAGGAGGGAGACCCCACACACCTTGGTGTAGAGGGGACCTCCTGTACCACTGCAGCCAGTGTAGAGGGGCGTTGCCTCTCCAAGCCAGAGTTCATCCCACCTGGGTGTCAGGGGGAGAAAATTTACTGCAGCAGCAAGGGTGGAGGGGACTTGCCCCTTCAGACAAATCCATCATGGGTGTCAGGGAAAGAAAGTAAGTAAACCACTGGAGCCAGGGTAGAGGGGACTCGACCCTTCAGGCAGGAGACCCCTCCCATTTGGGTATGCAGGGGAGCTCATATACCACAGCTGCCAGAATAGAGGGGACTCACCCATCTAAGCAGGAGACCTCTCCAATCTGGTGTCTGGGAGAGCTGGTAAAAACCCTCACACAGGGTAGAGGTAAGTCACCCTTATAGGCAGGATAACCCTCCCACCTTAGTGTCAGGGGAAGCTCCTTAACTACTGGAGCCAGGGTAGAGTGGACTTGCCCATCTAGGCAGAAGACCCCTTCCACCTGGGTGTCAGATGGAGTTTATATACCCCTGCAACCAGGGTAGATGCAACTCACAACTCCAGGGAGAAACACCTCCCACCTGGGAATGGGAGTAACTTCTATATAGCCTTAGCCAGGGTAGAGGGGACTTACCCCTCCAGGCAGAAGACCCCATAACCTGGTTGTCAGGGGGGAGCTCCTATACCGCCAGATCCAAGGGAGAGGGAACTCAACTCTCCCAGTGGAAGATCCCTTTCACCTGGTTGTCAGGGGAGTTCATAGACTGCGACAGGCAGGGTAGAAGGGACTCTCCACTCAAGGGGGATGACCCCCCCAACCTGGGTGTAGGGGAACTCCTATACCACTGCAGCCAGTATAGAGGGGACTCACCTCTCCGATCCAGAGACCATACTACCTTGTTGTCAGGGGGAGATCCTTTACCACCACAGCCAGTGTAGAGGGGACCCATCCCTCCAGGTGAGAGACCCATCCAACCTGGTTGTCAGGGAAAGCAAGCAAACCACTGCAGCCAGGGTGGAGGGGATTCGACCCTTCAGGAGAGAGACCCCTCCCATCTTGTTATAGGGGGAGAGCTAGTATACCACAGCAGCCACAATAGAGGGGATTTACCCCTCCAAGCAGGAGACCTCTCTCACCTGTATATCTGGGAGAACTGGTACACGGCCCCACCAGGGTAGGTGGGAGTCACCTCTCTAGGTGAGAGACCCCTCCATCCTGGGTGTCAGGGGTAGCTGGTGTACTCCGGAGACTTGCACCTCCAGGTAAAAGACACCCCCCCACACCTGGGAATGTGGGTAACTCCTAAACCGCCTTAGCCAAAGTAGACAACTCGCCCCTCCAGAAGGGAAACCCCTGCCACCTGTGCGTCCTGGGAAGCTCTTATACCGCTGAAGCCAGGGTAGAGCAGACTTGCCCTTCCCGGTGGGAGACCCCTCCGTCCTTGTCTGAGTGAGCTTCTATCCCTCTGCAGCAAGGGTAGAGGAGACTTTCTCCTCCCTGGGTGTCCAGGGAGGCTTGATTACTGCAGTATACCTCCACTTCTTGGGTAGAGGAAACTTGCCCATCTAGACTGGAGACCCCTCCCACCTGGGTGTCAGGGTGGGGGAGCTCTTACACCACTGAAGCCAGGGTAGTAGGGACTCACCCCTCCAAACAGGAAACCCCTCCCACCTGGGTCTCTACAAGGAGCTTGTATACCACCTTAGCCAGGGTAGAGAAGACTCACTCCTCCAGGCAGGAGATCCCTCCCACCAGGGTGTCAAAAGAAGCTCTTATACTACAGCAGCCAGGGTAGAGGGGAATTGCTCCTCCAGGTGGAAGACACCTCCCAACTAGGTGTCAGGTGGAGGGGCTAGGATAGAGGGAACTTGCTCCTCTAGTTGGAAGTGCCCTCCCTCCTGGGTTTCATGGAACCTCTTATCCAGCCACATCCAGGATAGAGGGGACTCACCCCTCTAGGCCTGAGATGTCTTTCACCTGAATGTCAAGGGGTGCTCCTATACCTCCACAGCCAGGGTAGAGGGGACTTGCCCTTCCAGGAGGGAGGACCCTCCCATGTGGGTGTTGCAGGGAGCTGGTATAACAAGTTAGCCAGGGTAAAGGGGACTGGAGGTGCGAGTTTCCTCTACCCTGGCTGTGGATATTTTTAGCTCCCCCTAACACCTAGGTGTGAGAGGTCTCACTCCTATAGTAGTGAGTGCCCTGTACCAGGGCTGCAGTAGTATAGGAGATTCCTCTGACACCCGGGAAGGAGGGGTCTCCCACATGGGAGAGGGAGTCCCCTCTACCCTGGCTGCTGGGCTTTAAGAGCTTCCCAGACACCCAGGTGAAAGTGTTCTTCCATCTTGAAAGGAGAGTCGCCTGTCTCCTGGCTGCAGCAGTATATGGGGAGAAAGGGGAGTAAGGGAATTGGTGGCACAGGGAGAGGAGGGTTAAAGGCCTAGATTCTCTGCAGGGTGTAAGGATTGAGGAGCAGGGCCCAGGCTGAAGGAGACCATAGCCACCAGGCAAGGGGCACTTCTACCTTTTTCCAAAAAAATCCCACAAGACCAAACATCCCAGTTTCAGGCCCTGGCTCTAGTGAGCATCCTGGGAAAGGGATTTGGAAAAAGAGCCCAGAAGAGACAAAGACAACAGGGGAGCCAAAGGAGGGCACAGCATGAAGTTCTGGAAGATGGGTGTTTTTACTGTGTGGGCCAGAAACATAGAAAGGAACCCAGGCTAGGAACCTAGAGGAGGGCCCAGGCTAGAGGAGAGCAGGGAGGGGTGGGGCCAAGCAGGCAGGGGCTGCACTAGGGTTATGAGATGCAGGGAACCCATGGAAGTGGGGAAGTGGCCCCAGGGAGGCCCACAGTTCAAACCCAGGGAAGCACAGAGCAAGAAGGACCCTCAGAGGCTCAAGAGAGAAGCCAGTCCAAGGAATGGAGAGCCAAGGGCCAGGAATTGGGCAGATGGCTCAGGACAGTGGATAATGCTGGGGAGGGAAGGCATGGGATCCAGCAGGGGAGAGGGAGGCTCAAGGACAAGCACCACTGCCAGGTATCAGGGTTCCTGGTGCTACCTAATGGCCTAGGGAGAGCAAGTAGCCAGTTGAAGGTCAGGGTAATGTTTCCCATAAGGTGCCATGGCCCAGATGAGGATCAAGGGCCAGGGACCAGGCCAAAGGGCCTGGCAAGGTCCAGGGGCCAGAAGGAGTACGATGTAAGTGCACAGTAGTGGTCTCAGTGGGTGCAGAGATGGGCAAGATTCAGGACTCAATCAAGGATCCCAGGTAAGTAACCAACCCCACCAAAAGGTATTAGGGACCCAATCAGCAGGAGGCCCCTGCTCCAGGAAAAAGCACTAGGGGAAGGAGATGCAGGATCAATTCTATGATGAGGAGCCAGAGGCTGCACAAATGCACAAAGAGCACAAGGGGGAATGAGGTAGGGAGCCAAATCAAGGGGTGCCTAGGTCAGACACTACAGGAAGAGACACCACAGAAAGAAACACAACTGAGTAATGGATTAAGGAGCTCAGGCTGAAAGCCAGGCCAGGGGACTGTAGGGAGACGGATCAGGGTGAGGAAGGGCTGGATTGGCTTAGGGGCAGCTTGCAAAGCTAGAGGGCAGGAGAGGGAAAGTAGGGTATCACCCAGGGAAATGTCATCACTAGACCCAAGTCCACTGCCAGTTGTCAAGTTTGTGTAGCAAAGGGGACCCAGAGAGAAGTAGGGCAGTGTTGCCCATAGAAATCCTTCAGGGCCCAGAGACCAGCCAATTACACTCCTCTGCTCCAGGTTAGTAGATCCTCAGAGAAAGACCAAAACCAAAGGAGGGCAATGCGAGGGATACCTTTTGTCCAGGAGTGATGGGGTGTCAGTGGAGAGCCAGCAACCATTGGAGGAGACCACGCTAGGGTGAAGCAGGGGAAGGGAAGGGTCTTGGAAATGACAAAATACCACAGTACAAGGGGAACAGAGGGGAGGCACTGGAATGGGGCCAAGCAAGGGGCCTGAGATCAAGGGACAATGACAGGGTCCTGAAAAAGGACAACTGGGGGCTCCAGCAAGAAGCGAGGCCCAAAATGGGGAGCCAAGTACCAGGACTTGGTCCTGGGTCCTGTGAAAATAAACAGGGATGGAAAGAGGAGAAAAGGGAGCAAGGGTAGTTGGTGGTTCAAGGAGAAGAGGGCTCAAGGCCTCTGGTGGGTGTCAGAATCGAAGAGCAAGTAATGTGCAGAGTCCAAAGTTCCAGGCAAGGGGCACAGCTGTTTTCTCAAAGGGAGCCCACAGGGCCAAATGCCCAGTTCCAGTCCCCTGGATCTGGTGAGCATCCTGAGAAAGGGATCTTGAAAAGGGGACCAGCTGGGACAGCGACAATAGGAGGGATGAAATATAGTACAGTGTGAAAGACCAGAGGAAGGGTGTTAATGGGGTGCGGGCCAGGACTCCAGAAAGGAGCCCAGGCTAGGGACCAACAGGATGGCCCAGGCCAGGAAAGGGCAGAGAAGGGTGAGTCTAGGCAGGTGGGTGAAAGTAGTATTCTGAGGTTCAAGGAAGCCAAGGGGAGTAGGGTACAGGTCCCAGCAAGGTCCGCAGTCCAAACCCAGGGAATCAGGGAGCAAGAAGAGCCCTCAGAAGATAAAGCGAGGAGGCAGGTGAGGGAATGGAGAGCCAAGGGCCAGGGCTTGGGTAGGGGGCTCAGGACAGTGTATAAGACTTTAGAGGAAAGGCAGGAGATCCATCAGGGGGCAGGCAGTTTCCTGGCCCAGGGCAACTGCCAGGTGTCTGGGTTCGGGATGAAGGACCAAAGGCCCAGAGAGAGCAAGGGACCTATTCGAGGAGCCAGTCTCAGTTTCCCATACGGCGCCTTGGCCCAGATGAGAACCTAGGGACAGGAACCTGGCAAAGGAGGCCTGGCAAATGAAGGGGGCCAGGAAGAGGGTGATGGGAGGGCATGGCAGGGGGTCTCAGTGGGTGTGGGAGGGGCAAGATTCAGGACCCAAGCCAGTGCCCAGGCAAAGGACCCACCTGATTGACCATGGATGAAGGACCCAAGGAGCAGGAGACCTGCAAGAGCCAGGGGAAAGTGTAAGGTGAAGGGGAACAAGGACTGTGCAAGGACCAGGAGATAGAGAAAAGTGCAATGGGCACATAGGGGAACAAGATGGCAGACCCAAGCAAGGGGTCCCCAGGTCAGACCCAACAGGAAGAGACTCTATGCTATGCCAAGTGACATGAGGAACACTGTCAGGGGCTAATGTGAGTGCCAGGCCCAGGGACTGAAATGCAAATGGTCAGGGTTAGAAAGGGCTCGGTTGGGGTAGGGGCAACATGCAAGGCCAGAGGTCAGGGGAGGAAGAAAGTGGATCTCTCAGGGCTGGGTTGAAGCAAGTCGCATGTGAAATTCCAGACCGCAAAATTCAGGCAGCAATGAGTACTCATGCAGGATGCAGGGTTGTGTTTCCCATAGGAAACCTTAAGTGCACAGAGGCCAACCAATTTGGCTCCTCTGCCAGGTGAGTAGATCCTCAGAGAGGGACCTGGACCAAAGGAGGGTAAAAAGAGGGCATTTTGAGAGGATACCTGCTGTACAGAGATTGTGATGGTGGTTGGTTGGCAGCCAGGACCCATTCTAGGAGTCCAGACTAGAGAGGAGAAGGGAAAGTAAAAGGTCCAGGCAGTACCAGGATACTATAACACCAGTGGAACAGAGGGGAGATACAGGATAGGGCCTGTAAAAAGGGGCCTGAAACCAAGGGAAGGGAAAGGGTTCTCAAAAAGGGCAGCCAGGCGCTCAAGCAAGGAACTGGGCCCAGTAATGGAGAGCCAAGTGCTAGTACCTGAGGTTGGATGAATGAAAAGGGACATGGATAGGGAGATGAGAGAGAGGAGAAAGAGAAACAGGTGGCACATGGGGAGAAAGGCTGAAGGCCCAGATCCACTGCAGGGTGTCAGGGGTTAGGAGCAGGGCCCGGGCTGAGGGAGACCAAAGGGCCCAGGCAAGGGACAAGGCTATGTTTTCTCCGAGGGAGCCCACAGGGGAAAGAGGCCCGGCCAAGTTATCTGGTCCATGTGAGCATCCTGGGAAGGGGATCAGGACAGTTGGCCTGGGAGAGACAGAAACAACAAGAGCACTGAAGGAGGGCACAGCCTCAAGGACCGCGGAACAGGTCTGGGTGGGATGGGTTAAGGATCTCAGCAAGCTGTTAAGACAAGAGATCTAGAGGAGGCCCGAGGCCAGGGTAGAGCAGGAAGGGCTCAACCAGTAAGGCTTTGCTGTACTATGGTACTACAGTACAGGGAAGCCAGGAGGAAGAGAGAAGTGGCTCCAGTGAGTGACCCTCAGAAAAGACCAGAAAATAAAGGAACAAAAAGGGACACCAGAGGCTCAAACGAGGAGAGAGGCAAGGGAATGCAGTGCCAAAGGCCAGGGCTTGGACAGGGTCTTATGTTAGTGGACAAGATTTGGGAGAGAAGGCATCTGATCCAGCAGGGGCCAGTCAGGCTCCAGGCCCATGGCCACTACCAGGGGTCAGGAATCCTGGTGCAGAAGCAAGCACCCATAAAGAGTAAGTGGCCCAGACAAGAGGCAGAACTTTATTTTTCATAGGGTTGTCTACCTAAAGGAGAATTCATGGAGAGGGACCTGGCAAAGTAGGCCTGGCAATGGAAGAGTGCCAGAAGGAGGAATATGGGAGGGCACACCTGGGGGTTGCAGTAGGTGCATGGTGGGAGGAGAGCCAGGACCATAGCCAGGTGCTCACACATGGTTCCCACCCAATGAACCTAGGATGAGTGACCCAAGGAGCAGGAGACTCATGAGAACCAGGGGAATTTTTGAGGGGATTGGGAGGATGAGCTGCACAAGGACCATGAGACAGAGGAAAACTAAAGGGGCACCTAGGGCAGCCTTCTGGTGGGCCCCAAAAAATGGCCCCCAGTACAGGCCCAACATAAAGAGACTCTATGCTATTCAAAGAGACATTAGGAAAGTGTCAGGGGCTCAAGGGAGCACACAAGATGGGGACAAGACCACCAAGGGTCTGGGTTAGGGAAGCCTGGGTTGGGGTGTGGGCAGCATGCAAGGCCAGAGGGCAGGGGAGAGAAGTGAGAGGATTGCTCAGGGCTGGGTTGGAGCAAGTCCCATGTTAACTGTCAGGCCTCAGGGTTCAGGCAGTGAATGGGACTCAAGTGAGTGGCAGAGCTATGTTTCCCATAGGGAGAATTCAGGGCACAGAGACAAGCCAATTTCGCTGCTCTGCCCCAGGTAAGTAGATGCTCAAAGAGGGACCTAGACCAAAGGAGGGGCCAAAGAGGGAACTGTGAGGGGATACTTGGTGTATGGAAGTGTAGGGGGGTTTGGGCTGCCAGGACCCATTCAAGCAGAAAAGACTATCGAGAAGCAGGGGGAGAGGGGGGTCCAGCCAGTACAAGGATGCCACAGCATGAGGGTATCAGAGGGGAGGCACAGGAGGGAGCCAGCAAATGGGGCCTGAAACCAAGGGACAGGGAAAAGATTTTTAAAAAGGGTAGCCAGGGTCTCAAGCAAGGAGCTGGGCCCAGTAATGGAGACCAAGTGCTAACACCTGGGCCTGGTTGAATGAAAAGAAACATGGAGGGGGAGCAGCAGGAGGGGAGTAATTGGAGTGGGTGTCACAGAGGGAGAAGGGCTCAAGGCCCGGGTCCACTGCAGAGTGTCAGGGGTTGGGAGTAGGACCCGGGGTAAGGGAGGTTAAAGGGCCCAAGCAAGTGGCATGGCTACGTTTTCCTAAAGGGAGTCCCCAGGGCCAAGTGGCCAAATCAATTCTCCTGGCCTGGGTCAGCATCCTGGGAAGGGGATCAGGGAAGTGGGCGTGGCAGAGACAGAAAGGACAGGAGGGCTAAAGGAGGGCATAGCCTGGAGGGCTGCAGGAATGGTGTGTGTGTGGGATGGAAACCTGGATCCCAACAAAGATACCTGGAAAGGGACTTAGAAAAGGGCGAGGCCAGGGGAGAGCAGGGAATGGTGGGCCAGGAAGGCAGGCTGCCCTAGGGTACTGAGATACTGGAAAGCTAATGGGAGCAGGGAAGTGGGCCCAGCGAGGGGGCCTCTGATAATGCCCAGAAAATCAGTGAGCAAGAAGGACCACCAGAGGCTCAAGTTAGGAGCCAGGCAAGGAACAGAGAGCAAAGGGCCAGGGCTTTGGCAGAGGGCCCAGGACAATGGACAAGATTTGGGAGAGAAGGCAGGGATCCAGCAAGAGGCAATAAGGCTCTAGGCCCAGGGCCACCTCTAGGTGTCAAGGTTCCTGGTGGAGGACCAAGCACCCAGGGAGAACAAAGGGCCCAGGGGAGAAATAAGGCATTGTTTCCCATAAGTTGCCCCGGATCAGATGAGAATCTACAGCCAGGGTCCTGGAAAAGGAGGCCAGGAAAAGGAAGGGGGCCATAAGGCAGGCGATGGGAGGCATGGAAGGGGATCAAGGTGGATGTGCATAGGGCTCAGACCCAGGATCCAAGCCAGGCGCCCAGGCAAGTGACCCACCCAATCAATGGTGATGGGAGACCTGAATATCAGGAGACCTGTGAGCGTCAGAAAAAAGCACAAGGGGAATGGGAGGAAGGAGCTGCATGAGGACCAGGTGAAGCCAAGGGGCACCTAGGGGAGCCCAATGGCCAGCCCCAGTAAAGTCAGACCCAACAGGAAGAGACCCCATGCTATGCCAAGGGACATAAGGAATGCAATCAAGGGCTCAGGAGAGCGCCCAGGCCCAGAGACTGAAGTACAAATGATCAGGGTTAGGGAGAGCTGGGTTGGGGTAGGGGCAGCATGCAAGGCCAAATGGCAGGGGAAGGAAGGGTGGTGATTGCTCAGGACTGGGTTTGAACAAGTCCAATGTTAACTGCCAGGCCTCAAGTTTCAGGCAGTGAAGGGGACTCAGGTTCCTGGCAGGGCTGTGTTTCCCATAGGGAGCATTTAGAATATAGAGACAATCCAATTCTGTTCCTCTGCCCCAGGTGATTATACCCTCAGAGAGGAAACTGGACCAATGAGAGGAAAAAGAAGGTACTGTGAGGGGATACCTGTCATGCAGAGGGTGGCTGGGGGTCGGTGGGCTGCAGGTCCTTTTGAGGAGCATATGCTAGAGTGAAACAGGGGTACCAGAGGGTCTGGACTGTGTCAGTATACTACAGCATGAGAGGAACAGACAGAAAGCATAGGAGGGGGTTGGCAAAAGGGGCCTGAAACCAAGGGACAGGAAAAGAGTCCTCGAGAAGGGCAGCAAGGGCCTCAAGCAAGGAGCTGGGCCCAGCAATGGAGAGCCAAGTGCCAGCTATTGGGCCTGGGTGAATGAAAAAAAACATGGATTAGGTAGGGTCAGGAGGGGGAAAAGGGGAGAAGCTGGAATAGGGGAAGGAGGGCTCAATTCCAAGATCCACTGCAGGATTTCAGGGTTCAGGAACAGGGCCCAACAAAATAGGCAAAAGTGCCCAAGCAAGGGGCAGGGTTTCATTTTTTCAAAGGTCATATCCTCTGACTCAGATGAGCATCCTGGGAAGGGGATTAGGAAAGCAGGCCTGGCAGAGACACAAATGTCTGGAGGGTTGAAGGAAGGCATATGCTGAAGGGCTTCAGGACTGGTGTGGGTGGGGTGGTAACCAGGATCCAAGCAAGGAGCCCAGGCAAGGGACCTAGATTAAGGCTCAGGCCAGGGGAGATCAGGGAACACAGGGCCTGGAAGGTGGGCCTGCACTAGGATACTGTAGTACAGGAAAGCCAAGGGTAGCAGGGAAGTGGCCCCAGCGAGGGGCCTTGAGACAATGCCCAGAAATGCACTGAGCAAGAGGCTCAATTGAGAAGCCAGTTGAAGGAATGGAGAGCCAAGGGCCAAGACTTGGGCAGGGGGCTCAGGACAGTAGACAAGATTTGGGAAGAAAGGCAGGGGATCCATCAGGAGGGATTCAGGCTCCAGGTCAAGGGTCACCTCCAGTTTTCAGGGTTCCTGGTCAGGACTAAGCACCCAGGGAGAGCAAGTAGCCCAAATGAGGGCCAGGGCATTGTTTCCCATAAGGCGCCCTGGATCAGATGAAAATCTACGTCCAGGGACTTGGCATACGAGACCAGAAAAAGGAAGGGGGCCAGAAGGAGGGCAATGGGAGGGCATGACAGGGGGTCAGGATCGGTGTGCATAGGGGCAAGACCAAGGACCCACCCAGGTTCCCAGGCAAGGGACCCACATGATCAATGGTGCAATGGTGATGGGAGAGCCAAGGAGCAGAAGACATGTGAGTTCCAGAACAAATCTTAAGAAGAATGGGAGGAAGGGGTTGCATGAGGACAAGAAAAAAGCCAAGGGGCACCTCGGGGAGCCCAATGGCAGCCACAAGCAAGGGGCCCCCATGTCAGACCCAACCCAAAGAGACTCCTTGTTTTGCCAAGTGACATGAAGAATGTGGTCAGGGGCTCAGGCAAATGCCCAGTCTCAGGAAGTAGAGTGCAAAGAGTCAGAGATAGGGAGGGCTAGGTTGCAGTAGGGGAAGCATGCAAGGCCAGAGGGCAGGGGAGAAAA
This sequence comes from Ictidomys tridecemlineatus, assembly GCF_052094955.1. Classification (NCBI taxonomy): domain Eukaryota; kingdom Metazoa; phylum Chordata; class Mammalia; order Rodentia; family Sciuridae; genus Ictidomys; species Ictidomys tridecemlineatus. The sequence goes on along the minus strand of NC_135486.1, from coordinate 102,023,361 downwards.
GGGAGTGGATGTTCAGGGCTGGGTTGGATACAGTCAATGTTAACTGCCAGGCCTCAAGGTTCAGGCGGTGAAGGGGACTCAGGGGAATGGCAGGGCCTTTCCATAGGGAACATTCAGGACACAGAGAGGATCAATTCTGCTCCTCTTCCCCAGGTGAGTAGATCCTCAGAGAGGGACCTGGACCAAAGAAGGGGCCAAACAGGTAACTGTGAGGGGATAACTGGTGTGTGGAAGTGGCAGGGGGGGCGTCGGGATGCCAGGACCCATTCAAGCAGCATAGGCTAGGGTGAATCAGGGGGAGTGGAGTGTTTGTGCACTCCCAGGGTTCCACAGATTGAGAGGATCAGAGGAAAGGCACAGGAGGGGCCTGGCAAAAGCAGACTAGAAAAAAAAGTGTACTCATGAAGGGTAGCCAGGGTCTCAAGCAAGGAGCTGGGCTCAATACTGGAGAGCCAAGTGCTAGCCCCTGGGCCTGGGTGAATAAAAGAAACATGGACGGGGAGCAGTGGGAGGAGAGAAAGCGAAGTGGGTGGCACAGGGGGAGAAGGGCTCAAGGCCCAAGTCCACTGCATGGTTTCAGGGGTTGGAAGCAGAGCCCAGGATCAGGGAGGCCATAGGGCCCATCAAGCAGTGGGGCTACATTTTTCAAAGGGCGCCCCCAGGGCCAAGAGGCCTGGTTAAGTAGTCTGGCCAGACTGAGCATCCTGGGAAGGGGATCAGGAAAGTGAGTGTGGTAGACATAGAAAAGACAGGAGGGCTGAAGCAGGGGCACAACCTGAAGGGCTTCAGGATGGTTGTGCATGGGCTGTGGGCCAGGACCCCAGCAAGGAGACAAGGCAAGATACCTAGAAGAGGGCCCAGGCTAGGGAAGAGCAGGGAATGCCAGGCCAGGAAGGCAGGGTTGAACTAGGGTACTGCAATCCAGGAATGCCAAGGGGAGCAGGGAAGTAGCCCCAGTGAGGAACCCTCAGACAATGCTCAGTAAAGCAGTGAGCAAGAAGGGCCACCAGAGTCTTAAGCAAGAAGCCAGGCCAGGGAACTGAGAGCCAATGGCCGGGACTTGGGCAGGGGACTGAAAACAGTGGACAAGATTTGAAAGAGAAGGCAGGGGATACAGCAGTTGGCAGTCAGTCTTTAGAACCGGGGCCACTTACCAGGTATCAGGATTCCTGGTGGAGGACCAAGCACCCAGAGAGAGCAAGGGGCCCAGGTAGGTGGCAGAGTTCTGTTTCCCATAAGGCACCCTGGCTCAGATTTGAATCCAGGACCAGGGACCAGGCAAAGGAGGCCAGAAAATGGAAAGGGCCAGAAGAAGGGTGAAGAGAGGGCACGGTATAGGATCATGTTGGGTGCACTGTAGGACTAAAACCTTTACCCAAGATCAGCCCCCAGGCAAGGGACCCACTCACCTGATTGTGATGAGGCGCCCAAGATGCCGGAGACCTTCAAGCTCCACAAAAAAAGCGGGAGAGGAAGGGAGTTAGGGGTAGCGTAAAGACCAGATAACAACAGGAAGTGCAAATGGCACCTAAGTGAGCCCAATAGGGGGCCCAATTAAGCGGCCCCCAGATCAGACCCAACATGAAGACACTCCATGCTATGCCAAGGGATATGAGGAACAAGGTCAGGGGCTAAAGGGAGCGCCCAGGCCCAGAGACTGAAGCACAAGGTTAGGAAGGGCTGGGTTGAGGTAGGGACAACATGCAAGGCCAGAGGGCAGGGGAGGGAAAGGAGGGGATCACTCAGGACTGGTTGGAGCAATTCCCATGTTAATTGCCAGGCCTGAAGGTAAAGGCTATTAAGGGGTCTCAGGTGACTGGCAGGGCTGTTTTCCATAGGGAGCATTTATGGTGCAGAGCCCAGCCTATTTCGCTCCTCTTTCCCACACGAGTAGATCCTCAGAGAGGAACCTGGACCAATCAGGGGTAAAAGATGGTATGATACTGTGACGTGATATTCACATGTAGTGGTTAGTGGAGGGTGTAGGACCTATTTGAGGAGCCTATGCTTGAGCAAAGCAGTGGTAGCGGAGTGTCCGGGCAGTGCCAGGATATAACAGCATGAGGGGATCAGAGGGGAGGCACAGGTGTGGGCTGGCAAAAGGGGCCTGAAACAAAGAGAAAGGTTCCTTGAGAAGTGAAGCCAGGGGCTCAAGCTAGGAGCTGGGCCCAGTAATGGAGAGCCAAGTGCTAGCACCTGGGCCTGGGTGAATGAAAAGAAACATGGATAGGGAGGGGTGGGAGGGGAGAAAGTGGAACGGCTGGCACAGGGGGAAGAGGGCTCAAGACACCTCTGCAGGGTGTCAGGTTTTGGGAGCAGGGCCCATGCTGAGGGAGCCCAAAGGGCCCAGGCAAGGGGCAGGGCTATGTTTTTTTAAAGGAAGCACACAGGGCCAAGAGGCAAGGCCAAGTAACCTGGCATGGGTGAGCATCCTGAGAAGAGGATCAGGAAAGCGGGCATGGCAGAGATAGAAAGGACATGAGGGCCAAAGGAGGGCACAGCCTGAAGTGCCACAGGATGGGTGTGGGTGGGGTGGGAACCAGGACCCAAGCAATTATCCCAGGCAAGGGGCCTAGATGAATGCCCAGGTCAGGATAGAACAGGGAACGCCGCCTCAGTAAGACAGGACCACACTAGGGTACTGTAGTACAGGAAAGCCAAGGGGAGGAGAGAAGCGGCCCCAGCAAAGGTCTGTCATACAATGCCCAGAAAAGCACTGAGCAAGAATGGCCACCAGAGGCTCAAATGAGGAGTCAGTCCTTGAAATGAAGACCTAAGGGCCAGGGCTGCAATAGGGGGTACAGGACAATGGACAGGGCTGAGGTGGAAAGGCTGGGATCCAATCGGTGGGAGCCAGATTTGAGTGCCAGCACCCCTGACAGGTGTCATGGTAGTGAGAGCAGGACCAAGGACCTAGGGAGAGCAGGGGGCTCACGTGAGGGGCAGGGCTTTGTTTCTCACAATATGCCCTGGCACTGATGAGAATCAAGAGCCAAGGACCAGGCCAAGCAGGCTTGGCAAGAGACAAGTCCAGAAAACAGATACCACAAGGCATGGCACAGGGTCATGATTGGTTTGGAGAGGGGCAAGAGCCAGGATCCAAGCAAGGATTCCAGGTAAGCAACCTGCCGGCCAAAATAGGATTATAAACCCAAGGAGCAGAAGGCCCACTCTGAACAGGAAAGCACTAGGGGATGGAGAGAAAGGGGCTGTGCTAGAATGTGGTGAGAGGGCAGTGCAAAGGGCAAGGAGGGGAGCTCAATAGGGGGCCCAAGCAAGGTCTGTCCCCACAACAAGAGATAGGAAGCCTCACGACATAAGGAACTCGATCAGGGTCTCAGGTTAGTGGCCTGGTCCTAGAATTGAAAAACGAAATTTCAGGGTTAGGCAGGCTGGGTTGGGGTTGGGGCAGCATACAAGGCTAGACAGCAGGGGATTGAAGGGAGTACATTGGGCAGGGCAATGTCAGCACTAGGCCTTCAATGGGCAGGGCCAGCCAATTCCATTCCTATGCCCTAGATGTGTAGATCCTCAGAGAGAGAGACTTGGATCAAAGGAGTGCCAAAAGAGGGCACTGTGAGGGGATACCATGTGTCCAGAATTGGGGGGTTCAGTGGGGAGCCAGGACCCATTCCTGGAGTACAGCCATGTTAGAAGCAGTGGGAGGGGAGAGTCCAGGCAATGCTGGGATAGCACAGTATTGTTGTAGGGTCAAATGAAGCAAGGCACAGAACATAGCAGAAATCAGTTTCATTTGGCTGCAGCCAGGCTCAAAGGGAACAGTTTTTTTTTTGTAATCAATCAGTCCCCTGAACCGTGATTTAAGCATTTTTAGAATTTTATTCCCAGCATGTAAGGGGAGGGGCTCACAATTTCATAGTCTGCAGAAGTTCACATAAAAGCAGCTTTTTCTTTCACTTTTTTGGGGAAGTTAACTCTTTAAAGACAACACCTGAGATGGGGAGAGCTTCTTTTCTCATTTTTCCTCTCCCTGCCAGTTGTTAACATGGAGCCCAAATGTAGACATATCTGTGAAGCCCAGCATAAGACCACAGGCCTTGTTTGCACATTTCTACAAACTATTATACAAGATATGCCATGTAAAAAAACTAGTAAGGGCTGCATAGCACCTGGAGTGCTGGTATCTTCTTGGCCAGTGGCAAAGTAAAACAGGTTATAGGAAAATAGAAAGTTTATCTACATTGAACTCTTTTTTGCTGACAGTCTTAAAATCAGCCATGGTGAAGATTTTTTAGAATCCCAGGTAAGACTTTTCCGTGGAGAAAGGGGGTGGCACTTAAATTCCCCCCTATAATGATGCTCCTCATAAATTAATCCTTTAAATTTAAGACCATCATTATCATTATATTGTTTTAAGGCCTTATGTAATGTCAAAACCTTAGTTGTCACCTTTTCAATAGCAGATTCCATAGTGGACCCATGAGTTTTAATGCACAGTGGAGCCAAATATGGGAGCAATAAACAGGTTAACAGCAGAATACCCACAAGAGCAGTTAAGCTTTTAAATCTACCAAAGGTGGATAACTGTCTCCCTAAAGTGTCTTTGAGATCCAAAGTCAAATGCCCTTCTAGGAATGCATTAACACAAGTGCTAGTTCTCTTGTGTTGTTGGATATATTCTTAACTGTTTGTCTATTGTCATCCAATTGGATGCAACAATCTGAGCGGTTGATCTCCACATAAAAACTCTTTCCTCAGCCAGTAGGTAATCTAATGCAAAGCAGTTTTTAATAGTGAGACACTCATGATGGGACTGTTCTATGATTAGGAGGTCTAAGGCTGTGACAGTCTGATTAATAAAACATTCTAGTTCAGCTTGTAAGTGAATTATTCTATTTATCATGTAAATAGAAGTTCTATAACCCCAACTGCCATTTTGTACCCAGGTACTGGGACCATAAGTGACAATGATTCTTTGGAGTGGCCAGTTATCTTCACCCAAAGATTGGTGACCTCCTAAATTAAGCTACTTCGCAATGGACCTCTTTTGTCTTTCTAAACAGTCATCCATCCATTGCATTCCTCTAGCAGGACAGGTCCTAATTATATGTTTTACCACCTTTTGGTTACAGTGGCTTGTCTTTTTTTTTCTTTTTCTCTTTTTTTTATTGATTGTTCAAAACATTACCGAGCTCATGATATATCATCTTTCATACCAGTGGCTTGTCTTGACATATGGTTCACATGATGTTCATGGTTGGAATAGGAGTAGAATAGTCTCTTAAGGTTATAAAAGAAAACCAAACTAAATAATAGACTAATACTTTAGTTTGCATAGGTTAAACAGCATAAAATAACAAAGCTAAATTAGTAACACAAAACAAATCCTAGAAAATTTATATAAGCAAAATAAAAAAGTATAAATGATTTTTTACCCAGTGTTTAGTCAGTAGAAGTTACTGTTATCAAACCTGTAGCAAAACCCAAAGAATTATATATATATATATATATATATATATAATTTTAATAATTTATATAATTTTTATAATTTTAATATATAATATATATAATTATATATATATTATATATAATTATATATATATATATATATATATATAATTTTTTGGGGTTTTCTACTGGTTTGATAACAGTAGCAAGAAGTGGCAATGCATTATAGTATAAGAACTATCTTAGGGATTGAAAGCATTCATTAGTCCTCATGGGAAGTTTATATTTCATGGTGCAATAATTAGCCAGTCCCTTCCATGTGGCTGAAGCAGGTCCATAGTCTCTTCAAGCTTCAGCTGTGCATACACCAGTCAGCTTCCAGAGTGACTGGAGCAGGGCTGTTGTCCTTCTGACCCTCAAGCTTCTCTGGTGCTCCTTTTTTTTCTAGACAGCCAGCTTCAAGAGCGTAGCCATTATAGAGTTCACATCCAGTCTGTAGCTGCAGGCTTGATTCTGGTGTAGTCAATCAAGGGACCTATTTCTGCAAACTTGACTGCAGTTGGAGTGGATAAAATAACAGGGAAAGGGCCCATCCAAAGATATTTCAGTGTTTGAATATTCCATTCTTTGACCTAGAATCAAACTTCAGGCTTGAAGGGGTATGCACCTGTGGCCAAACTTAGTGGCAATCTTTCTCTAACCCATTAGTTGAGAACCTGTAATGCTTTCCCTAAAACCTGAAGCTGTTTTCTCAGGATGAATTATCCTTTCTCTATTAGGTCTCCCAATGGTGCCCTAATAAGAGGGGGGCCTCACATACATTATCTTATAAGGAGAGAATCCTGTCCTCCTAGTGGAAGTGGATCTAATCCTTGACAGTGTAGTAGGGAGAAGTTCCTCACAATGTAAGTGAGTCTCCTGCCACAATTTACCCAATTGACATTTAAAGTCCTGTTAATCTTTTGAACTTTACCAGAACTCTGCAGCCTATAGGCAGTATGTAACTTCTATCTGGTGTGTAAACTCTTGGTCAGTAATCATGTCACCTCTTCCCAAAAGCTGGCCCATGTCTGAGACAATAATGATTGGAATAAAAAAAAATCTAGAATCATTTCCCAGAGAAGCATCCTGATTATCTCCCTAGCCTTTTCAGAATGGTGGGAAAGGCTCCCACCCAGTCAGATTAGAAACACACAAAAACCAAATGTTACTTATTGCCGAGTGAGCATGGTAGTTCCGTGAAGTCTACTTCCAAGTCTTCAAAAGGTGCTCCTTCAATAGTTTGGATTCCAGGTGGGAGCTATGGCCCCTGATGAGGATTCTTGTGAGTACAAAAAACTCACATTGATTTCAAAATATCCAGGTGAATTTGTGAGCCATGGGACATAGAAATGTTGACTCAGAACTATAACAAGTGCAGTATGTCCAACGTGTTCTCCTGTGGAACTATTTGATAAAGGCTGAGGATAGAATCTCTGGGATGGCTATGCCAGCCATCATAATATCTCCATCATACTCCTGGGAGAAAATTTTCTTTTTCAATCTTTAACCATTTACACTCATATTGGGAGTATGTTGGCTCCCATTCTGTTAAATAATCAGCCAGGCAGGTGGGTAGCCTTTAAAACTGGGACAAGATTTTCTTCACATTTCTGACAGAAAGCTAGCCTGGCCTCTCTGTCAGCTCTCCATTTGCCATGAGAAACCACAGTATTTCCCTTTCGATGACCTTGGCAATATATAATCACAACTTTCCTGGGAGACCACAGTGCATCCAAAAGCTTATGAATTTCTTGCCCATACACCTTGGCCTTTTTTTCTCCTGAGTTAATGAGCCCCTTTTTTTTGCATAAGGCCCTATGAACATGAAGGGTAGCAAACACATATTTTGAGTCTATGTAAATATCCAAACACACTCCTGCTGTCAACTGAGGTGCTTGAGTAAAAGAAATAAGTTTTGCTTTATGTGCTGAGGTTCCCTGAGACAGAGGTTCTGCCTTGAGAGTGGAATCCAGAGTGGCCATTGCATATCCAGCATAATATACCCTATATTTTATAAAACTGCTTCCATCTGTGAAGTACTCCACATCCAGGTCTCTGAGGGCTGGTCTGCCAGGTGGGGTCTGCTGGAGAACATTTCATCCATGACTTCAATACAGTTGTTATCAGGTTGTCCAGGTCCAATGGGCAGCAAGGTTGCTGGGTTCAGAGTCTTGATGACTTCCACATGAATACATGGTCAAGCAATATTGTCCTTTGTACCCTACAAATTTCAACACTGAATGAGAAACCCTGAAAAGTAATTTTTATCCCATAGCCAGTTTATCAGCTTCCAACACCAGAAGATCTGTGGCTGCAAGGGCCCATAAACAAGGTGGCCATTCTTGGGCTACAGAGCCCAGTTCTTTGGACAGATTTCATATCAAGACTCCTACAGCTATTCCATACTGTTCCTGGATGTACAGAAAGTAAAGCTTTGTGAGGTTAGGGAACCCTAATCAAGATGCACTGAGAGTGCTTGATTAATATCTCCAAAGATCTTTTGCTTATGTGGCCCCCATATTAGAGAATCCCATTCTTCCCCTTTGTTTTTCCACAGAGGAGTTTGCTATAACTGAAAGTTGGGGATCCATACATGGCTGAATCCGATAGCCTCCAAGAATTCTCTAGTCTGATGGCAGGTTGAAAGGAATGGAATTTGGCAGATTTCCTGTTTATTTTTAGGCCCAGTGGCTATTGTCTGTTCTGTTGCTGAGTCAGATCATAACCGAAGTATGTGACCTTTCTTGATAGATATGGGCTTTCAAGCCAGAATCCAGTACTGTCCCAAAGATGGTGTCCTCACACCCCTTGGAGGAACTGTCCTTTGGGCAAGGGGAGGATACATAGATCCTCTGGTGCTATAAGATGCTGGAATTTTTTGTTATCTTCTGGTGTAGGATCTTGGCTGCTGGGATTCTCCAACTCTCAAATCAAATGTAAATCTTTGCAGAGATTGATGACCTGGGATATCATTTGTATAAAAGGCACCTATGTCAATCTCGCTGTTGGCCATCTGCCAAGGTTGGAGGGCAGGTTTCCTGCAGTCCTGGTGTGGCAGCCATATTATGCTCACTTACGTGTTGATCTTTGTCTGTGTGGCTTTCTCCTCCTGACAGGTGGGAGCCTTCTCTAATTGTATATAGCAGCTGCCCCACTTGTGTTTTTGTTTGCTATGCCTTGGTGCATTGATCTCTGTGTCCTTTCCTGTTGGTGGCTCACAGCATGTGGCTTAGAGCCAGGGAGGCATATCCTTTTGGAGTGTGCACCCTATGGCCCACTATAGGGTATTAACATGAATATATATCCATTCATTATGGAGCTCGAAGCAGCTAAGTCCTCCTGAGGCACTGGGTCCCATGCATCAGATGCAATTGTGTGTGTCTATGAGACCCCTGCCATATTCGTCAATCATCAACTTCTGAGCAAGCGGGAAGAAACTGAAAGGAGGGGTTGGGGCCAAAGCCTGGGGGAAAGCATTCATTCCTTCTCTATTCAAGGGTTAGTATTTGAGCCTGGCAGTGGGTGCTTGTCTTTGGGGGTCAATGGAGTCTTCCTGTTTTGTCTGGCCATGCTTTTTTTCGCCTTATAAACATTTGGACTATTGGCTTTGTTCTAGTGAGACCCTGGCTTTAAGTGACCTCTGTGTTTGTGTTGAGGGCAGCTGTAAGGAGATCTGTCCTCCTATTTATATTTTTAGTCTGCCTGTCTTTGAGCCTCTGGGTCTCCATTGAGAAAAACTGTGGTGGCCATCTTTATCAGCTCTCTGAAACACTTCTCAGTAAAGCCAGTTTGTAATTTTTAGCAAATATCACTCTGAGCCTGTTCTACAAGGGCTGCATTAGTCACCTGTTGCTTTAGCCTCTGCATCACTTCCCTGACAAACTTGCATTTTTGTAGCTATGCTTGTATGGTGCCCCTCCTCTCCTGGGCAACCTCTGGTAGGGAAAGGGGCAACAGCAGGAGTGGTCCAGACACTCAGCTCTGAGTCAGTTGGGCACAACTCTTTTGATCATTACTTCCAGTTACATAAGGCAGAGGGGCCTTAGACAGATGTGAGGTCCAGGGAAATGTTCAGGGCTATAAAAGGTGCAAGAGGGGAGATGCTGGAGTAGCAGGAGGCTTTACTCAGATCTGTTTGTCTGTACATACACTCTGGCTTAGGCTAGGGCCTAGGGCTAGCTCCAATTTCTTCTAACACTTGGGCACAGTTTCTTTGTTATTTTTTTTTCTTAGACTTTGTACGAGAACTTCTTGATATCTCTTTATTTTTAGCCCTTCTTCTTTGCTGAGATCCCATCCTAGGTCTGGATAATGGGCTTCATCAGATCAGTCATGGTCCAGGGTTTCTCCATGTAGGAGGAAGTATGATTTTTCCAGTTTATGAGTGCAATGGTGGTGAAAGGCTGGCACACAAAACTGCCTTGTCTCCCTCGGGTTGTTCCCTCTGATTGATATAGGTAGGTTATTTAGTCCCTTGCAGGGACATCTAGAGTGTGCTTATCTGGGTTGTGGCTCTGATCTTGGGACAAATCTCCCATCTTAATATTGAGAGGTGAAAGAGTTTTTGGTTATAGGAAGTCTTTGGCTCTGACGACACCAAAAAGGAAGGAATAGACAGTATTGGCAGGCATCATTTGTTGCTTCTGAGGATGACGGGGGTAAGGGGAGAGTTTGCTGTCCCAGTAGTTCTGGCAAAGTTAGGTAGAGTGGCACATAAGTTGGACGTTCCTCTTCTGGCTCATGGGGAAAACTGTTTCTCTTCCTGTTTTTCCTCCATCAGGTATTCTGGTTAGCTGATTTCTGCCGGGTCTTAGAGACCACTAGTCTCCTAGCTAACATCAGCTTGGACTGTCCTTCTAAACAGGCTCTCAACCAAGCGGGTTATGTCTGTAGTATCTCTTGACAGCAATCAATGTAAGAGAGATGGTTCAGGGACTCCAACAATAATCAAAAGAACCTCACCTCAGCAATGACTCTCTTATCTAAAGATCCTTCTTGAGGCCAGCCCACATCTTGGGTGGGCCATTCTATTTCAGAGAATATTCCACCTTTGTTGAGTGAGTTTCATCCCACAGTTACCAGGAACACCTTCCTAAAGGTTTCTAACAAATATTTCAAAAGGCACAGTTTTCTTTTTTGTCTCCCATGTTTCATCCTGCATGATCTTCACACCTTTAGGACAAGACTTGCTTTGTATGCCTCCCATGTTCCATCTGCATTGTTGTCACACATTTAGGGAACAAGACTTAATTTGTCCATCTACAGCTGTTCCCATTGTGGGGACTTAAGTTCCTCTTAGACTTGTGGGTCAGAATCAACACCCAACCAGGAGCTTTCATCTAGATGTTGGTTGGTGAAATTCCACCATAGACAGTATGAGGAGCCCTGGAAACTCATATCAGGACTCTACACTCGCTTTGGCCCTGGGGTTGGGTAGAAAACCTTCCCTTTGTCTGTCTCATTCACATAATTTTCCCACAGACATGGTCAGAAGAAAATTTCTATGCTGCCCAAATTTCAACAATTCCAAACCAAACAAAAAGGTTGTCACGTTTTTTCCTCTGCTCACTGACCCCCAGAACAGTCTTCTTGGGAAAATCCCTGGGTCTATTTCAGCTCCAACCACTTTGGAGAATACTCAGGACCCAATAGAGGTTGATGAAGTCTCTCTTCCAACTACTTAGGCCTCAAACGGGAAGTGAGGTGGTCTTCAAAATCAAATGGACCCAGGTCCTAACTGTTCACTTGGGCAGTGCTACAAAACCCTAACTCTGGTTTCTGCTGCCTGTGGGTCCCTTTGTGGTCTGGGGTAGGAGCCCCAGGGTGCTAGTTGAGTTGATCCTCCTTCGGGCCAAGCCTTGCTTGTGTGTGCCAAGGGAAACACTGTCCCCCATTACCCCAGGGAAGTGGGTCCCCAGAGACAAGAGAACACAATATCCTTCCCTACCTCCTCTGTCCCATCTTGGTACCTGCAAATGTTATAGGGATAAATGAGGCAAGGCACCAAACATAGCAGGAAACCATTTTATTTGGCTGCAGCAAGGCTCATAGTGCACAGTTTTTGTGGTAATAAATCAATCCCATGAAACCTGAGTTCAGATAGCTTCAGAATTTTATACCCAGCATGTAAGGGGAGGGGTCCAGAAGTTCAAAGTCTGACAAAGTTCACATAAAAGCAGCTTTGTTTTTTCACTGTTTTAGGCAAGTTAACTCTTCAAGGACAACTCCTGAAAAGGGGGAGAGCTTCTTTTTCCCATTTTTCCTCTCCCAGCCAGTTGTTACCATGGATCCAATTTGGTAATATATCTTAAAAATGTAGACATCTCTATGAAGCCCAGCTCAAGGCCACCAGCCTTGTTTGCACATTTCTACAAACTAGTATACTGAATATGTTTGAAAAACTAGTAAGGGGTACCCAGCACCTGGAGTGCTGGTATCTTCTCGGCCAGGGGCCAAGTAAAAGAGGGCAATAGGAAAATAGGAAGTTAATCAACATTGAACTCTTTTGCAGAGACTCTATGCTGATAGCCCTAAAATCATCCATGGTATAGAATTATGGAAAAGCCCAAGTAAGACTTTTCTGTGGAGAAAGGGGGTGACACTTCAATACAAAAATAACAGAGGGGAGGCACAGGAGGGGGCTAAACAAAGGGGCTTGGAATCAAGGGAAAGGAACAGTGTCCTGGACAAGGGTGGTGTCAAGCAAGGAGCTAAGCCCAGGAATGAAGATACAAGCACGTGGACCAGGCCGGGGTCCCATGAAAACAGACAAGGCTGGAGAGGGGAGGAAGGGGAGAAAGAGGCACCAGTGATGCAGGGAGAGGAATGCTCAAAGCCAAGGTCAACTGATGGGTGTCAGGTTTGGGGAGCAGGGCCCAGGCTGAGGAAGGCCAAAGGGATCAGAAAAAGGGAAAGGGCTACATTTTCCCAAAAAGAGCCTGCAGGGCCAAAGGCCAGGTCTAGTCCCCTGGCACTGGAGAGCATCCTGGTAAAGGGACACCACAGAGACAGTGACAACAGGAGGTTCCAAGGAGGGCAGAGCAGTAAGTGCCAGAGGACGCCTGATGATGATGTGGGGGCCAGGACCCCAGCAGGGATACCAGGCAGCACTAGGGTTCTTCCATGAAGGGAAGCCAACGGGAGCAGGGAAGCAGCCTAAAAGAGGGGCCCAGGGTACCAGCACAGGGAAGCACAGAACAAGAAAATCCATCAGAGGCTTAAGTGAGGAGACAGGCCAGGGAATCAAAAGACAAGGGCTAGGCCTGGGGCCAGGGGATCAGGACAATTAACATGGCAGAAGAGGGAAGGCAAGGGATATGGCAGAGGGGAGGTAGGCTCCAGGCCCAGGGCCACTGCCAGGACTCAGGTTTCCAAGAGTAGGACCAAGGGCCGAGGGAGAGCAAGAGGCCCAGGTTAGAGACAGGGCTCTCATTTCCATGAAGTGCTCTTTCCAGACAGGGGCCTGGCAAGGGATGGGGGCCATGAGGAGGATGATGGGAGGGCAGGGCGAGGGGTTGTGGTGGGTGCGGAGTGGGGCAAGAGCCAGGATCCAAGCCAGGATCTCAGGCAAGGGATCGATCCCACCAATAGAGCATTAAAATTCCAAGAAGCAGGAGGCCAGCACTCCAGGGGCAAGTGCAAGTGGAAGGAGAGGAAGGGTTGGCTCTAGGATATGAAAACAGAGAGCATAGCAAAGGGAACCCACTGGAGTGCACTAAGGGGCCCAAACAAGGAACCCCAGGTAATCCTCAATACTAAGTGACACCTTGTGATGCCATGCAACACGAGGAATGTGGTCCGGGGCTCAGGCAAGCAGCCAGGTTCAGAAACTGGAGTGCAAAATGTCAGGGTTAGGGAGGGCTGGGTTGGGGTAGGGGCATCATGAAAGACTAAATGGTAGGGGAGGAAAGGGAGATGATCACGCAGGGCAAGGTCATTGGAAGGCCCAAGTCCATTTCCAGGTGTCAAGGTTTGGAAGGCAAAGGGGCTCCAGGCGAGGAGCCTTTATAGGGAGCCTTCAGAGCCCAGAGGCCAGCCAATTCCACTACTCTTCCCAAGGTTAGTAGAACCTCACAGAGAGACCAGGACCAAAGGAGAGCCAAAGGAGGGAACTGTAAGGGGATACCTTGCATCTGGAATTTGGGGCATGATCAGAGGGGAGCCAGGACCCCTTTGAGGATCCCAGGCTAGGGAGAAACAGTTGGCTTTCTATTTCCTATATATTCCTCTCTGGGTTCCTATTTCTTTACTTTTAAAATAAAATTTTCTCTTCTGGTGGCATTTCTCATGAGAAATTTTAAATAGCGTAACATAAATATCATAGCTATGAGTGTGATTTCTAAACTGTATTACTACTCTGCCAATATTGATGATTCTCACCTTTATTTCTCAGAAATAGCTGCCATACATTTGTCCAAATATTGTCCAGGGTTTTGTTCATCATGAATTAAAGAGTTTTCTCCCTGGAATAAGGAATTTCACAGCAGATGTGCACACAGGACTGATATCTGTTGAATGATTGATTTTTCCCTCCTTGAGGTGCCAGCCATTCTCTCTAGTGTTCTTCATAGATTTTCACCAAAAGTAGTGGGTAGTGCCATGTGGTAGAGGATGCTGCCTACATGAACTATGGTCTCAAACCCTTTGCTTGAATCCAAACTAATTTCACCTCTCTGATTCCCTTTGTCTATTTTTACTTCAGTGAATACAAGGAGAGGATAGGGAGGGTTGGAATAGTGGTGAAGTTGAGCTGTATAAGAATGACAAAACAAAGCATGTGAGTATGCACATACATAGCTAAGTGGTGAGTAAACATTAAGATTTATCAGTCATTTCACCCCTAAAACACAGTCAGGATGATTCTCACACTGTAGATGAGAGAACATAAGTGGCCTCCCTTCACTGCTTTACAGTAGAATCTGCCCACCCAGAGAATTCTAAAAACCTAACCTTGCAAAAGGGTTTTCAGAGGGCTTTTCTCCTTCTGTAATTCTCTATACTTTATTCCTGACCTTCAGTTCATGTCCAATACCTAAGAAGTTCTAACTAGTTTGTGGGAACATGTATGATGATGCATGTATTATGCAGTCCCTCAAGATGTTCATGATTCCTTGATCCAAATTATAAGGCAAATCTTAACAATGAGGGTCTTCCAGTCTATCAAAACTAACTATCAAATCTAGCAAACAAAAGTTCTGATTTTTTGGACATTTTTTTCATGTATGATCTTTTTATCTCATATACTCCCTTGGTCTTTCTTTCCTCTCACCAAATATAAATTCTTCAAATGTGATCTATTTCAAAAATTTATGTTAGACTCACTATGATTTATACATTCTCACACAGAGAATTTCTAGTCCAGAGGCAGCTTAATGCCTGGTACAAGATAGTATTCAGGTGCCAAACCAGAATCATTGCTCCATAGACCTTATCTGTTTCACAGATCACCCCACTGATGGGGAAGTGATTATATTCTTTCCTCTGATCTCCTAGAATGTGCTGTGCTAGGAGTGAACTTGATGGGCACAAGCTGGGAAGGGACATGCCCTAGGATTTCTCTTAGTTTATCTTTATCTATGTTACCCATTCCCCAGGATTCTTTCTAACAGCAATGGTTAAGCAGCATGGCCATTACTATAGATTTTTCCTTACAATACTACTATAATATATTTAAATATTTTTAATCATATATACTTAATTTGCATCATTTAGTAATAGGATTGTTTTTGGTTGCAAACTGGAGATAACAGGATAACTAGAAAATATATTTTTCTGTAGTTTCTCCTCTCACTAAATGAAGGAAATTAGTTGTGGATTACATAAAATTTTGTCCCCTTCTTTAATGCACAATATCAGAAAACAGCCTAAGTTTTACTGAGAGTAATAGTAATTTACTTTCAGAAAACAATTTCCTAATTGTTTTAAGGCAGTGAACAAACAAATATACGAGTTTCTGAATATTATTGCAAATTTACAGCACCTATATCCTGCTTTTTATTACTCTGGTTTCTAGGATAGCATATTTCGTGGTCAGACTTAACTTAACATTGTCATCCAAAAGCCTTTAGCCACAGGTGAGTAAAACATGTCATTCATTGAGTGGCATAATGCTTGGTTTTATAAGTTTTTTCAAATGTATAAAATAAATTAAAGCAAATCCCTTTATGTCACATAAATGGTGTGGGAGAATGCAAAATTTGTTTGGCTGTGTTCCATAACAAACTATTTTTTCATTGAGAAAAGACAATTTAGAAAAAATTGAATCCAGAGTGCTTAATCACTGAGCAACGTCTTCATCAATTTTATATTTTATTTTGAGGCAGTTTCTGTATACATTGCTTTAGGCTATTTTTAAGTTACTGAGGCTGGCTTTGAAATTGTGATCCTCATCTCTCAGATTCCTGAGCCAGTGGAATTACAGGTATGTGCAACTGTAACTATCCTAAAACAATTTTTAAAGTCCCAAACAGAAAAGCCTCCTAGATTGTAAAAAAGCCAATGAAACTGACAGAGGGTGATGAAGGCCAAAAACAGAAAAGAGGAAAAAATAAATGTAACTCTTAGGTTTTACAGCACATAGAGTGATTATAATATAATAATTACTTATACAATTCAATATAACCAGAGAAGATATCTCCAGCTTCAAACATAAAAATGATAATATTTGAGAAGACAGAAATTATGCTTATTAAAAAACTACACACTGTATACACATGTTGAACTGCAGTACTGCATTCCATAACCAGGGGAAAACACTAGATTTCAATTAAAAATTAAAATTAACAAAAATTAAGCCTTCAATTTTTTAACCAAGGAGCTATATCACCTTGGGTTTTTTAATAGTATCCCATTTCATGAATATTTAACTTTTCATTTTCTCTTAGTGTCTTGCCTTGTGTATCTACATATTCTAAAGAGTCATGAAACAATTTAGCTTCACATTCATAATTTTATGATGAGATTTTTGTGGCTATAAGTGATGTTAAGCAAGTATCTATTATTTCAGACACTTGAATTAAAGCATAAACATGGCTAGAATTAAAAATATTCCATCACTTGGTCAACGTCAAATTTTTTTGTATCAACTTTATGCTTAGGCTTCTGAACTGAAAAATTGCTTACTTTCTGAAGAAAAAAATTGGGACTCTTGTGGTGGTTCATCTTTCAGTCTAGGATCAAATACTTTTCTTTAATAAAAATGCATTACATTACAGTAAAATTACTGTGAATCTGTTTTAACTATGAGTTTTTATAACTACCCTAATTTCAGAACACTGAGTAGAAAATGTTATATTATATTTCTACTAATATTTGATAAGTTGACATGACTAATACAGGGTAGTTTTTCAGGTGACTATTATAACAGGTAGGTAAGATGAATAGAATATATATATATATATATATATATATATATATATATATATATACACACATATATATATAACACCAATGCTTTAAGAGTCTAATATAGAAGGGGGAATTGAGAGAGCATAAATTTATATAGACAGAAGGGAATAGCAGTCACCAGGGGCTGAGAAAGAGGATCAATGAGGAATTCTTATTTGATAGCTACATGACAGTGTAGTACAATTAAAAAGTGCTGTATATGGATGGTGAATGTTCTCACAATAGTATGAATGTGCTTACTGAATCTGACCTGTGCTTTTAGAAAGCATACAAATGGTAAAAATTTGTTTATGTAACATTACCATAATAAAAAGTGCCCAATGGCCTTTATTATATTAAGTGAAACATACTAGCTACAGAAGAACAAACACCACATGTTCTCACTCATTTAAAAAAATAAAAAGTTGTCACTAGAGAATCAAAAAAGAAGAGAGAGGACAGATATCAAGAGTTCAAAAGGACACAAAGATCAGAGTGAAGGAATCACTTCTGGTACTTATTTTGCACATTAGGAAAATGATTGGTTAAAATGACCTAAAGTGTGCTTCAAAATAAAATCCTATCACATAAAAATGTTTAATATTTGAAGAGATTAAAATACTTATTACTATAGTCTGATTACTATGATTTATGTACATGTATTGAATAACCACAAAGTACCCCACCAAAAAAATGGACATTTAAAAACACATCTTTAGGGGCTGAGATGTAGCTAAGTGGTAGACCATTTGCCTCACAAGTGTGAGACCCTGGGTTCAGTCTTCATCACCACATAAAAACAAATAAGTAAAAAAAATAAAAATATTGTGTCCATCTACAACTAGAAATATTTTTAAAAATCTTTACAAAGCATTTCCAGTGACCTTAAAAGGAGTTCTAAAAAATTCTATAAAATATTAGAATCTATATGTCAAAATTCTAAAAATATCAAAATATATCTTTCTAAATGTTTTAAGACATTTTATTGAATTGGGTCCAAATCCTTTTGTTTTACCCCATAGATTAAACCTAGCATTTATTAACCACTGAGCACCATCCCTAGCCTTATTTATTCATTT
Source organism: Ictidomys tridecemlineatus (assembly GCF_052094955.1). Taxonomy (NCBI): domain Eukaryota; kingdom Metazoa; phylum Chordata; class Mammalia; order Rodentia; family Sciuridae; genus Ictidomys; species Ictidomys tridecemlineatus. The sequence goes on along the minus strand of NC_135486.1, from coordinate 102,005,446 downwards.
TTGTTTTGAGACAGGATTTTAATAATTTGTGTAGTCCTTTACTAAGCTGTTCGAGACTTGCCTCAAATTTATGATTTTTCTGGATCATCCTCCCAAGTTGCTGGGATTACAGGTATCAGATACCTTGCAATCTGTCCAAAAAGCTGAAGAAAATTGTTTTATGGATTCAGTTAAGCAGCAGTCTGTTCTGCCTAGCCTTTCAAGGGTATGTTGCCTTAAATAGAAAAAGTCTCTTTGTTTTCTGTATAAAGTGTTTCACATGACTTCAAAATATCAAATTCAAATTATATAAAAATACATGAAAAATTGCTGGCATTGATAACTCATACCACACCACATCATTATATAGAATATGATAACAGAGAATTATTTATTATAGAAATATTAAGGACATCAAATGTATTATCAAGCTTTGGGAAAATTACTGAATATCTCAAGTGTGCTTTGGATTTTTATACAATTGGCCTTGGCATTTATATGGGGTTCCAAAGAGTTTTTTTTTCCTCTGTCTGATTAATGATCTCCCCAATGTACCTACTCCTGAGTTTCCATTTTGCAGTTCAAGTCAGAACTGGTAAAGCCAAAAATAGATTCTGCTTTCCAAAGCCATTATTTATAAAGTGAGGAGAAATACTTTTAATCATTAAACCCTCCCAAGTCCTTAACAATTAGAATGCAAAAATTAATGATTATCCTACTTTTACAATAAAGAAAAAGCTGAAAGGACTTGTTAAAAGTCCATTAAATCAGATAGAGCATTGATATCAAAAAACTCAAAAACTAAACACCAAAAAATATATAACCTGATCAGTAAATGGGGAAAGGAATTGAACAGAGACCTCACAGAAGAAATATGATTGGTCAACAAATATATAAAATATGTTCAACATCTCTGGTAATTAGAGAAACACAAATGAAAACTACACTGAGATTTTATCTCACTCCAGTCGGAATGGCAGTTATCATAAAAACAAGTAATAAATGTTGATGAGGTTGTGAGGGAAAAGGTACATTCATGCACTGCTGGTGGAACTGAAAATTGGTGCAACCACTCTGGAAAGCAATATGGAGATTCCTCAAAAAACTTAAAATAGAACTACCATTTGACCCAGTAATCCCACTCCTCATATATTCCCAAAAGCCTTAAAATCAGCTTACTATAATGACATGGCCATTTCAACATTTATAGCAACTCAATTCACAATAGGTAAGCTATGGAATCAACTTATGTTCCCTTCAAAATGTGAATGGATAAAGAAAATGTGAGATACACACACACACACACACACACACACACACACACACACACACAATGGAATATTACTAGCCATAAAGAGGATGGACAAAGATTATAACATTTGCTGGTAAATGGATGAAATTAGAGAATATCATGCTAAGTGAAATAAGCCAATCCCCAAAAGCCAAAGGTGGGACATTCTCTCTGATATGCAGATTCTAACTCACAATGGTGGGGGAACCAGCAGGGAGAATAAAAGTTTACTGAATTATACAAAGGGTAATTAAGGGATGGATGGGGAGATTGGAATCAGAAAGACAGTAGAATGAATCAGACATCACTTTCCTATGTCCATATGAATATACGACCTGTGAAACTCCACATCATGTACCACCACAAGAATGGGAAGTTATATTCCATGTGTCTATGATATTCCACTGTTGTGTATAACTATAAAGAACAAATAAAAATTTTTTTAAAAATCTAGAAAATGAAAAGTTCCAAAATTGGCCCATGTAGGTGTTTTTATTCTTGCTTACAAAATTTCTGCGAAAGAGAGATATTTCCTGGTAGGTGAGAAAATGGTAGAAGGTGAAGCACCTTCCTACAGGTCTTCCAGCTAAAAGACAGTGAGCCTGAGATGAAAACCCACATATAAATGTTCCATCTCTTATCCACTAAGACAGTTATAGTGTGGATATATGGTGTCCCTCAAAGCCCATGTTTTAAAGCAGCAATGTTAAAAGGTGAAATCTTTAGATTATGAGAATCTCATAAATGGATTAATTCATTAGATGAATTATAATTTTAATGAATGACAAGGTGGTTGCTGTAGGTAGGCAGGATGTGGCTGCAGGAAATTGGTCAGTGGGGGCCTGTCCTTGGAAATTATGCCTTGTAATTTGGCTCCTTCCCCCTCTGCTTCCTGGCTGCCATGAGCTGAGCAGCATTCTTCCACAAATCTTCCACCATAATGCTCTGCCTCAGCTAGGGCTGGGCACAATGCAGCTGGCTGAGCATGGGCTGACACCTTTGAAACTCTGAGCCCCCAAATAATCTTTTTCTCCCCTGAGTTGTTCTTGTTGGACATCCTGGTCACAGTACCACAAGCCTTACTACCAAAGATGTGAATAATTTGGACAGGTCTGTTCATGCTATGGCAGGAAATGTCAGTTTTCTGTTACTGTAATAGATACCTGAGGTAATCAGCTAATAAAGAGTATAATGGTTAATTTGAATTCTCAACTTGATTGCATTAAAAGATGTCAATAATTAAGAGGCTTCTGGGTGTGTCAGTTAGTGTGTTGTAGGAATGATTGGCATGTGGGATAGCCAATTGAAATGAAGACTCTCTGCAAGCATGGGCAGCACAGTCCAATAAGATGGTGGCTTGGATGGAATAAAAGTTGGAAGAACAAGGAAGCAGCAGCAGATTAAAGCTTGACTCTTTTTGAGGGGGTTCTTGATTGTTGCTGTGATCCTCTGAGGATATATGGACTCTCACTTCTTCACTCTTCCAAAGTGAATTCTGCCACTGATCCTTCAGCAGCCTTTGGTCTCCTACTATGGTAGCACCATTTATCCCTCTTGTTATGGGGCTTCATCCTCTTGGACTGTGCAGTTGCTTGATTCTAGAGCTCTCCAGCCTGCAGACAGCCACTCTCCAACTTCTGGTCACCTTAGCCAACCTAATAAGTCCCCTTTTTATAATTATACCTCCTGTTGATTCCTCTAGAGGACTCTGACTAATAAATGAAGATGGGTTTATTTTGACTTACAGTTACAGAGGTGTCATCCCATGATCAGTTGACCCTGTGACATTTAGCCTGTGGAGAAGCAGATTCATGTAGGGCAGCAAAGGGCAGACAGACCCATTCAGCTCATGGCTGGGAACAGAAGAGAGAGAGGAAGAGAGACCCATGTCTCACAATCCCTTCTGGAGATGCAGCTCCAGTGACCTAAACACTCTCAATAGGCTCTGTCCCCTCAAGATCTCACCCCCTTTCAATAGTGCTCAACTGATGGACATCTTGATTCAATTCCTGGGCCTCTGAGGGGATCTCCAGGTCCATTGCAGGGAAATAACAGGGAGGAAGACAGACATGAATTCAAGCTGCTCTGACAAACCTGGGGCAAAAATATCAAATGATCAAAGCAAGAGAGACTGTGGGGTGAAGAAGGGTGTTTCATGGTTATTTTAAGACTAAAAATTTTCTTTGTTATAGAAAAATTCAAACACGCAAAAAAAAATGGGCAAATGAAATGCAAGTAACTGTATACCCTGTCAACAATGTCAACACACGGCCAATTTTATTTTATCTGGATTCCCACCAACTCTGATTATTTGATTTATAAGTATTTCATTAAGTATTTCCAAAGAAAAAAGAGCCATTTTTTTTCTCTTATTATACAAAACCACACCACTATGATAACACCTAAAGACAACTTCCTAACATGTGGTAATATTTCAGGTTTGGAGGTTTGAGGAAAGGTCCATGGGAAGATGCACATTTTAATGACATCTGGGTGAGAAAGCAATGCAGTCATTGGGATAAACAAGAAAACACAAAATTTATTCATTTTTGTTTGTGATATTTATTTGTTTGTTTGTTTGGTGCTGGGGATAGAACCCAGGACACTTAACCTGTGAGCCACATCTCCAGAACTTTTCATTTTTGAGATAGGGCCTCACTAAGTTATTGAGGCTGGCCTTGAACTTGTGATCCTCTTGCCTCAGACTCCCAAGCTGCTAGGATTACAGGCGTGCACCATTGTGCCTGGTGTTTGTGATTTTTGAACAAATAGAAAGGTTTATGAGCTATAGGAAAAAAAGTGTATTCCTCAAAATCAATTCTGATTTTTTTTCTGTAAAATATTTAGCGTATATAAAATTTGTTCTTCAGGAACAAACAAACAAATCTATGCTTTTGATTTACTGTGTGCCAAATTTTCTTCTCCTTCTTCTTTAGATGACAGATAGTTGTAGCTGAATCTGCAAAGGAGGTTACATGCCCCAGATTTACCACATGAATGCAGAATCTCCTGGAGACTTAACCAAAGCAGGGCAAGTTTGACTCCCAGCGAACTTCTGATTAAATCCTTAGGCCTGGCTCTTTCATGATTTATCTTTTAAAAATCCACTTAACCAAATCGTTCTTGAACCAATAAACCAAAATGCTCCTAAAAGCCATTGCATGACCACATCATTTACTCTGAGAAGCATCTCTGAGCATCCTTATTCTTTCCTTGGCTGCAGATCAGCCAAGCACAGGAGCAGCATGAACTATAGTCTGCTGGTATTTCTGTCCAAGGGCTGCAAGCTGGCTAGTGGCCAAGCCCTCCTCTGTCCACATGAAATTTAAACCCCTTGAATCTGACTCAGTGCCATCTTTGTTCAGAAACCTCAATGTCCCAGTCCACATCTGTCTGCTATAAATTATAAAGGCACATATGAGGGCATAGGAAGATAAACTGTGTTGAAAATAACATCCAGGGTGGTTGTGAAATAAATTCAGAAAAAAAAGACATTAATTGTTAAGCGGGACTCTATCCTGAAGTCACTAACTGGGCAAGATGTAGGCAGAAAAACAAAAGGTGGAGTTCTCACCATTCTGTTATAAGCTCAGGATTTAGATCTTCAATGGCTATTTGTGCTGAAAAAATAATGTGACTTTCCAGTGTTTTGTAGCCTGTGAGTGACTCTTGCAGGCTTTCAGAAATTGGGATAACATGAGTCTGTTTTCCAGTCCAGCAACATACACACTCCACTGCCTTGGCTAATTGCTCTGGCAAACCCCTGATCATTCCACATCTGCAAAGTGAGACTTATGCAGGTTTGGATCCTAGGGTTGTTTTGAGGATCAAAGAACAGGCTATGGGGATGAATGGGTGACTCCACATAACTGGAAACCCTGTAAAACCAAGGTACACCCAGGAGCCATGGGGATGCACTTTGGGCCTGAGAGACATTAGTTTGCAGTGTGTGTCCTGATTGGCTTCTGGGAGAATTTAGCAGGGAACCTACTCTGCATTTAACATGATTGTTCTGATGCCAATGAACTCATAGATAAAGAAAGGGGCAAGAAAAATGATTAGGCCATGGTACACACCCAGACCACATGTCTTAGCAAGGTTAACTTCTTTATGATGATTCCTTATTAACAAATGGGAACAATAGGACCCACCTCATGTAATTTTAGGAAGACAGAGATATGGGTAGACAAAGGATCGAACCCCATGTCTGGCACACAGTAAGCTCTGTAAATTTTATCTGTGTTTTAGAAGACAATTTAAATTTTTCTTCCTCAATAGACAGTAACATCCTGATATCTTCTCTTTCTTCTTTAAAAATAATGGACTCCCCCTGACTGTCTCTAACCAAGCTGTAACAGGAGCCATGGAGTTTTCTGAAAAGGAGTGACTGAAAAATGAACCTGGAAAAGAAGACAAGTAGGGATGGCCATTGCTAGGAAGCTCAGGAAAGGCAATATTTTAATCACCCCCAAGGGCAGGCATGTAAAGGGCCACTGAGAAATCACAGTGATGGTGTGCAGGCTCAGGCAAGGCCAGAAAAACCAGGACAAGAACACAGGATTTGTTCTAACATATCCACTGCCCACTCTGCTCAGTGCTTTGCCCTGGGCCAAGGAGGATAGGATGACCGAGTCATTGCAGTCTTTTCCACTGAGTGAGCTCTGCCAGGGTCACTGGTCACTGGTCACTGGTCACTGGTCAACACATGGGCCTTGGAGATACATTCAAGATCCAAACATACCAATTACAAATATTTCTTGAACCCTTCTCCTGTGGCAGGCACACTGTGAGACATGTTCATGCCCTTTCTCATTTAATCCTTACTGTATTATTGTGATGTTAGCCACAGCACAACCTTAGCCTATGAATAGAAAAATGAGCCAAGGCAGCCACGTTCCTCAGTCATGGAGGTGAGGCAGGTAGAATGGCCAAGCCCAGCACTACCCACATGGAGCCTTCTGAACACATGAAAGACACAATTAGTACATAAGCCCCCTGTGAATTAAAAATGCAATAGACTCTGAATTGAAACCCAGGGCTTAATAGTCACTTATTTTCAAACATAGAATTTTATGGCCATCAAAACTGAGGAGGAGTGGAACCACTTCTTTTTGCCTCCTAGCAGGGGCCAGCACATGAACCAAGCACCAAAACTCTAAGACATCCTTGTATGAAAGAGAAAGCGAACCCCCAGCTTGTGTCCAAAAGAGAACCAACCCATTGCAGGCACCACAATGAACACTTATTTATTTAATGAAAACATCCGCTTTTCCGTTGCCTGCTGCTGGTTGACATTTGGTAAGAACAACAGTCGATGACTTTGTTTGTGTGAGTTTGTGCATGTGTGTGCAGGCGGGTGGGAATGCATGCGTGTAAATTTTTTGGTGGCTTTTCCAAACAGCTAGAACCTGCACCAAATGACCAAGGGCTTAGAAAGGTCTGGTTGTTGTGTCACATTCCTTTGATTCATTCTTTTCTTTTTGATTTTGAGTGTCAGTCTAATTAACCAACTAGTATAGCTCCAGAGAGCAGCTGATGTATTCTTAAAAAACAAAATCAGAGGATTTTGTAATCAGATGTGATTTCTTAATAGATAGAGGTATCAGATGTCCAAAAGAAACACTGTGTAGGGTATTCACACCCCTACCCCTGTTAAATGAGATTATTTACTGATATATGGCAGTTTTCAAAAGCAACCCATTTTCATGCAATGGCACACACGTTAACATAAATGTTTTTTATTATATCATGTGTGTCTTTGGGGATTTTTTTTTTTTGCTTTGAGTTTCTTATTAACATCAACTGTAATCAGTCACTTGACAAAAAAGGTGGAAGGACCTAATTTATCTCCGAAGACACACAGTTGAGAAAATCCTTTCTGTTTAGAATTCAATATAACTTCTGTGTCAGTTTTCTGTGAGGCCAGAAAGGACTCCTGGGATAGAAATTTTTCCTTAGCCCCCTTTCCTCAATACTTTAACTTTAAGAAATAACACTGGCTAGCCAATGGAAACACTTCTTTAATAAAGTCTAAAGATTTAAGATAAAAAAAATAGCTGGGCAGGTTTACACACACACACACACACACACACACACACACAGAGAGAGAGAAACAACTAACTACACAGACAATGTGGTTTAAACCCAAATAGATGTGGTTTAATTTTGCTTTTGATTCTCTTGTGATTTTCCTGAAAATTGCCACATATGCAAAGACATGATGACTCTCAGATGTTGGGACCTAATTTATCTCTGTTAGAACAGAATCTTGGTTCATAGATCATGTACAACCCAGGCTCTAAGCCTTTGATCAGGGACAGCGGGGTACCAGGGAGAATATATTGTAGATGTTTGGTTTGGTGCAGTAATCCAGTAAGAAACTAAAAAGGGAGGAAATAAGCAAGGGTTTCTATGTCATGTCATTTTGAAAACTAGAAAGTCACATATGTCCCCTGTGGTGTCAGTAAATCATGATGGAGCCTCAGCTCCTCACACTAATAAATGCTTCTAATACAAATTATATCATGATGCTCTCATAGAACAATGCACAGGGGATTTCTATAGCTGTCTGTGTCCCTGCTCTTTATCATCAAGATTTTCCAATGCCATGGCTGGAGAAGAAACCCCTGGAGCCGAATTCATTCAAAACACAAAATGTCATTGTCAGTCACCGTGGAGAGGGACCTGCTGAAACACACTGACTTTACTTTCAACCTCAAGATTGTAAGAACAGCCATCTCAGGCCTTAGAAGACAAAGACTCAGATAGATACAAACCTTGTAAGGTTCCCTTGTCCTTCTCCCTGCTTCCCTACTTGAATGACTCTCATGGTGAACCAAGGAAGCTGTAAGTGAAATGTGGAGGTCTTGTCTCCAATGGGATCCCCAGAAAAGAAAACTTAGGGGGCAGAGGATGCTGGGTAACTAACACCTAGCACCATGAAAGGACCTGGGGGAAATCCATGAGCAGCCCTGTTCCAACTGGCTCTCACTTCTCAGTGTCTCCTTCTTAGTCAGTGTCATTTCCTACATGGTCATAACCCTTGAGAAGACTGAAGAGGCCAAAACCAGAGGAGAAGAAAAGAAAATGCTTGAGTTTGTTGTGTGTGTGTTTGCACACACATGCATATGTGTGTGGGTGGCCTGTGGCAGTTGTGAATGGGGGGAGTGAGGTGGATGATGGTGGCCTTGGTGGGTTTGTGCTTGAAGGACTGGGAAAGTGGTCAAATGGCCCTAATCTAAACACAAATGCAGAATCCAATTCATCAGTGGCCACACATTTTCTAGAACTCTGCTGGCTCTCCAGCAACACACTGTTGCTCTGTATTATGTCTTGCCTTGTGAGAAGTCTCCTCTGGGCAACTCTGTGATATGAGGCCATTCCTAGCCACAATCTAATCTACCACAATCTAATCTACCACAATCATCTACCATCTACCATGTGAATGCTTATTTTTTCAAAAATGCACTTGTGTTTACATGGCTGGAGTCTCAGAGTCCTCCTCCTAACCCACTTGTGCTTTCTGTATGGATGTGTTTCCTGGTCTCTGAGTAAGCTGCCCCTGCTCAACCCCACTCCAAAAGAAAATAGGAGACTCCCATGGCCTGTGTTTTTCTGATTCCCATGACAGGGGCTTCCAGGGTGATGTTCCATACCAAGCATGATGGTGACTGCTGGAGGATGGAAAAAGGGGACACTGGTTTCTTGACAGAGCAGTAAGAAAGTTCCTGCAGGCCATGAGAAAATCTAGCCACTCCTGGGGAAGCACTGGGGTAGAACTGAGGCAGGGCCAGAGTGGAGGACAGCACTGCCTTCCTTAGAGGATGCTTGGGTCTAACACTCAGAGTAGGGGTACTGAAGGACACAGTCCTCTTCTCTGGCTTTAGGAGCAGGAAAAGAAGACAGGAGAATGGCAATGTGACTTTGGAGACTTGGAAGGCAGCTATAAAGTTCAGAAATCACTTGACCAGAGGCCACCTTGCTGGGTTTTAGTTTTGCAGCTTTTTAACTGCATGCTAGAGACAGGCCAACTTTGCTTTCCTTACAAACCCAGTGCAAAACACGAAGTTTGGATAGGAAGGTGTTAAAGATTCTTCCAGCTGGGGAACAATCTGAGCAGGACAGTCTCATGTAACTTCTATGACTCCACAAACACAAGCACTTTAACTACATGTGTGGCAGAAAATATAAAGGGTAGGGAAGGTGTAGAGGGACACACCAGGCAGAATGAGCACAAGTGAAGCAAGCATGGCCACTGGGCCTGACATCTATGAGAGCACACCAACCAAAATGCCTTAGAAGACACAGACTGCTCATCTCCCACTTTGGGTCCAAGACCACATTTTGCCCAACTGAGAACCATTCTGACACTTAAACAGACCACTATAACCATGAGAATGGCTTCAACTATTGTCACCACTTTTGGTACATCCATGTTCCTAACAGGCCCACTTCTCCATCTGTTAGTCAACAGAAGAACAATGAGTCTCTTAATATAGTGGAACACCTGGGATGGTATTAAAGAAAACTAGCAGGTGAGTCTTCACAGTAAGTTTTTCTTAAAGACTCTTCAAGCATGACTGACTTGGTTTTCTGTGGCTGTAACTAAATACCACAGACTGAGAACTTTATAGAGAACAGTAGTTGATTTTTTTCAGAGTTCCAGTGGCCAGAAATTCCAAGGTGTGGTATCTGGTACATCTCTGGCTGCAACACAACATGGCAGATGGCTTCCCAGGCAACACAGGTGCTAGAGAGAGCTCACTCCAAGGCTAACCCATTAAACCATTAATTCTGGAATGGTTTCATCCACTAATTCAGGAATGGATTAATCAATGCATGAGGGCTCTGTTTTTCAAAGTCCATGCCTCTGAACATTTTGAAAATGGTAACCAAGTTCTCTATACATGAAACTTGGGGGACACATTGGAATGAAGTGTAGTTCAAACTGTTTGGTTTACCACTCCGTGTGCTGATCTTAGAAATACTGAGACTACAGCCATGGCAAATGCCTTGGGTGGTGTGTGCATCTATTCTGTTACCTGAGAGGCATCCTACAGAGCTAAGTTTTGAGTATAGTCACAAGCTCAGTCTTTCCCTGGGAGTCTGATGACAGCAATACAAATAGCTTATTTGTATGGAGGACCTGCCACAGGCCTGGTACCCTGTGAAATCCTTGACAGACACATCTCCCTCTCTTTTTCACAACAATCTCATAATTCATTAAGTAGCTCATTTATTTTTACTTCCCACCTACTGTATGCCAGAAACTCTCCTGGGCTCCAGGCAGACAGCAACAAGTAAAATCAATCCAAGTCTCTTCTGCCATGGGGTGGAATCCTAGTAAATGAGAGAGATGATAGATGCATATACATGATATCAGGTGTTTATGAGGCCTGTGGGTAGAAACCAAGCAGGCCAGGGAAGTGAGAATGTCAGAAGCAAAGGAGGGCACTATAGGTATTCAGAGAGACCTCTGGTGTGGGCAAAGAGCAAGAGACTGAGTCCCAGGTCCAGGTAGAGAGAGCAGCAGATGACCCCTTCTATGGAGGGATACCCAGAATCTCCAGTGTCTCTTGTTTAATAAGAGGTGATGATCCCACTACATACCAGCATGGCATCTGCTTCCCAGACCAAAAAGATTTGAGTGAGGGACAGCTGGTACCACATGAGGCCAGCAGCTATGCTTGCAACCCGACACATTAGGCCAGTCTCTTAATGCCAGTACCCTGCCTGGAGACTGCCCAGGGTTGCTGAGCTCTTCTGCTATCTGGGGCGAATGGAGTAAGAGCCAGACACACTGACAGGACAGAGAGGACCTTCACAATTTTCTGGTTGTTTTTTCTCTTTATCCTACCCCAGAGCCTCAGGCCAAACAAAGAGACACTGGAATGTGATTGTCAGACAGTACTCAAAGAGTGACCAGGGACTTCACAAAAAGACATAAGGACTTTTGCCACAGGTGAAAGGGAGCCTAATGACTGAAGCTCCAGGCTGCTCTCCAGGGCACCAGGATCTGTGTCTGCCCCACAAGGGCATTGTAAATAAAATTTCTGGGAATGGCATCACGTTTAACCAAAGTGGAGGTTCTTCCTGTGAAGAGTAAACAGAGACATTTGAGAGCAGGGACTTAGCTCAGGTAGGACATTGGTCCAGTATTCCCAAGGCCCTGGTTTCTGTCCCTAGCACCATTACACAAATTGATTTTAAAAAGTAATAATAAAATAGAACTTAGAGATTGGCTTTAAATATAAAGTTTCTGAAAAAGTTCCCAATAGAATTAAAGCCTCCAGGGGCAGCTTTAAAGCTAGATGGTGGGCACAGCATTCTTCAGCATGAGGATGCCTCTATTCCAGGCACTCTAGGCAACTCTGATCCAAAGTTTGGAGGGGCCAAGTGGGCAAGATCACCAGGAAGCCACACCCTTTTCTCTCTCCCCTCTGCCCTGATGGATATGATTATGGGTGTTATGGTTTGGATGTGAGGTATCTTCCCAAAGCTCCTGGGTTAAAGCAGAAATATTAAGAAGTGAAGTGATTGGACTCTTAGAGCTGGAACCTAATCAGTCCATCCCAGTTGGAATGGACAGGCTGGGTGGTAGCTGTTGGCAGGCGAGGCGGGGCATGGCTGAATGAGCTGGGTCTTCCTACAGCCTCTTCCCCTCCCTTTCTGTCTTTGTGTTTCCTGACCCCTCCAAAAACTGAGAAGATATTTTTCTCCTGAATGCTTCCCCCAAGATATCCTCCAGGCTCATCTCAGGCCTGGAGAAATGAAGTTTGCCATCTATGGACCAGGACCTCTGAAACCATGAGCCCCTGCTAAAATTCCATTCCTTTAAGTTGTTCTAATTGGGTATTTTGGTCACAGTGATGCAAAAGCTCACTAAAACACTGGGTATGGCACAGCAAATTCATGAAGGTATACACATGCACACACACACACACACACACACACACACACACACAGGTTTTTATTCATGACATGAAGTTTAGTTCTTTTTTTCCAAGGTTTAATGCTTTAAAATCAAAATTGAATGAGGAAGGATTTCTTCTACTGTATACACTTCAGAAAGCATATAATTTCTACACTAAAAAAACAAGAAGCCTTATTGATCAGGTCGATAAATAAAAGGAAGAACCTTAAAGAGGTACTAAAAGCCAGAGTTTGGTGTTCAAACCACAGCTGAGAGAGAGAGAGATAATTTCCCCTTGATTTCACTGGTAGTCTCTGCTTAAAAGGGTGTCTAGGGCATATCCAGGTTTTCAGGCATTTCTGGCATAGCTCAGGTGGTGCTGGGGAAATACCATGGAGTTTCATAGCCCTCTCTTAATTTTCTTTTAGGTCCAAAGCATGTGTTTTCAAAGTACTGTAGCTAATAAATACCTATACCTTATTTATTCAAAATTTATTGATGTGCATGCATTACTATAATTTATTTGAAGGATCCTGTGTTGATCTAGTGTTTCATTTAAAACAACTCTCTTAAAAGTACTAATTTTTTGTAACATCCGTCACTAATTGTATTAGTACCATAGTTATATGGTGAACTTTGAGCCTACAGGAGAAGTTACTTAAAATTTAAAAATTCTGTCACTGAAAAGGTAGAAGATATATTATATTAAAGCTGATAATATGCCAAAGGAATTATTTCCAGGTATTTGATCATTTTTGAGGTACTGATCTGTGTATAATAAGTAAAATTTAATTGCATTTGCAGATTTATGGAACTATGCTTCAAAATAAATGTGCCTTGAGAAAAAATATTAGTGTATTTAGCTTCTACATATATGTCTAAAAATTTACATAATATCATAAAAAATTATATGCTTGTGTAGAAATGCTATTCACTTTATAGTATTTTTGAGGAGCTTCATGAATTTGTTATTTTTGCTTCAAATATATTTTATCAAAAATAAACAGAACTTGGCCATAAAGCTGCTAGAAAATATGATTAAAGCTTCACTGAATTTTCTGAGTTTCAGCAACAGCTTAATTAGGCAGCTCTTAATTTCTAATTTATATGTATGTGCAGTTTTGATTCTTACTACAAGCTTCCTTGTGATGTGAACTAATATGGGCAATTTATTATATTTATCTTTTTGATGTTGTTCTAATCAGTTATAAAGGACAGTAGAATATTCTTTGATTTGTTGTACACAACTAGAGCACACAGTTTTACTTCTGTGGTTGTACACAAAGTAGGGTTACACCATTCATGCATTCATAAAATTTCCCAGGGTAATGATGTTGATCTCATTTCACCATCTTTCTTGTCCTCAGTGACCCTCCCTTTCTCTTAGTCCCCTTGAGCAAATCCAAAATTTATCCACTGGTCCCATGCTTCTTCAAGTTATGAATTAGCATCCACTTATCAGAGAATGAATTTGTCTCTTTTTTTTGCGGGGGCAGGGTAATTGATTTCCTTCACTTAGCATGATGTTCTCCAACTCCATCCATTTACCTACAAATGCCATAATTTTATTCTCTTTTCATGCTCAGTAATATTCCACTGTGTGTGTGTGTAAGTGTGTGTGTGTGTGTGTGTGTGTGTGTGTGTGCATGTGTATCAGTGTCTTTATTTTCCTAAAGAAGAGCATCTAGGTTGGCTCCATGCTATGTCAATTGGAAACATGAGCATTTTGTTGAATGTTTTTTCTGACATCTCATATTAAATGGATGTGATTTGGCAAGGATTAGAGTCCCATCTACTTTTCCAGCTCATACATATTTGTGTCTTCTAAGTTTTACATCAAAATCTTTGACCTTATTGCAGGGGATACTGGGGATTGCACTCAGGAGCACTTGATGATTTAACTTGAGCTCTATCTTGTAATTTATTTAGGGACAGGGTCTCACTAAGTTGCTTAGCACTCTGCTCATTGCTGAGGCTGGTTTTGAATTTGTAAACCTCCTGGCTCATTCTTCATAGCCACTAGAATTACAGAAGTCTTTGACTTGTGATTTCATAAAGGAAGGGACACTGAGAATATCTTGTGTTATTTGCATTCTTAGTTTTTTTTTTTTTTTTTGTCATCATCATACTTTCCATGAGGTAAAATTTTGTTTCATGAAGATATTTGTAAAGTAAACACCAATGCAAATGTAAGAAACTGAGTCAAAAGAAAATAGTGAGAGTTAACAGAGGGTTTGAGACTGTGATGGTGACCACTATGAGAAATCTGAGCTTTTCCTTTTGTGTTTTCTTATATTTTTTATAGCTCCAAAAATTGAAACTAGGGCCTCATGCATGTTAGACAAGTACTTTACCAATGACTTATACACACATCTCCTGGTGGAATATTTACTAAGGGACTACATTTTATGTTATTCAATTCTCAGGAGAACCATGGAAATTTGACACTTTTATTTTTCTTGTAAAAGTTAGCCATCAAGTATATAACTGTTCTTCAAATAAACCGAGGGTGTACTTTTAGATTTGAAAAAAATACAGTGCTCTAAACCTGAATTTCAAAGCTCAAGAAGTAAAATATATTAACACACACACACACACACACACACACACACACACACAAACACACACACACAGACACACACATTCTGTGCTGTGTCCCCACATAAAATTTTGTCTTCTAGGCTTTTGGGTGTAGCCAGAGTCACCCAAGTTTATGTTTACTTGTTCCTTAGCAGTGTTCAAATAAATTAAAATTAGACTTTTAGTTGCTATTTTTCTTAACTATATAAGGCACAATGAGAAGTAAAATCTCAAAAAAGTTAAAATAGAATTTTCAGTATAAAAAATAATAATTCATGCTTCTTCAACTGCTTTTAAGGTTAAAATTAGTATTCTTACTCAGGGTTACCTGACCACTGTGTCACATCCCCAGCCCTATTTTGTATTTTATTTATTTATTTATATCTTTTTCTTCTAGGGGGCACTGGAGATTGAACTCAGGGGCACTTAAACACTCAGTCGTATACTCAGCTCTTATCTTTGTATTTTATTTAGATACAGGCCCTCACTAATTTCCTTAGCACCTTGCTAAGTCTGGCTGAGTCTGGCTTTGAACTTTTAATCCTCCTTCCTCACCACCCCCAGCTGCTGACATTTTAGGCATATTTCACCATGCCAACCTAGGTCTTAAAACTTATGTTATGGAATACTTGCACATGCAACTAAATTGCATTGAGATAATATATATTGCTACAGACTAGGTACCTATTGATGTGGTCACAAAAGTTTTGTGGTATGTTTATGATTTCTCAGTATTACTTACTAAATTAAGTACATGATATATTATTAGTTTAGTTTAATATCCTTGAAAGTGTTTAATATCCTACACATTTAAAAATTGTGTAGCTTTGTTGTAACTAAAAATAAATGAGCTATTTTTTTTCATTTTAATATGATCCCAATGGAGTTAGTTTAAGAAACACTTTTCAGTGTTTGCACTCATTTTTTTAATTTTCTATGGATATGCATATATATTCACATATTTTCCTCACATTTCCAAGATTCTGGCCTAAAATCTTATGTGATATCACCTCCCTGAAATGAATATTTTGTTATTTCAGATTAGTACATCTGAATGTTCCATTACATATAGTTGGAAAAGATGAGAAAATTCTAAGACCCTCCTGATTAGACTATTTATACACTAAAATTGAATATCAACCTCAGCACCCCCAGAGAACTAAAGTCTTATTCACCTTTATCATACTTAGGGCTTTATTTTTCAAGCAAGTAGTAGAAATTTTATTTTGAAGAAGAGTAAAATTTAAAGCCATTCATGGTGTTTTATAGGATCTCCAAAACCTATGGTGGTTCTCACACCATCTTACCACTGAAACATCTATATTATACTTCCCATGAGACGATGGTACTGTGCTTCTACTGGTAATGGTTTCTTGGTATTAATATTGTCCTTTCCCTGCCTTCAATAGCCTTGGAAATGTGAGGATTGAATGAAATTTTTAGAATTATTATTCTCAACAGACTTAACATGGACCCATTTGATAATAGGAGACATAATTATTCTGAAAAAGAAGAAGAAGAAGAAGAAGAAGAAGAAGAAGAAGAAGACTCCTCCTCCTCCTCCTCTTCATCAAGCCCTAAAGAGGTAAAAAATAATCTCTGGAAAACAATCAAACAAACAAACAAAAAATTAAAAAGTAAGAGAAAAAAACCCTACCGTCATTCATTAAATTAGTTTTAAATCTACTCAAAATAATTTTAGTTAGTAATACATTACTGCACTAGGAGAAGTGATATAAATGTATTTTAAATTTTAAAAGTCATGACTGATTACTTCAAAGAGAGTATTAAAAGCTGGGTACATGGGCTGGAGATGTGGCTGACCAAAATGAAAATGGGGATATATAGTGTTAATATCATAATTCATGACTCTAATACCATCTATTTGGGAAGATAAGGCAAAATGATTCAAATTTTAAGGCCAGCTTGGGCAACTTACTAACATCTCCTCTCAACATTAAATTAAAAAAAAAAATTGCTAGGAATGTAATTCAGTGAAATGGCACCCTTAAATTCAATCTTAATTATCACAAAAAGTTGTTATTTCTTCTCAAAAAAATACAAAAATGTTAAAAATTCATAAACTGGGCAACATTATGATAAAAATTTTATTCATAAATTATACCATTGAAAGGTACAAAGAGAAGTGAGAGTGAGAGAACTAGACCTTTTATTAAAAAGGAAGTGAATGACACACCAAGAGAAAAGCAGGTAGGGACTTGAATTATGACTTTATATAAAAAGAAATGTTCAAAAATAAAAAAAATAACAAATTGGTGAAATTTAAAAATAATATCAGATACAAAAAATTACATAGTATTTAGGAGGACGTGAAATAAATCCTCATGAACTAAAGATGGAGTTGTAAACAACTGTTATTCATAATGCTCTTTAATAAGTATCATAGTGAGACATTATAGTAATAGTTACATGATAGCACAGGGCTGCTGCTATATTACTTCATTCAGTTGAAATATGGGGACAGGGATAATAGAGGAGGTATGTTCAAGAATAAAGAAATACTAAACTTTGAAAAAAAATAAATTTTAGAGCCTAGAAACATATTTGGTTTCAATACATTTTATTTAAACAAAATATCACATAAATATTATATAAAAGTGATATCTTTGTAACATATCATATGTACAGAGGCTTTCAATAAAATTGTGTGGAACTTATTAAAAAATAGAAATTTTTAGAAACACATAAAATACTCATTTGTGTAAATAAACCTCATCATTGCAAAGACAACATTTTTAAATTAAATTTAAATATATTTTTCCATAAAACTTTTAGGACAATTTTGTTTTAATAAGAGAAAAAAAAATATATATATATATATATATATATATATATATATATATATTTTTTTTTTTTTTACTAAAATTTATCTGGGAAATAAAGTATGCAAAATACTCTCAAACCTTTAATTTTAGAAGAACCAATAAAGTAGTGATTGTTATGTGACACTAATGTATATTATAAATTATATTACAATAATACAGACCAAAGAATCATAACATGAACAAAATCTGAATCCATATTTATTTTCACTTTTGGTATTGTTAAGAGCAACAGTAAGGTCTAACTAAATTCAACTGTATAAAAATTAATCTTAGACATGGATGCTGAAACTGACCAATCTAAAGTTAGAATTTGGGACTGATGGCACAGATAAGTGGTAAAGCATGTGTGCGTGATGTGTAGGGTACGGGGTTCCAACCTTAGCAACACAAAAAAGGGCAGATGTTAAGGGGGAATGATGTTGAAAATAAGCAGAATATTAGATGTATGGATCCTCCTTCAATCTATATGTCCATGTAATAAAAAGCTATTCATGTTATGAGTATCTCTTTTCAAAGACATAAATAAGTAGAAAGACTAAGATATATTGAAAAATTTGGAAAATATCTACCTTCAATAAGCAGGAAAAGCTGAGTTTCACTGGGCATTAGTTCTATGTTGAGCAAAAGACCACATGTGGGAACAAGTCCCCAATGACCAAAATTACCTTCAGTAAAAAGAAATATGGGTAAATTTGTACACAGGTATCTAAGTCACAGAAAATGTGGAGATTTTCTAGATATCATGAATGTATTTCCAACTATTACATGAGCTGAGATCAATGCAGAGAAATAATCAAACATCAAATGTGTAAGTTTATTTGAAGACATTTATCAGCATATTTTCTAAACTGCTGTTGCTGGCAGTGTTGTATTGTGCATGTAATAGTGTAAAATACATAAATTACCAATAGCCTGAGTGAGATTTTAGCACTTCAAGAGCTCTGTCTCAACACTGTTAACCATAGTAATAACTCCACAACTACCAATTACTCCTAAATAAATTTGTTTGTGCACTGAGTGTCTTAAGTTTAACAAATTTTGTTGAAGTTATTATGTTCTGAAGTTCAAGCTTTGGATGCACAGGTGACTGAGCATGTGCAAATCTCAATTGCAAACAAATAAATTTACATTTTTTTTTACCAGGATGGTTATTGACTCTCATTCTAAACAGTCATTCATAAAAGGGGTTAGAAACAAAAGATACCTTTTTATTCCTGGGATATCTTTACACAACATCCCTATACCAGCTACTGCAGATAAACTTGCCTCAGGGATTTAATTCATCAATCAAATAGATATTCTGCAGCCTGGGCAATACTTTGGAATGGCTATCATAACAATTTAAAATTGTTATGTGTAGTGGCATATGCCTGAAATCCTAGAAGCTCAGAAAAATGAGGCAGGAGAATTGTGAGTTCAAAGACAGCCTCATCAACTTAGCAAGGCTCCAAGCAACTTAGTGAGAGCCTGTCTCAAAATGTAACATAAAAGCCTGCCTCAAAATTTAATATAAAAAAGACTGTGAATGTGGCTCAGTAGAAAGCACCCCTAGGTTCAATACTCAGCACTAAACCAAGAAAATAGCTGAAAAATAATAGGGATTCTAGGATATATAAATATGTAAAAATGTTAGAGATAATATAAATTTAAAAAATATATTTTTTATAAAAGTTCTAACGTTCTTGAAAAGCGCAAAAATGCTACATAATTCACTAGTGATAATTTAGTGTAGCAGGACAAGTTTGTACATACTTGTATGTATTGTATCTTTATTCACAGTATCTAATAAAAGGAAATAAATGACGTATATCAGAAAATGCCTTCCAGCTGCAAAGCATTCAACTAATTTCTTGAGAGGCTACACATTTAAAATTCAAACTTGTCCCAAGAAGCAAGACTTAGATACTGGTGTTTTCTAAATACTCCAAGATATTTTGCTATCTATGGGTAGACTGTTCTTCAACTCAGAACTAGGTACATATAAGAGGTTAGAATGAGAACACAACACACAGTAAATACCTCAGTGGGTAAAATATTTTAGTATATATAGGTACCTTGTGTCAGACTGTTCTAAAATTCAGAACTAGGTACATATGAAAGGTTAGAATGAAAACACAACACACAGTAAATTCTTCAATGGGTAATCTTAATTCAGACACTTTATAACTGAAACCAGTGTTGGAAATAAAACTATATTCTATGTTTCACTGATTTCTGGGTTATAAATTCAATCCAAACAAATATTGAAAAAAGAGCTAATGCTACTGGTTAAAGTCTGTGTAAAACTGATATTAAAAAGTACCAGAGGGGCTGGGGATGTGGCTCAAGCAATAGTGCGCTGGCCTTGCATGCACGCAGCCCTGGATTCGATCCTCAGCACCACGTACAAATAAAGATGTTGTGTCTGCCGGAAAAAAAATTTAAAAAACTATAAAATAAATATTAAAAAATTTTCTCTCATTCTCTCTCTCTATCTCTCCTTCTCAAAAAAAAAGTACCAGAAGTTTGGTGTGGTGGTGCAGGTCTGTAATCCTAGTTGCTGGAAAGTTTGAGGAAAAAGGACCACAAGTTCAAAGCAAGCCTCAGCAAAAAATGTGGTGCTAAACAACTCAATGAGACCTTGTTTCTAAATAAAGTAAAAAATAAGCCTGGGGATGTGTGTCAGTAGTCAATTGTTCCTAAATTCAATTCCCAGTACCCCCCACCCCCGAAAAAGGTACCAGGGAGCTGTGGCTGTGGTTGAGAGATAGCTCACTTGTCTGACACATGGGAGTCACTGGGTTCAATTCTCAGTACCACATATAAGTAAATAAAATATATTTCTATCAACAATTATAAAATTTTTAAAAAGTACCAAGTTATTGACATGGACTTTGACCTAATTCGCTGTGTACATTAGCCCTTGAGGTTGAAGTTGGCTAAGGAAGAATGGTGCACACCTGTAGTATCAGCTGCTTTAGAGGCTGATATATGAGGATTATGAGTCTGAAGCCAGTCCCAGCAATGGTGAAATGCTAAGCAACTCAGTGAAACCCTGTTTCTAAATTAAATTTAATATATGGGTGGGGATGTGGCTCAGTTATACAGTTTCCCTGACATCCCTGGTTTCCTCTCCTCCCCCCCCCAAAAAAAATTAGGCAGGGGATATAGCTCAGCTGCTAGAGTGCTTGCCCCCTAAACATAAGGCTCTTGGTTCAATACCCAGTACCGAGAAAGAGAGAGAGAGAGAGAGAGAGAGAGAGAGAGGGAGAGAGAGAGAGAGAGAGAGAGAGAGAGAGAGAGAGGGAGAGAGAGATTGAACTTGCATTAAATTTAAATTCAAGTCAGTCCACTTTTATTTTCCTGCCATACCAGGACAAAATAATTACTGAAATGTTCCAAATATTTCTATGGTTCATTTTAATTAAATGGTTTAACGTATTAAAAAAAAGAAAAAAAAAACTCAATTGAGGACCCATTGTAGTCTTTAAAATTTCTTAAATAGGATACATAAACTATACTTATTTAGAAGAGATTCATTCCCTCTTATGCCACACAACTTCATTCTGCTTTTATTCTAATGTGAAAAGCTCAGCATGATTAATCAAATCTTTTAAAAATCCCCTCCAGCTTAGGCCAGGTGTGGTGGAACATGCCTGTAGTTCCAGCAGCTCGGAAGGCTGAGAAATGAGGATTGCCAAGTTCAACGCCAACCTTAAAAAAAAGTGAGGTCTATGCAACTCAGTGAGACACTGTCTCTAAATAAATTACAAAATAGGGCTGAGGATATGGCTCAATAGTTGAGTGCCCCTGATTTTAATCCCCATTATAAAAAATAAAAAGAACAGAAAGAAAGAAAGAAAAAAAAGAAAAAGAAGAAGAAAAAAATGCCCCCAGTTCTTGAAGAAAAAATTACAAAAAATGCATTAATTCAAAATGAAACATAGGAAAGTAATAATTGATTATGTTGAAAGTGGAGTTTTGAAATGAAATAAAATTTCTCACTTTGCCAATTGCATCTGGATGCTTGTCTCACAAATTTTAAAGAATAAAATTTATTTATTTAAGCAAGAAGAAATAGAACTTCTGATGTAATGCCAGATTCTTGAGACCCCAAAAGACCTCCGGGATCCAAATCACAGAAGAGTCTTTATTGCAAGCTACAGCCTGGACTCACAACCATTTCCAATGCAGTGGTCCCGAGGAGTGAGTTCTGACCCTTAGTTCAGAGGATTTATAGGTTTGGGGGGAATACTCTATGCATCACAACATCACACAGCAAATTATTTCATACTGCAGGAAAATCAAGCAACAACTCTTAATATTGATTAGCACATTCACTGGTGGAAACAAGTTGGGTAAGTGTGATTGGTTAGGTAAAGTGGTGGATATATTTGAACTGATTGGTTTAGGCTGTGAGGGGGTTGCAAGAGGTTACATGCTGAACTGCAGGGTGGCCTAAGCATGTTATTAATCACTGAAACTACTGGACGGGTCACCTGGAATTTCAGATATTTTCCCTGTCTCATGATGTTTGGTGGTTGTTAGGGGGTTGCTTTGAGTCCTCACCTAGCATAATGGAGTCAGGAACACCTGGCACTGCAGATCTCTCCAGTGAAAGACTCAGCAGGGTAGATATGTGTGTAGGAGCACTCTGGGAGTTTTTCCAAAGACAAGGGTCACACCCCCTCCCTCTGGACGGCCATTGAGAAAGAAGCTGGTTTCTCAAAAAATGAAGTCATATAAGTTTCTGACCACCATGTGAGAAGGGCAATAATACAAGAAAAACTCATTTTGGTGGGCTATCTTAGAAGTTTACAGATGGTTTTGGGCAGAACATTAAGCAAAATTTATTTAAAATAGGCTTCAGAAAAGACATCCTGACTGTCATATGGGTTCACTTTCTTTCTTTCTGTGACCCATACTCCTTTCTGCAACTTCCATCAGGAATTACCCCTGGAACAAAGGAATTTGTTGGAGGTGTTCCCACAAGTGGTTTCAAGGATTTTTACATTTGAAATACGCCTTAATGGTGTTCATTAACATATCTACAGTTAGCCTTCAAATGTGGGTGAATAAGGCTCATTATCCTTATTACATGGTCATTTTACTATCCACTCTATTTTATACTTATTCACTGTTAACAGAGCAAAACATTACAAAGAGATATGTGAACAAAGAAGTAGAAAACTAGGGGTTTGTTTTCAGATGTATGAAGACCAAAGCTGAAGTTCTGGATTTCAAATTTTTGTTTTGGATTTAAGATAAAACTTCCCTTTCATTTAAAAAGCTCTGGATTCATGAGGAACATGAGTTAAAAGCCAGAATCAGCCATTTAGTAAGGACCTAAGAAACTCAAAGGGACCCTGTATTTAAACAAAAATATAAAAAAGGGCTGGGGATGTGAATCAGTGGATGAACACCTCTGGGTTGCATTTCTGATACCAAAAAGAAAACAAAACACAAATCAAAACAAAACAAAAACTCATGTTAACAAGCCCTAAAATCCACAGTCTCTCTCATGCATAAATACAACAAATGGAGTTTGGGTTCTCTTATTATAATTATCCCAGGCTTCACCACTGGGATAATAATTTGAGGACATGCTGGACTTGTGGCACATGGATGCCCCCAAAGGGCTTAAGAAAGAAGCTGAAACTCCACACAATAATGGAACAAAATTCTCAGGTTTTTCACTGCTTATCTAAGCTTCACAAGACTAGTCAGAGGTGGGTGAACCCTGAGCTGTCACTGAGAGTCCCTCTGGCCCCAGAATCTGGAGAGAACCATGAGGAGATCCTAGCCACAATTTCCAGTTTCTGCCATTGCCACTTCCACCAGCTTCAAACAGCCTTTCTACCCAGACCCAGGATAACAAACACTTACCATTTCCTGACTTTCAGGATTCTCAATGTTTTCCCTGTGATTTGTTTTCAGCTTCTGTGTAGTAAAGAAATGGGGCTCCTGATCCAGGATAGAAAGCCTACAAAAATATTGAAAGAATGGTGGGCTCCAGTCAGAAAGATAACAGAAGATTGTGGAATCTTGCCCCCTTTTCAGTGGATGTGTGATGATTGGACAGTTATCACCAAAGAGACTAATTAGATAAGGCTTCAAGCATTGCCCCATTTTCATTGTTGAAAGATTAAGGATGAGGGATGGGGATATAGCTTAGTCAGTGGAGTGCTTGCTTTGCTTATATAAAGCCAGGAATTCAATTCTCTGCACCACAGACACACAAAAAGAAAGATTAAGTGAAGAACTGTGGAGCCTGGGGTTGTGGTTAAGTGGTAGTGTGCTTTCCTAGTATGTGTGAGGTACTGTTTGGACACCCAGCACAAAATGAAAAAACAATAACAACAACAACAAAATATTTTTTTGTTTTAATATTTAATGTTTAATTAGTCAAATCAGGTGGGCCTTGCAATTTTCTCATCTTTTTCAACCACATAAAATGGAGCATTTAGACACTGACTTCAAGTGAAAAAAGTGAATTTAAGGGAAATGATATCACAAAAATTTTCAGAACAAAATTATAAAAATGTGGGAAGAACACCTGCACATACACAAAGAAATATATATATATATATATATATATATATATATATATATATATATATATATATATAGAGAGAGAGAGAGAGAGAGAGAGAGAGAGAGAGATACACACACACACACACACACACACAAATGTGAGGGTAAAGTCAGTGGCTCACAAGAATTGTTGGTGAAATATAATGATAACATGCAAATAATAAATTATTGAGGTTGATGCATGGTTCTACAATTCTAGGAGATGATAACAGGGGTAGAGTAAATAACATAGTTAAACTCTCTGAATGTGCCTCTTTACTCTCTACCTAAAATTGATTTTGGGTTTGGTGATTTATGAATTTTCTCTGTTCAGAATATCAAAGGTAATGTCCTCTCATATCTTATCCCATATTACCTTTGAGGCAAATTTACTATCTTTTTCAGTCTGCAGACTTAAAAAAAATTATCTCACTTATTCTGGGAAAAAATCTCACTTACATAAATCTTGATTTGGATAAAATACCTTATTGAAGAATATTTCATAATCATTTTTCAGTACTTTATTTTATCTACATTTTATTGGTGTATTATATTTATACATAATATTGAGATTTGTTGTAAAGTATTCACACATACACACAATAGAATTTTTTTCAATTTCACTCCCAGGCACTCCCCACCTCCCACTTTTTGGTCCCTTTTTTTTGGCTCATCTCCTTTTGATTTTCAGGCAATCCATTCTCACCTTATATTTCAATATTTTGCTACCTAGCTTCCATATATGAAAGAAAACAAATGACTCTCATTTTGCTTAACATGATGGTCTCTAGTACCATTGGTTTTACTGCAAATGTCATAATTTATTTTTTCTTTGTGGTTAAACAAAATAATAATAATAATATTGTATCCATCTAAACAACAAATAAAATTTCAACAGAAAAAACTGTTTATTAGACTTGGGCATGCTCACTACAGGACCCCATAAACACTTTTTTATGTATAATATATAGATATATGTCTTCAGAGAGGGTATACATTTTTACTGTGATTCCTTTTCAAGTAATTTATATTACAGGTGTGCTTCACAAACCTGAAATCCCCCTACCCTGCTTGTTATTAGTTTGAGTGGCTGAGGATTGCATTAAGTACCTCTGGATGGAGTTATTTTAAGGCAGAGTTTCCTCCAAATAGTAGAACCTAACCCAGACAGAAGTGCATTGACACTTATCACTGTATATATAGTTAAAGCAATTAGTGAATAAATATGTATATATTTTTATTTATGGAAATGATATCATAGTTACTTTAAATTTTTATTTAACTTTTCTGTTCTCTGGTCTTATGAAAAACAGCTTGAGCTTTAAACTCATTAGCAATTCCCTGAGACATCAATAACCCTATATCCCCCCCCCCAAAAAAAAATGACTCACGAGTATAATTTTAAAATTTCTACTATTCACATTAAAAATAAAAGACAAAAGTCAGGCAAAGTGACTCACACCTGTAATCCAAGTGGCTCAGGAACTGGAGGTAGTGTTAAACCAGGAAGCAAAAAGAAGACCACTGACTCCTTTTAAAATCAAGTTAAAGCAAACTTATTATTTTGACCAGCCACATGGCCCCTTCCAAGAAAAACCTCAAGAATAATACAGCTCTGTAACTTTCTTTCAGCTCAGCTATATAGCCCAGAAAGTTACACAAAGTGAGGGTTACAGATAACAAAAATCTGACAAGCATAACACAAATGCTAGTTTGTGTTATGGCCCCACATCAGAATTCATGAAGGTCATTAGAACCTCAGAGAGCATCATTATCTGGCCAGGGAAGGCCAATATTTGTCAGACATCACTAAAGTTTCAGAGAGGGCTGCTATCTGGTCAGGAAAAGCCCAGCATGGGTGAGTTCAAGGCACAGGCAGGCATTTCAAGCAAGTTCAGAATTTGCAGTAATTTATAGTAAAGCTGAAATCAGCTTTTTATAGCTTTGTGATGAGATGGTTCCCAATTTTAAAAGGGAATCAGGCTGTGTTTATCAGCAAAAGAACTGTGGGTTCAATGTTACCTTAAGGAAAAATGTTAAGCACTAAAAAACTCAGTGAAACCCTGTCTTTAAATTAAAAAAAAAAAAGGAGAAGAAAATAAAAGCTTAAACAAGTTGTAACAACTAAAAACACTATTTTCAAAATATTATCTGTGCTGGGCTCCTGATCCAGGACAGAAATCCTATAAAAATATTGAAAGAATGGTTGGCTCCACAAAAAAAGAGAACAGAAGATTGTGGAAATACAATTAAAAAGGGGGCTAAAAAAATTAGTATGGCTTTAGCACATATGCTTTCTGAAGTTGCAGCCACACAGCAACTTACAAATGATCATTTACTTGAAAGATGAGCTTGTCTGGGTACCACCTGGAGGTGGCTTTTAGTAATTCTAGGTAGGGGTCTTGAGTTCTGGTCACATGACTTTGCAGCATACATTGTTTTTTACTGGAGATGCAGAGCGCTGGCCTTCTTGCTAAGAGATTATTACAGAAGACTTCAGCTGTTTGGATTTTATTATGAGGGATCCTAAAAATGTGGATAGTTGGGCAGGCCAATGATGGCTATATATATGCTGTCTTGCTGATGCTTCCAGCTGGAATAAACACCCTAATTTAGTGTATGCATTCAAGGTCATAAATATTTTTTTCAGCATGTATTCACTATATAAATTTTTTGAAATTGGCTTTCTTTCATATATATATATATATATATATATATATATATATATATATATCCTATAGAATGATGAAGGACGCTATGGTCACCTCTGCATAAGCATGACTACTATGCCTACTGTTCCTCATGTATTTCAACTGCTAGAGACCCAACCATTGCTTCCTGGATCTGATCTGCCACAAAACAACTGGCATAGTCTGTAGGATCATTTGCAGGTGAGAGATACTTGAACTTTGATATATTAGTGGTGATGGTTTGGGCAGCAGAGAGCACCTATAGAAATCAAGAAACATATAGTACTCAGTGTCCACAATCCTATTCGAATGTACCTCTTTGAAGAGTTAAGATATGATGGGATACATTTCTTGTAAACTTAAGAAAGGCTTCTGATTGCACTGTGTGTTTACAAGAACCCAGCAAGTTTAACTGTCAAGGACTAGTTTAAGCAAAGACCTTAGTCCCTGGCTATGGAAAAAAAGTGGCAGGAGTAGCACTGATGACTTGTAGAAATAGCCTAAGGACCATGTGCAGGTGCTAGGGCCATGGTATGAGTGGTTTATATTTATGTGAAAGAAAAAACTGACATAAAGCTAGATGTGGTTTTTCACACCTGTAATCTCACCTGCTCAGGAGGCTGAGGCAGGAGGAACCTGAGTTTAAAGCCACCTTCAGTAAAACTGAAGTGCTAAACTCAGTAAGACCACACTTCTATATTAAATACAAAGCAGGGCTGTTATATGGCATAGGGGTTTAGTGCCTGAGTTTATTCCTCATTACCAACAAAACAAAACAAATGAACAACAACAAGTACAACGACAAGAAAAAAAACTGACAAAAATATATGAGAGACTGACAGAGTTAGAAAATTTTGAGACAAACAAGAAGCCTATAAAGCCAGAGCACAATCAGTAGAGGAGTATCTCTGTACTTTAAATATGCCCATCAACTTTTCCATAGTGCTGATTAAGTCTGGGGATAAGGAGAAGGATTAAATCAAGCAAATCCAGTCAATGATGGTGCATAAAATAAAACAAGAGCAGCCAATGGCTCCAGTGAACTACTGGCAGGGCTGGTCCAGGTATCACATTTCATCACATTTTATCTATCAAGAAGAATTTGTGAAATTATAAGTTAAACATGGGGCAAGAGATCCCCTAACTGGTTTGTTTTTATGTCTGTATGGTTTAGAGATAAATAGCATTCTGTGTATTGCCTTGAAAATGGAGAAGTTGGCACAGCTCTTTACAGTAGAAGTTGTAAAATACTCAATGCCATGGGATTTTTATAGGGCCAAATGTAAGTGAGAGTGTTACAAGGTGGCAGGGCTTTCTGAGGGCTATGGTTTTAGTAGATAGCAAAGGTTATAAACACATTTATTCAGTGTATATACTCAAGGTCAAAAACATTTACTTGAGTTTTTGAACTTACTTTGGTAAAATATTGGCAATATGTCTTCTTTGTCTGACCTGCATTAAAAAAAAAAAAAGTTCTATGAAATAATTTAGGGGACTAAGGGCTAGAAGCTAGAGGCTGGCTAGAGACAACTGTTGCCTTCAAATAAAGCAATGCTACTATCACACCTGCTCCTTACATCTTCTTTAAACTCCAGGAGCCCTAATTCTTGTTTACTGGGTCTCAGCCCCTGCACAGCAGCCTAAGACCTGAAAGTCATTTGTAATTTGATGCTAAAACAAATCTTCTGATTTAAAGCAAATTCCAAGGAGTATCAATTTTTATTTTATTTGTTGTTGTTGTTGTTGTTGGTATACTCCCAGATGATAGTCTTATAGTGGAGATCTGTGATTCATTTGTTTTATAGATTACAAACATTATCATATTTATTTCTCTCCTTCATTTTTTATGTGGAATTTCATATTTTCAATTTGAAAAACTCTTTTATTTTTTTTGGACCAGAGATTTAACTCAGGAGCACTTGAACACTGAGTCATATCTGAAGACCAATGTTTTCTTTTATTTAAAAACAGATTTTCAATGAGTTTTTTAGCACCTCACTCTTGCTGAGACTGGCTTTGAATTCACAATGTGTTGTCTTAGCCTCCAGAGCCAATGGGATTGCAAGCATGTGCTACTTCACCCAGCTTCAATTTACAAAAATGTTGAAACACAGATACAGTCTTCTGGTTGCAGTATCCATAGCAATTTGCATTATTAACATACCTGTAATAAAACATATCCATTTTAAAATGTCTTCTCTGATGAGAAATTAAAAATATACTTTTGTTTCTTAATTTCTTTAATTCAGTCCTCAGCCTTTTTCCTAGATTACTTCAAGTTCATGCTAGAAGTTGTTTAAGTCTTTGCCCAAACATATTATTCCCATTGTGGGGCGGGGGGATAAAACAGTATGAGATGAATGGAATTCTGTGTTTACCTTATGTATTTGTTTTTCATAATATTGAGTATTTAATTCAGGGGTGTTTAACTACTGACCTGTATCCCCAGCTTTTTTGTGTTTGTGTGAGTTTTTTTTTTTTTTTTTTTTTTTGTGTGTGTGTGTATGTGTGTGTGTGAGACTGTGCTAATTCTAGGTATTGAACCCAGGGCCCTGTGCACATGAGGCAAGCACTATACTAATGTATCTCTATTCCCACTCCTTTTTCTTTTTTTTTTTTTTTCACAAGTTTTTCTTTTTTTTTTTTTCTTTTTTTTAAATTAATTTTGAGACAAGATCTTGCTGAGGTTCTTAGAGTCTTTCAACATAATTGAGACTAGTTTTAAACTTGTGATCCTCCTACTTCAGGCACTCAATTTTCTAGGATTATAGCCATGAGCCACCACATGTGGATAATCCTATCTTTTAAAATAAATATTATTATTTACCTTCAAATAGAATAATAAAAGAATGATGAATCTTGTGGTCTAGATAAGGTTGGTTCTCCTGTGGGGTCAGGCATATATAATCCTGAATCCAATTCAAGCTTCTTAATAATTGTGAGACTGCTGATTGTGGTGGCACACACCTGAAATTCCAGTGATTTGTGAGATTGAGGCAGTAATATTGCAAGTTTGATAAGAGCTTCAGCAACTTAGGAAGACCTTATCTCAAAATAAAAATTTAAAAAAAATAAAGAAAGGAAGAATCAAAAATATAAGTCAGGAGTAATAATCTCTTCAGTTTAATTGCCAGTACCTGCCCACACACACTTCTGGTGGTGTTTTGAAAATGTTCTTTGACCTGAACAGCTGTATTGGCCTCATCTACTACAAAAGGCAGAATGATACTGACTGCCCAAATATCGGCTGTTCTTTACCCTTATCTGTATACAGACAGTTGGCATTGTGCTTTTTCTCCTATTCTAGCAAAAATGCAGAATATGTTTCCCAAACTTTAAATCTGTGCTCTTCTTGTTTTTTATGGCATATGTTAAGCTGTGGTATGAAAACTTATTTATCAGGTACCCATTAAGAAACCATTTGAAAGATTTTGCTTTTAATTTAAAAACACTGCCACTTTCATGATAACAAGCCCACATTAGTTTGATAATAAAATATTCTGTTTAATAGAATCAGGGTGATTTTTTTTTTTCACAGTGAGATCACCTTCTAAAGTTAGGTAATCTTATCAACCATCAGCTAAACATATGCAGCAAAAGCATCCTAGATGAAGTCAGTCTAACTGGTGAACAATAAAAATATAATTTTGTGTGTTTACAGTGATAAAAAATATACTCACTATATGCCAAATGTCAAGATTAAATCACATGTCCTAAGGAAATTATTTGGAAAACAGAAGATATCTTATAGATAATAACTTAATTTTTCTAGCTTAAGATTCAAGTTGAATCACTCAATCTATGGTTTTTAATTATTTAGAAATATGTGAAGATACATATGCCTTTTATTTGTGCTAATATTTTCACAGTAACCTATAGCAAAAAAAAAAAAAAGACATCACAACCCTGCCATAAGGCTAAGAACATAATTGAAAAATAAAATTTTCTTTAATATGTTTATACTTTTGACTCTTGGCTACTCAAAAATCTGAATACCTGACACCCTCCACCTCCACCTCCTGGAACAGCAATTCTTTGTATTTACACTTTGATATCTAAAGTGGGAATGGTTCTGTGGCCAGCATCTGGTGAGAAACAATTCTCACACATGTACACTTCTTGGTTGGAGCTGCCAGCCTTCTCAAATTCATTATTGCTCCTTTTTTTTTTTGACACTGATGAGACTATGTCCAGGAAATGTATTCCATCACTTAGGACATAAAAATGAGTGGTCCATGCCTTTTATCTTCCTGGAGTCAAGAAATTCAAAGCTCTCAAATGTGAAATTTGGATGCAGTAAACTGAGATGTGCCTGAGACTTCAGTTAAATAGTGAATATTAAGATGAATTTCCAAAAATACATAAATTCATTAATAAATTTGTGTGGTCAATCTATGATAATATTCTGGTTAGAGTGGCTTAAGTTATTACAAGTGATTTCATATGTTCATTTTTAACATTAATACTAGAAACTTTAAAATAACACTTGTGCTTCAGAGATATTTTGATGGACATTGCTGCTTCAGGGGATACATTACAAATTGAAAATTCAAAAATTATTCTCACTAAAATTATTCCAGAGAGCAGAATTTTATATAAAATTCAAGGTTTTTTAATCATGTAATGGGGGGTATCAGGAATTGGCAAGAAATGTAAACCACTGAGCCACATCTCCAGCCCTATTTTGCATCTTACATAGAGTCAGGGTCTCATTGAGGTGCTTAGCACCTTTTGTAGTGGGTGGCTTTGACTCATTAGTCTTCTGCCTTACCCTTCTGAGCTGCTGGAATTGCAGGGGAAAACACCATGCCCAGCAGCATTATTTTTATTTATGAGTAATATATACAAATATGTAAATCACAAATTGAGTTGACCTTGTATACAGTCATAAAAGCAAATGCTTGATCCTAGTACTGCTTAAAATAACCATATTTTGAGCTGTTAATTCAGTTCACTGTTACAAAAAAGGAAAAAAATAAAAACAATAGGTGCATCTGTGTATTTCAGTAATATCAAGTTCTTTAGAGACCATGGAATGAGGATTTGAGGCTAGAATGAGCAAATTACTGAGACTTTGTTTTAAAAAAAAAAAAGTAGAAGTGGTTATGGGCATTCATAGTAATCTCCCCTGTGGATTCAGTGCCAGTATTTTTTAAAAAGCCAACAACTTGTCATTCTAGCCTGATTTCTTCTTGGATGCAATAAACTCAGAACATAGGTTCACTAGGTTTAGCCTGGGACAGTGCCTGAAACCCTGTCCAATCAAAGACACTTTCATTAAGATTGTCCAGCTCACACACAGCCAATGAAGAGGTGGTGGGATTTCAAAGTCTGGTTCTGGGTTATTATGGCAAGTCTGCCATTTTTCACATTTATCTCTAGGTTTTCTCTTCTATCCTCAGGAGCCTCATTCTTCTCTGCTACACAGGTGCTAAAAGAACCATAGGGAGAAGTCTGGGAACTGTGAAAGCCAGGAAACAGTGAATATGCACTGGTATCTTGATATTGGGTAAAAGACTGTTTGATTTAATGGGCTTGGTGATAGAGGGCATTATAAATGGTAAATGGGGACACCCATTGTCTTCTTCAGTGTCTGCTGATATGCTCTCAGTCCCCTCTGACCCTTCTAGTGGATTATAGGTCAGTAGCTAGACTCTGGGCATCCTGTTACATCACTTTATGGTGTTTTTAGTTATTTTCTGAAGGCCTGATTGAACATCCGTGTGCTATAGTGCAGCATGTCTCCAGATTGTATAATAAAGACTAGGACGATAATGGGGAAACCCTAACTTTATGTATTCTGTTTAATCATAAAAATAGATGTGTTCTGAAGGAGCCCACATTTCTTCTTTCTCCTGAGATTCCCAAATGACTGGAAATCAGTACCTCAAATCAAGAACCCTGTCTTCCAGCCTAGCTCTTTATACATCTCAGGATATATTTCTACATTTTCAGGTTTCTATTCATATTCCCTTTGTGGTAGGGTACTGGGATATAACTCGGGAACACTGAAACTCTGAGCTAAATCCCTAGCCTTATTTTGTAATTTATTTACAGACAGAGTCTAACTGAGTTGCTTAGCACCTCACCCTTTGTGAGGCTGACTTTGAACTCATCCTCCTGTTTTAGGCTCCCAAGACACTTTAAGATTCAGGTGTGGTTCTGTTCACATTTTTAGAGCTGTCATTCTGTCCTTCTTTGTCAATTATTTTTTTCATGCTATGTTTAAAATGGATGCAGTATTTCTATTTTTTTTTTGCAAGAACTGAATGGAAGTGCTTAATATATTGGTTTCTTTATGTGATCATTCCACAAGAGAGGAAAAATAAAACAAGAGTAACTTGAGAATTTAAAAAAAATAATAACAAAACCCTGACTTGCCTCCCTTTGTCTTCCCAATATAGAAATTATATCACAATCTCTCATTTGAGATTTCTCATTGAAGAATTACTGTGTGATTTGTCATTATTGAACTCCCCATATTTGAATAGTTTGGGGTTTCTTAACTTCTTGACACAAATTTTTAATATATATACCATGTCTAAAGTATTTGGGGGTGCCTAGAGATTTTAATTCGGTAAGACTTACGTTTCTACAAAGTAGTATGAAGTATGGAGTAGAGGCTCTCAAAGGCATCTTTGGAAACCCTTCAGCTGACAAGAATCTTTTAGTAATACATGGCTGAAGCCCTTTGGGAAACTTAAATAGTGTGAAGACTATCCTTTAAATGCATATTTTTTTCAATCAAGACATAAAGCTTTTAGACTTATCACTCAGAACAGCAAGCCATGTGTTTATTAGAAGTGATGTGAAAGAGGAAAAATGAGACACTCTGCAGGGAGACAGTGTATCCTCTTAGAGATGAAAAGGACAATATGGCTCTTATTCATTCCAGTTTTATTGGGGATCTAAGAATATTTTCCTAAGTATCCTGCCCCAGTCCACTTTTTCACTTTGGACAGACAGTAGGATAACATAAAAAACTCAAGTAGCCACACTCACGAAAACTTTAGGTTAACTATGCTCATGCTCACCATTTCTAATTGGATTCTTAAGCATACATTGTTGTAAATTTTTTGGTTAGTAGAAATTATTTTTATCTTCCTGAGATCTGGTCTTTTATAGGGTCAAAATTCTTCCCTTTAGTGTAACTTGGGTTACTCTTATAGACATTATTTTGGAACTGCATTTATTCTGCATAAAATGTTTTGTGAAGGAATATGATATATCCTTTCTAGTTAAGCTAGGCAGTGCTGCAGGTAAATTTCTTCTTGAAAAAGAAAGCATGGCATCAGAATATTGGGCCCATTTTAGAGACTTTCTCTTAATCTGCTTCTACCATTCACATATTTTTGTCCCCTATAAGTAGTGTACCATTTATTTTTTTATTTATTTGTTGGTTTGTTGGTTGGTTTGTTTATTGTTGGTACTGTTTATTAAAACCAGAACTATTCAAACACTTATCTATATCACTAGCCTTTTTTATAAATTTTATCTTATAAAAGTGTTGATAGTCTTTTGAGTTAAAATCTTGTTTATTCACTTAGTGGCTCACTGACTTTTTTGAGGCTTTTTTTAACCTATGACCCTCCACTTTTAGCCTTTAAAGCTGGTGAAAATGCCCAGCCTACCCTTTAACCTGAAGATACTTCAGTTCTTTTACCAGGTTTGTGAATAATTCTATAATGAAAATTGGAGTACATTGTTTTCTATGATGTAATGACTCCAATTTCCTTAGGTACATTAACTGAATTACTAACACTGAATAATTAGCATTTTAATTTCGAATTTTTTGCAGAACCAAAACACCATTTTTAATAACATCTTTATTCTATTTATCCTCTCACTGACATTTTACAACGTCCATGTAATATGATCTGGAGTACCTACTATCTTTTTTTAGGTTGTTTTATTCCTAAGTATTCATTTTTTTACTTATGTTTAGTTGCAGGTGATGACAATGCCTTTATTTTATTTTTATTTATGTCTAAATGTGGTGCTGAGGATCAAACCCAATGTCTCACACATGCTAGGTGAGCACTCCACCACTGAGCCACAACCCTAGCCTCGAAATCTCATATTTTTATTTTAGCAATTCTGACAGAACAGGCTGCAGGAAATTAGCTATCTAACTGATGTATTAAATTTTGGATATAATTTTGTTAGATTTCAGGCTGTCAAGTAGCCAGAGGAAGAGTGTGTTCTAAATGTATTCTGGGTTAAAACAGGTAATGTGGTTTCTAATCCATTTTCTGCAATACTGCTTTGAATTTTAGGTCTTTGGAAGTAGTTATAAACAATGCAAATCCAATTGTGTGCAATCTATGAAGATTTGCACATGGTCAGTCACCTTTGCTTCTAAAGCTTGGAAGTTTAGGATGTACTCCCATGAGCAGAGGAGCTAAATTTAGACACTCAGTACATAGAAAAACTCATTTTGTGAAAATTATGTAGGCTTGAAATTATTACTGCAGTGAGCAAGGGTAGTCATGGCTCAGGAAGTGCTGAGCTGTCAATTATTCATTCTATCAGTGGTTTGCTGAATTTTGCCCTATTAAAAAGGTAATTGAAGCAAGAGAGAAACTGATGATTTGGCAGTGGAAGTTGGCAAAAATGCTTCTAGGGATAAACTAACACCTTTGAGATGTAATTTCTCTTCCCTGCTTTCAGATGATGAAACACATGGAGAGACTTGCTTAGCCATAGAAGATTACCACTTTGTCATTTTGATACTTGCATATCACTTCTTCTCTAACCACTAGATAAATTAAAATGAAAATCACAGAACATTCTACAGTTCTAATACTAATCATCTTTATTCAAGGTGACCCTGACTTTAGGGAAATTTGTTCCAAATATGTGGCACTTCACTCAGCAATTCTAATGCCCAGGTATACCCTAGCTTTTTCTACCCATTTGGAAGGGAGGCATTTTCTCAGTTGTCTAATGTGTCTAAGTCTCTCAACTCACTTATGACTTTGTAAAAGAGAAACACATAACATGAGTGGATGTTGATTCAGTGTATCAGTAGATTGTAGGAGAGTCAGAAGTCTCATATTCTGCTTTATTTCTGTCATGATTTTGATGTGACACATTCCCCAAAAGTTTATCTGTGAGACAATGCAGGAAAGTTTGTAGGAGAAAAGATTGGGTTATAACCTTAACATAATTATTTAATTTATCCATGAAGGGCTTAACAGTATGGTAACTAAAATAGTGAGTTGTGGCTGGAGAAGGTTGGAATCCAGGGTGTGGTTTTGGGATTATATTTGCATATACCCCAAATTCAGAGGCTCTTTCACTAATTCATGATTACTATGTGAGCTACGTCCCTCTTTCACACACTTCTACCTTGATGTTCTTTCTCACCTTGAGTCTTGAGGAAACTGTAAGCCTCCAAATAAACTTTTCCTCTCTAAAATTTAGTGTTGGGTCTTTTAATCACAGCGGTGAGAACCCTATTTAAAACAAATTCCATCTTCTAACTTTACAAGTCCTAACCTTAAAATCTACTTTTTGTTTTGAGTTTGAACCCAGTATTTTAACATACTCTGTACACAAACTCTCAGGGAACTGTTTTTCAAGCCCTAACCACTGATTTTAGATTGTATTTATTATCCATTTAGATATAGAGTTACTTTTCGTAGGGCTAGTTGTAGACCACTTTATTACTCTTCCCAATACAAAAAATTACATGTGTAGTAAGTCATCTTTGTGTTTGGTTCATATTATGACTTTTTTATCTTTGTTATTGTATTATAGTTTTAGAATATACATCAGTGTCACTTAATGATACTGCTACTTCATTTGCTTCTCTATAGCATAAATTTTCAGGTATTTTAAACATACTTTATACTTTTCTTCACAGATGAATTTTATTTATTTATTTATTTATTTATTTAATTATTTATTTTGCTTTAAGCTTCTGCTTTCATTAAAAGGCAAGAATGCTCAAATTTGATGGAAAATATTATAAATTCCATTGAGAGAAAATTCTTGTTTTTGTAATGCTGAGTATTATCTAAACACATTATGTGCATAATTGAATATTTTATGTGTTTCTATAAGGTTTTATTCCTCTGTAAAGTGTACATATTTTTCTTTAAAACTTCTATGTAATGTGTGAAGTAGTATGCAAATGTGACATTTATAGAATACTGATTTGGTGATTTGCACTGTTATACTAGATGTACTGTGGAAAAAAATATGTCTAAGCTTTAGCAAAATTCTTCCTTCAATTTACTATTTGTCTCTTTTTAAATGTACTTTTTTAAACTACCTACCAGATTTTAGCTGTATAGAACAATACTAGTGTATTTTTATATGTTACTATGTTTTAGAGAGACATATATTTCAATAAGTCAATGCTACTGGTGGGAAATGATGATGTATATTCAATAGTCACATAATTTTTACAAAGAGTTACCAACTTATACTCCATCAGTAGTTCATGATAAATTTTTATTTTGCATCATCATAAATACTGTTTAATTTTATATATTTGTTATTTTATTCTATAATTCTCTAATTAGATATCACCTATATAAGGAGGCTATTCAAGATGCTTGCTCTTCTCTTCTTGGTGTCATATTTTTTATTAAGTATTTCGTTATAGGTGAGGTAATTATTTCACCTCATCTGTCAATTTGTATCTTTAATGGTGCCATTTTATGAATTAATTATTTTAATGTACAATGCATTTATTTTTTTTTAATTTTTTTTATTTGTAGATGGACACAACATCTCAATTTTGTTCATTAATTTTTATGTGGTGCTGAGGACAAATCAAGTGTCTCACATGTGTGTGGCAATTGCTCCACCACTGAAACACAGACCCATCTTCAATTTATGATTTTTTGACATTTTGTTTTGTGTAACTTTGAAAAAATTTTTTTCTTTGTTATTCTTAGGTTTGAAAACAATTGTGTCATGTCATTCAAAATTAGACCCCAATATTATTGTTGTTTTGAGACAGGGTATTTATAATTACACAGGCATGCCATTGTTCCAGCAGCTTCCTTTAGAAAGGATATTATATTATCAGCAGTGGAAACTCTCATTTATCATTGTGTAGTTGGTGTGTTTTTAAAGATTCTCACTTTAATTTCACAGGTCTATTTATTCATAATATTTTAAGGTGTACACTGGTTTCTCTAAGTTTATAATATACGTTAATTTGTGGCATAATGGTCTTTTGGTCAGTGATTAAAAACTATGTATAATGATTTCTACAACCTTAGCCTAAACTTGCAGTAATATAAAATCTACATATAAGTACACAGTATGATGTTTGCAAAAATAACAAAATCACTTTTGAATGCATTTCTCAGAATGTATGCCTATCACTTAAAGAGACAACATTGTACACATACTGTATACTACAAGTAGAGATATAATTAGTATGTGATTATTATGTTTCATATTTACCAGAGCTCTTTCAATTTTATTTATCATATTAAAGCACAAATATCTGACATTACTGACAAGCTGGGCATTAGTTCATCTTGAATATCTTTTAATTTTGTTATTTTACTTAGGATTTGCTATATTCTCTCTCTCTCTCTCTCTCTCTCTCTCTCTCTCTCTCTCCCTTTATTTATTTTTTTGTAAAATTTGCCTTTTCTAAACTATAGAGATTCTCACAATTAGCTAATAAAGTTTAGATACTTTTAGAAATCTAATTAAGTTTTTATGTTTTCTTTTTAAGCTCAGCTTTAGATGAGGGTAAGGGGCCAACTAAAAAATTTTTGTAGAATCTTATTGGTGCATACCTGTTTTTCCCTGAAGTAGATGTGGTGGTTCATAGGGCATGCCTGATTAGATAGTGCCAAACCATTTTTCAAAGTAGTTTTATAAAGTTATGTGGCTGCAAGCAGTGTTTGAAAATTCTAGTCATTTAATATTTTGTAATTTTTAGGTCTTTATTAATATGTGTATGCCTTTATTGTCTTTTTTTTAACATTCTGCTGAGAATACAGTACTATCTGCATTCTGAATGTTAACTTATCTCTCATCATATTGACATATATATATATATATATATATATATATATATACTCATTATTTGCAATTTTTTCTCACTGTTAAGTGCTTTTTAAAACCTCTCTTTTTGTGGGACTGAGGTACCTGGGATTGATCTCAGGGGCACTCAACCACTGAGCAACATTGCCGTGTCTATTTTTTTTTTTTTTTGGTATATTTATTTAGAAGAAGGGTCTCACTGAGTTTTTTTTTTTAATTATTTTATCACCATTGTTGAGGCTGCCATTGAATTCATGATGCTTCTGTCTCAACCTCCCCAGCTGCTGGGATTAGAGACTGTTGTATTTCTTTTTTGAGATTTTTTTTTCTTAGCCATATGTACTATTTCCAGTATTCTTCACTACAAGCCTTTTACTAAAAATGGGTGATACAAACATTATCTCTATTTCAATATCTTACTTTCATATAATCTTAATTACATTATTTAGTCTACATTATCCTAATTCTGATTAAGTTTAACATGAGTTCGTTGTACTTTTTTTTATTTAATTTAATTTTCATAATCAATATAAGAATATTTTTGCAGTAACACAATATTTTTTCCGCAAAATTAATTTTTTGAATTTGAATCTATTGATTTTCTGTATACGATGAGATTATAGAGATTATATGTTTTGTTTGTTTATTTATTTATTTATTTATTTATTTTTGCATGGGGCACAAGAGATTAAATTCAGACATACTTTACCACTGAGTTAAATCCCCAACTCTTTTTATTTTTTATTTACAGACAGGATGTCACTAAGTTTCTTAGGGCCTCACAAAGTAGCTAAGTCTGGTTTTGAACTTGTAATTCTTCTGGCTCAGCCTCCCAAATCACTGAAATAATGGTAGGTACAGCTACTTTTGGTTGAATATATATATATATATTTGACTCATCAGCTCTGTTTGGAATATTGGTAATGACGTAAAACAGCAAAAACTATATTTTACATCACATTTCTATCATATCAGGATTTGCATATACACACCTCATTGTACTTTTGAAAGTTTAGTAAAGTATGAGTACTTATCTTAATTTAGAAATTAAAAATGACATTCTTAGAGCTTAGCATGTTATCCACCAATAATAATTACTTATCAAAAAAGTGTGTTTCCAGGTAAAGTGATGCAAACTTGTTTTCTCAGTAGCTGGGAAAGCTGAAGCAGAAAAATTGCAAATTCAAAGCCAGTCTCAAAAATGGTGAGGCACTAAGCAAATCAGTGAGACCCTGACTCCAAATAAAATGCAAAATATTGCTGAGTGCCCTGAGTTCAATTCCCAGTACCAAAAACAAAACAAAACAATAGAGCAATACAAAAAAAATACAACAATACAAAACAAACAGTACAAAACAAACAAAGAGTCTGTAGACTCAGTGAATGACATTCACAGATTCTCCCTATGGGGTTTTTGATTCAAATGTGAAGATTCTCATTTCCTGAGCAAATGTTACACAAAAAGCAAAGTAGAAATACCTAACAAATGCTGAGGGAAAATATTCAGAAAACATATTAATACAATGTTGATTGATAAAAACCTAAAATAGAACAGATAACTACTTTGTAGTGGGAGAACTCCAAAATAGATTGGCCTTAGAATTTGATTTTTATATGCATCAAATGTAAATTTACTGAAAAAATGTGAGTCACTTCCAAGGAAGCATCATTAAAGTCTTCAATAGAATTTTAAAAATCTTTTTTGAAAATCAAAGTTATGATACTCAAATGGGAATGTTTTTGAGAAAAAACATTTCACACTGCCATTCCCTATACATTCCAGAGGAGAAGTTGGGGATAGCTTAAGGATCTCAGCATCACATTCTGTGCCAGGTAGAAATAGAAAAGGCAGTGTCTGAAAATTTTGTTAATTTGTCTTCTATGTATATATTTTTAACATTATCAGGAGAGTAAATTCAATAAAACTTAGTGATTGGAATATAATTTGAAATAATACATCAAACACCATCATGCATTATAAGTTTTTATGTGTTTAGGTGTTTAGGTAAATATAACAAAAAATGAATTTTTTACTATTGGATAAATTCCATAAGGATTTAAAAATCTCACATTATACTTACTTATTTTACCTGTGAATAGTTTTCAATATATTGCCTCTTATTTATAATTTTTGTATTATACACGTCTCCTATTTGAAAATAAAATACTGATTTTAAGAACAATTAAATTTTTGTGCCTTTATGTATTAAGTTTGTGTGTGTGTGTGTGTGTGTGTGTGTGTGTGTGTGTGTATGTATGTGTGTGTGTGTGTATGTGTGTATTGTACTGCAGTTGTCCACTACTTCATGACACCAGGCCTGGAATAAAGATCTCAACATAAATGTTCAATTATATATTATTCAAATCAAATTATTGGGGCTTATATTACCACCAAATATAAAGTAAACAATGAGATGATGGCCTGAGAAGAATCATGTACATGGAAATGCAGTGGAAAGTAGTGTAAAACCAAATGTCGAAAAGAAAATGCTCACACCCTCCATAGCATGAGCATGATCTTTATAATAACTTTTTTTAAAAATTTTTTCCCACACATCTTCACCATAACTCTCTTAAAGCCTGTCTTAAAAACTAAACACTTCCACCTTTATTCCTGGATCTGTTACAAATATGTGATTACATGAGACCCTATGGATCCAAGAAATATAAGATGGTACCAGCAACTTTCAGAAGATATTTATTTGTTATTTTCTGGATCTCTCTATTATTTGGGGGTTCTTGGGCTCTTTCACATATGCTTGACCCCAACTTGTTTGTTCCTACTACTCTTTCTCATGATGTGACCCTAAAGATTGTTGGTTTGGAAAGAGCTGAACTTTACTAAAAGTTCATCTCAGCAGAAAGAGTAGGTGCTTTGTCTTCAAGATGAGAAGGAAAGAGTAATAAATTAGGTGTCAATATAGCTCCTTTTTGATTCCAAATTTAGAGGAGCAACATTTAGAAATATTGCCAATTTATGATTAATATAAGGCTTTTGGTTGCCTCTTTGCATGCTCAAATTGTATATGTGTCATGTATCGTGTGATTTAGAAATTTTCTCTTTTTTTATGAAATTATAGCCTGACTCCTGTAAGCCTGATTTGTACTAGGTTATAACTATGGCCTATGAAGATTTAATTTTAAAAAACCCTTCTATTGTTTATACAGCTCTATCATGTAGGCTTGACTCAAACACCTATTAAAGTGAATATTTGAGTAAACTGAAGAATGTATAAAAATTTCTGTTTCATTTCCCATGAATACCATAAGATAGGACGCATGTCTCTCTTCCATTTAGTGGAGAACAGGAGCCTAAGTTACCAAAGTAGCAGTTAATTAATCCAGATTACTTTTCCATTGACCAACCCACATCCTATTTAAAATTGTCTACCTCTTTAACAATATTGGGTTTCTGGTCATCTTCTGTTTTATTTCATACCTTCTTTAAGATAATCAGTCAACTCTGTTATAGTTGAAGTTTAGTTTACCTCACTCTTTTTTTTTCTAATGCACTAATATGTTACTGCTCAATATATTTTGAAAACCAATTTAATTAATGACTACATTTTTTAAAAAAA
The DNA here is from genome assembly GCF_052094955.1 of Ictidomys tridecemlineatus. NCBI lineage: Eukaryota > Metazoa > Chordata > Mammalia > Rodentia > Sciuridae > Ictidomys > Ictidomys tridecemlineatus. The sequence goes on along the minus strand of NC_135486.1, from coordinate 101,962,997 downwards.
TAGAGAATTATTTCCTCACTTGCATAGGGCTGGTAAATTTCCCTGTTTTCAAAATGAGAATACATCTTAAAAATTAGTCTTGTGAAGTGTGATGAAAATGATGATTCTAAGCATTCTATATAATATCCACATTTCCAAGCTCTCTGCAGGGAGGAACATGACAATATTCAGGACCAATAAAGTACATTCAATCAAAGCAGACATAAAATTGGTCGACCTGGAGTGTTATCCAGATGATTCAGCACCACAAATCTATATATTTGAGAATCTCTGAAACACCATATATGAGAAGGTAAGTGAAAAATAAGTCTTTTAGTAGCATTGAGATTGATTTTAATTTTTAATGTACAATTAGTCAAGTTGGGTGGGACATCCTATTTTCTTATCTTTTTCAACACATAAAATGGAGCATTTATACACTGACTTCAAGTGTTAAAAGTAAATTTAAGCAAATCAAAACCACCCTAAGATATCATCTCACTCCAGTAAGATTGTCAGCCATTATGAAGTCAAACAACAACAAGTGCTGGCGAGGATGTGGGGGAAAAGGTACACTTGTACATTGCTGGTGGGACTGAAAATTGGTGCGGCCAATTTGGAAAGCAGTATGGAGACTCCTGCGAAAGCTGGGAATGGAACCACAATTTGACCCAGCTATTGCCTTTCTCAGACTATTCTCTGAAGACTTTAAAAGAGCTTACTATAAGGATACTGCTACATTGATGTTCATGGCAGCACAATTCACAATAGCTAGACTGTGGAACCAACCTAGATGCACTTCAATAGACAAATGGATAAAAAAATGTGGTATTTATACACAATGGAGTATTTCTCTGCACTAAAAAATGACAAAATCATGGAATTTGCAGGGAAATAGATAGCACTGGAGCAGATTATGCTAAGTGAAGCTAGCCAATCCCTTAAAAACAAATGCCAAATGTCATTTTTTATATAAGGAGAGCAACTAAGAACAGAATAGGGAGGAAGAGCATGAGAAGAAGATCACCATTAAACAGGATCAAGAGGGGGGAGGGAAAGAGAGAGAGAAGGGAAATTGCATGGTAAAGGAAGTAGAGCCTCATTGTTATACAAAATTACATATAAGAGAAAGTAAGGAGAAAGGGAAAAAACAAAAGAGAGAAATGAATCAGAGTATAAGGGGTAAAGAGAAGATGGGAGGGGAGGGGAGGGGAGGGGAGGGGGATAGTAGAGGATAGGAAGGGCAGCAGAATACAACAGACACTAGTATGGCAGTATATAAAAAGTGGATGTGGAACCGATGTGAATCTACAATATGTATACGGGGTAAAAATGGGAGTTCATAATCTGCTTGAATCAAATGTATAAAATATGTTATGTCAAGAGCTTTGTAATGTTTTGAACAACTAAAAATTAAAAAAAAAATTAAAAAGTGAATTTAAGGGAAATAATATCATAGAAATTTTCAGAACACAATCATAGAAATGTGGGAAGAACAACTGTACATACACAAAGAAATATATATATATATATATATATATATATATATATATATATATATATATATGCACAAATGTGAGGGTAAAGCCAGTGGCCCACAAGAATTGTTGCTGAAATATAATGATAACATGCAAATAATAAATTATTGAGGTTGATGCATGGTTCTACAATTCTAGGAGATGATAACAGTGGTATAGAAAACAACATAGTTAAACTCTCTGAATGTACCTCTTTACTCTCTACCTAAAATTGATTTTGGGTTTGGTGATTTCTGAATTTTCTTTGTTCAGGATATCAAAGTTGATGTCCTTTAATATCTTATCCCATCTCACATTTGTGGCAGATTTATCATCTTTTTCACTGTGGAATCACTAAGGAATCATCTCAATCATTCTGGGGAAATATCTGACTTACCTAAATCTTTGTTTGGAAGAAATACCTTATTGAGAAATATTTTGTAATCATTTTTTCAGTACTTTATTTTTTCTACATTTTATTGGCTTATTATAGTTGTACATGATATTGAGATTTGTTATAAAATATTCATACATACACATAATAGAATTTTCTCAATTTGACTCCCCAGCACTTCCCCACCTCCCACTACTTGGTCCTTTTTCTTGACTGATCTCCTTTTGATTTTCAAGCAATCCACCCTCACCTTTTATTTTATGTTTTTGATATCTAGCTTCCATATATGAAAGAAAAAAAGATTCTTATTTTGCTTTCTCTAGTACTATTGATTTTCCTGCAAAAGTCATATTTTTTATGGTTAAATAAAATTTAATAGTGTATATATAGCACATTTTTTTTATTTTTTTCATCCATAGTGGGACATAAAGGCTAATCCATAGTCTGAGTATTGTGAGTTATGCTGATATGTATGTATCTTAAACATGGATATGTATAGTAAAATAACATTCTTCAGAATAAATACTGATGAGAAGTATCACTAAATCATATACTCATTCCATGAATAGTCTTCTTGAGGAACCTCCATACTGATTTCATAGTGTTTGTTCAAATTTACAATATCTCTAAAAATGTATAAGCGTCTCTTTTTCTCCATGTCCTCTTCAGTATTTATCATTATATTTATCATTTATGCCTGCCATTCTGACTGGTATAAGATAAAATTATACTATAGTTTTTATTTGCATTTTCCTTATTGATAATGATGTTGTGTCAGGGGCCACTCTAGAAAGGAGCCATGTACTCACCTTTAAGACCCGAGTAAAGATGCGCTGGACTGATATTGCACCTATTGCAATGCAAGTGCACTTGCCTCTTTTTGGATAGAAAGATACAGCTCTGGGAGTGGATGTTACTCAACTGGAGTGGAGCTGCCTTCTTGTTCCTTTGTAGTACTACTTCTGACCATTTTTGGATAAAATGTTTCATAGAACCTCCCCTTATTTTTCCACTGTATAAAAATAAATAATTTCAGTGACTCATTTTTTCTATGGACCCCTAAGATCATCTGCATATTTTGAAAAGGTTCTTCTATATTGGGTTTTTTTTCACCATTTTCTTAAGTTATTGAAGTAGTCAGATTTTTTGTACTCAGCATAGGTTGTAAACTAAGTTTGATGATGATAATTTTGAACTTTTTTGTTTGTTTACTTATTTTAAAATATCTTTATGTATTTATTATGTGCTGTTGATAATGAAACCCAGTGCCTTGTCTATGCTAGGTGTGCACTCTACCTCTGAGCCACAACTACAGCTCCTAACCATTTGTCTTTATTTTTATGAGAAGTGTTAGTTTAGTTAATTTGCTCATTTATTAATGTGCTAATTAATATTTTGTGTAAAGTTTATTGGGTCTTTAAATACTCTAGACATAGAGGCAAAAGATTAGCTAGCAAATAATTTTTACCAATCCTGTGAGTTCTATCTTCACATTCCTAATTGTTTGCTTTCCTGTGCAGAAGCTTTTTAATTTATGTTGTCTCATGTTTTAAGTCTTAGCATTATTACTTGAGCTTTAGGCATCCTATCGAGAAAGTTGTTGCCTGTGACTAAAAGATAGAGTGTCAGTGCTCTATTTTTTGAGCTTTTGTGGCTACAAGCTAAAGAAAACCTAAAGCCATCATATTTGCAAAGCTACAAAGAATGATTCTCTCTTAGAGCCTTCACAGGTAGTATGGCCTTGAAACTACTATGACACTAGACTATTTTCACAAACTCACATTTAAGAGATTGGACTTATAACACCCCAAAATGCAAGAGAAACCTCTCTCTCTCTCTCTTCTCTCTCTCTCTCTCTCTCTCTCTCTCTCTTTCTTTACCAACAATATAAAACCAGACTTTCAAAAAGTATCTTTAGTTGTAGCTGAACAAATTATTTTATCTTATTCATTTTTATGTGATGCTGAGAACGAAATCAGTGCTTTATATATACCAGTCAAACACTCTACCACTGAACCACAACCCAAACCTCACAAATTAGACTTTCTTGCAGCTTATATATTCTATATTATCAAATTTGACTTTTTTGGGGGAGGTTACTGGAAACAAAACCCAGTGGTGCTTAAAAACCGAACCACATTTCCAACCTATTTTCTTATATATTTTCTTTATTTCTTTTCTTTTTTTTATTGATTGTTCAAAACATTACAAAGCTCTTGACATATCATATTTAAAACATTAGATTCAAGTGGGTTATGAACTCCTATTTTTACCCCAAATACAGATTGCAGAATCACATAGGTTACACATCCACATTTTTACATAATGCCATATTAGTAACTGTTGTATTCTGCTACATTTCCTATCCTCTACTATCCCCCATCCCCTCCCCTTCCATCTTCTCTCTCTATTATCTTTAGACACAGGGATTCACTGAGTTTCTCAGAGCTTTGCTAAATTTTTGAGGCTGGCTTTTAACTCGTGATCCTCCTCCCTCAGTTTCTATGCTTCTGAATTTATAGAAGTGCACCACTAGGTTATGTCATCAAATTTAAATCATAATAATGCGATGAACAGTAAGTGATATCTGTCAAAGGAGTGAATGAACCTGCTAAAAAACATGACTGAAGCCTTGCTGAGTGTTTTCAGTGGCATTTACAGAACCATCAGGCAGCTTCTGAATCCTGATTGATCTGTGTATGCATTGTGATTTTTTATTCTCCAGGTAGTGACTGCCATATCTGAATGAAATTATAAAATGCTGAGTGGGCATTTTCTACTAAATGAGAGAATTTCCCCCCACACACACACATTTAGGTGATTACAGGTAAATATTTCTGAGCTGAGAGAGAGAGAGCTAATAAAAATTATTAAATAAAATAAATTTTTTCACAATTTTATTTGTTGTATACACATTTTCTTCTTTTAACCTTAAGAGGCTTAATTATGCATCTGCTTGAGAAGCTAGCACGTTCTTTCATGAAGTTTCAGTGGACATCTTTTTCTTTTTCTCTTTTGGGAATCAAATCTAGAGACACTTAACCACTGAGCCACATCCCTAACCCTTTTTAATATTATATTACAGACAGGGTTTCACTGAGTTGCTTACATCCTTTCTAAGTTGCTGAGGTTGACATTAAACTCATAATACTTTTGCCTGATCTGCCAGAACCACTGGGATTACTGGTTTGTGCCACCATGCCCAGCCAATAAACATTTTTTTAAAGTTTCCTTCTCTTTTATGGTTTTATTGATTTTATTTATTGATAATTACTCTTCTGATTGAAGTGGATTGGATTCTTAGTGTTGTTTTAATTTGCATTCTCTAAGTGCTAAAGATAATAATGATAATAAATAATATATATTTATATAATAATATACATTATAAAATATATACATATATAATATATACATTATATAATATTAATATATAATCATTTCATATATATATATATATATATATATATATATAGAGAGAGAGAGAGAGAGAGAGAGAGAGAGAGAGATCCTGTAATATATCTTTTTCTTTAAAGTGTTTTGGCTGTAACTTGAAGAACTTTAAGAGTAATTTCAAGTAACCCTGTACCTTTGTAAGAATTTTATTGCCCATTAAAAACTACTTTCTATCAGTACTTACTGTACATAGTGATACAGTCTCCTCATGATTTTTCAGTTTTACATTATTGTTCCACTAGGGCAGGAACAACCTATGTCTCCATTTTCTAGATAAGTCCAATCATCATTCTTTGTCAGAAAAAGAGAGACATATTCCATTTAACACATGTTTGGTCATAAATGACCCTGGAAAGTGTGGAGCTGTAAAGTTTGCAGCTTCCCTGCAAGCATCTCTGTTGTTTTTTCACAATTCATAATCCATCTTCTTTCATTCCTGGTAACAAGTTCTCCAGAATACCTCTTTAAAGATGCCTTAAAAATCTCCAATCACCACATTTTAAAAACTTTATGTTATTTTAGAATCTGCTTTCTCCCATTCTCTGGCACTCTCACATCCAGCAATCTCATCATTACATAAAGAATTCTTTCAATGTTTCATGTATACTATTGGAATTTAGGGAAAAAAAGAAAATATATATGTATATATATAATTGGAAAAGGCCCTTTCAGGTAAGTGAAATCCACTTGGATATTTTTTCAAAAAAATCACTGCATGGGATAAAGGTAAAAAATTCTACTCTCAAGGAACACACTCATAACCATTAATTTCAAGTTTTTCTTTCTACCCTAGAAGCTGTAGTGGGTTGTCATCTATTCACATTGTATAATCTGAGTGGGCTTATTCATTGGCTTTAGCTACTCTAGCTTTATTACTCATGGAAGTAACTTTCTCTTTGAATACTTAACAAAAACTTTTGAAAATTAAAATATTATTTTAATTTAGAATTTTTGCATTTTTCAAAAAAAACAGAATCAAAGGGTTAATTTATTTGTTGAACTGAGCAAAATGCCAATCATTGGACCAATGGGTTCTGTAGAATAAAAAGGGATTATTCACCATTCAAGGAGCGGTGGAAACTCCTAGTCAAACCCTCCTTCCTGAGCATATGGTTGAGGAGCATTAGTAGGATAAGGAAGCCAGTAGTCTGAGGCATGGGAACAGACTGGAGTAGGGAAAGTGAAATACCTGGGGGTTGCACCTGCTTCATCAAACTTGGATTTTTATATGCCAAACATTCAGATAATGGTGGGCTCAGCATGCACTAAGGGAGGAACTTTTGACACGCTAGTGTCAGAAGGGCACTATCAGAAAGTTGTGAAGGCCCAGTAAAGGATCAATAGATGATGTTTCCTCCACATTCTTTGGAAACAAAAATAGTGACCACTACTATTGTGATCCTATTGTTAGATGTTTCAGCAAACTATTGGTGCACACTGCTCAGCTGGGTGACTTAAAAAATTAGAGCCATAAGCGAGTAACAAAGAGTAGAAGAAGTTACAGAATTTTTCCTGGCTTGCCCTGTTGTACTGGGAGACTTCTTTCTGTGTAGGACTCTCTATATGCAAATATAATTTCACTAATTTTTTTTTTATTGCTGTCTTACATCAGTTAGATTTGTAGCTCAGCCGAACACCTTGTTGGACTATTGGTGATGTTAAACTCAACTCGGTTTCCCCTACATTGCCTCTTTCCTCTCCTGTTCTCTGTTTTGTATAAAGCATCTCTAGGTCCAGCCTACAGTAAGGAGAATTTGGATTATGCCTCACTTTTTACAGGGTGGATATCCAGGTACCTGCTGTCATATCATCACAGCAACTAAGATATTTTAGGGAGGGTATTTTGAGGCTGCACAAGTATTCAATTTTTCCTTGAAGTTTTCAGACCAAGTTTGGTTTTTAATAGATTTTTCCTGATTATAACGTTCTGATGAAGACTGTTTCTCTTATTTCTTCTTTGTTTATTAATTATAATTCTTTTATATTATCCAATCATAAGTTTAAGTTATTGTGGATAAAAAGATATTTCATTAATTGGGCTATAGTCAAATGCAATCATGATTTATTTTGTTAATTCAGCTAATAATGTTTGGTCATTGAGAGATCTTTCAGTTGTCTCCCATATCATTTTAATACATACAACCCCTTTTTACTTTCCCTATTTTTTCATGTCTACATGTTCTATGCTCAACTTTTATTCTCCATGCCTTTTTCCTAGAATGCAGCACTTCTACTAAAAAGTGTTACTTAGAACCTTAGGTATGGCTGGGTGCAAAATATTCTCATTGCTTCTACCCTAAGCCCTCTCAAAGAGAAAACTAGAAAACATGTATATATGCTCACCAAACATACAGACAGACCTCCTCTGCAGTCTATTCCTTGGGCTCTGAACATCATTTTCTAAATTGTGGTGCCTTGGCTTCAGTGCTTTGAGCTGAATAACTTCTAAAGGACCTCAGAAGCAGTCTTTTTGATGTCTTTAGTCCTTCCTCCTCCTGCTCTTCTTCTCCACAAGGGCAGGCTGTAGAAAATAATTTCTTTTTTTTAATTGGAGGTGGGTCATGTATATTAGGCTTCATCTCTCAAAGATAGTCGTAAAAGCAAAACAAAACCACAAAAAAACCCAACAATAACAACCACAACAAAATATCACTCCTGCTTTCCACTCCCCTGTGGGTAAGCCATAGAGAAATTCTCTGAGTTACATAAACCGACATAAGATTTTAGCACACTCTTTCTGGAAGTGGTCATGCCCCATGCCAGGGAGGAAGGATGCCACACAGAGAGGCAAGAGCCTAGATAGGCCTCACTGGGTTACTCCTTCAGTTTGTTCATATCAGCTCATTCTTTTTCTTTGTACAATTACACTTCTACATGCCTGTTCATGCTTCATCCAAAAAAAAAAAATAGTTCACCCTTGGATTTTCAGAATAGATCTGAATGTTATCATGAAAAGTAAAAGTTATATCAGAGAACTTTGTTATCTTCTCTTATAAACCAGCCTTTTCTTATGGGCATGTCAGCCTATATGCTTTGTGATAGACAGAAAAGGGATCATCTCTTTTGTTGCCCATGCTAGAAAAAAAAATGGGTGTAAGGAATTTATATGAAACAGTGACATGATAAATTCAAAATTTAGAGACTGTTTTGCCCTGGGGCTAGCTAGCCTAAGAAGGATTGTATAATAGCTCAGGACAAGAGACGGCAGAGTTTAGATCCTTGAAGAAACCAGTTTAACCAAAGTGTAGATATCAAACATTTTGTACTGATTGACCAGAATTCAGAGGCTCAGAGAGATTGAAATGTGGAAGTGGATCTGTCATGTGTGACCTTCTCCTCCACACTCTGGGGGTTCAGTAGATGTGTACCTCACCAAAACTATAAGAAACAAGTTTGTGAGGGAAGCACAAGGATCCTTGAAAAACTCTATGGTTGCTCTTCTTTGCAGGCCAGACCTCACTGTGAGAGCTGTGGCCAGTCAATTAGAAAATTTCAATGTGATGCGCATGATAGAATTTAGAGGATAATGAGGCCAAGTGGTTGCCCTTAATTCCAAAACCAGGGTGTTTGTGGTTAACAAAATGTAAAGTAAAGGGGAAGAAATGAACACAATATTCTGACTTCTGTTGACTTCTGGCATTGGCTAATTTGTCATAGTGTTTATAAAAGCCAAATAAATGTGAAACCCACTAAATTCTTACTTGACCTATATAAACAGAAAAAAATCAGAGCAAATGTACAAATATCCTCCAGATCATAATAACAGAGAATAATAATTCCTCAATTACTTTCCAGATTTAAGTCAATTTACAAATTCTGAACCCCTTAAATGAAAGGGAGATGATGTCCCATTGAAGAAGGACACTGGTACACTACCAAAAATCTTTCTGTTAATCTTTATCCCATCTTTTTCCAAAAGGACCTAGGGTCTTTTAGCAGAGTAACTGCATTGGGGAAAAGGAATTGATCAGATTTTTCAGGGACCAGTAGACACAGGTTCCAAATTTACTTTAATTCCAGGAGTCCAAGAATGACATTGTTGCCTTCCAAATGTATGGAAATAAGGAGATCAATGGAATTTTATGCAAGGTCTGACTTACGGTTTTTTCAGTGGGTTCCTAAACTTATCCTGTGGTTATTTTATGAGTCTTGGAATGTATAGTCAAGAAAGATACACTTAACACTTGTCAAAACTCCCATCCTGGTTCTCTGACCTATGGAGTGAGGTTATTATGGTGGAAATGAATAAATGAAAGTATATGATGTTGCCTATACCTTGGAAAATACTGAATCTAAAGCAATGTCACATTCTTGGAGCAATTTCAAAGATTAATGCCACAATCAAGAATTTTAAAGATGAAAAAATAGTGTTTCCCATAAAATCCCCATTTAATTCTCCTATCTGGATTGTGCAGAAGACAGATGGGTCTTGGAGAATGACAGGTGATAATCATAAGCTTAATCAGGTTATGATTTTAATTGCAGCTAATATGCAAGATGTAGTTTCTTTGCTTGAGTACATTAATACATTTCCTGGTACCTGGTATGTGGCTATTGATTTGGCTTTTTCCCTCTACATTCTAGCGTAAAACAACCGAAAGAATAAATTTGCTTTAAACTGTCAAGGCCAGCAATATACCTTCACTGTCTCTTCTCAGAAATATGTCAACACTCTAGCATTGTGTCACAGCTTAGCTCACAGAAACCTTGATCATTTTTCTCTTCCACAAGGTATTACATTGATCCATTATATCAATGACATTATGTTGGTTGGACCAGCTGAGTAAGAGATAGCAAGCACTTAGAACTTGCTAGTGAAGAATTTGTGTATCAAAGGATGAGAAATAAATATCACAAAAATTCAAGGGCCTTTCAACTTCAGTAAAATTTCTAGCAGTCCACTGTTGTGGAGCCTTCTGAGATATTTCTTCCAGAGTAAAGAATTCATTGTTGCATCTCTCTCTTCCTACAAGTTAGAGAGAAACTCAATGCCTGGTGGGTCTATTTGAACTTTGGAAACAGCACATTACTCTCTTGGGTGTGTTACTTCAGCTCATCTATGGAGTTACTAGGAAAGCATCTTCTTTTTAGTGGTGTTTAAAACAGTAAAAGGCACTGACACAGGTCCAGGCTGCTGTGCAGGCTGCTCTGCCATTCAGGTGATATGATCAAGTAGAGTCAATGGTTTTTGAAGTGTCAGTGGCAGATAAAGACACTGTCTGTGGCCCCCATTGGTGAATTACAGATAGGGCCATTGAGATTTTGGAGCAAGGCCCTGCCATAATCTGTAGACAAATTCTATTCCTGAGAAAAATAGCCCTTGTCCTGCTACTGGGCCTTAATGTAAACTGAATGCTTGTCCATGGGCCACCATGGCACTATGCGACCTGAGCTGCCCATTATAAACTGGGTGTTATCTGACCCCCAAAGCCATAGAGTTGTGCATGTGCATTATCACTCTATCATTCAGTGGAAGTAGTATACACATGATCAGGCATGGGTGGGACCTAAAGGAGTAAGAGGGTTGCATAAAGATGTGGTCAATTTGTCCATGGCTCCTACTCTTGCTGCAGTATCTTCTGTTTCTCAGTATGAACCTATGACTTAATGAAGTGTACCTTATTATCAGTTAACAGAGAAAGAGAAGATTAGGGCTTGCTTAAAAGATGTTTCTACAGATTACACAGGTATCATCTGGAAGTGGACAGATAAGGCCCTTTTGCCCTTTCTTTAATGATCATGAAGGACAGTGTTAAAGTAAAATCTTCACAAGGGGCAAAACTTCAAGCAATGCATCTGGTTGTGTATTTTTTGTGAAAGGAAATTGGTCAGATGTGTGACTGTACACCTAAACTTAGGTCATGGCTATGAGTTGGCCAACTGATCAGAGAAGTGGAAAGAAAATAATTGGAGAATTGGCAACAAGGACATTTGGGGAAGAGGTATATTTATAGACTACTCTGAATGGGCAAAGGATGTGAAGATATTTGTGTTTCATGAAAATGTCCGCCAAAATTTGACCTCAGCAGAGAAGGATTTTAATAATCAGGTAGATGGTCTAACCAAATCTATGGATAGCAGTCCACCTCTTTTCCCAGCCACCCCTGTCATTGCGCAATGAGTTCATGAACAAAGTGGTCATGGTGGCAATGATGGTGGTTATGCATGGGCACAGTAGCATGAAATTCCACTCATCAAGGCTGATTTGGATACTGCCACTTCTGAGTGCCCAATTTTCCAGCATTAGAGACCAACACTGAGTCCCTGATATGGCATCATTCCCCAAGAAAACCTGGCAGCAACCTTTTGGCAGGTTGACTATATTGGACCACTCCCATGATGAAAGGGGCATCAGTTTGTCTTTATTGGAACAGACCCTTATTCTGGGTATTGATTTGCCTTCCCTGCACATAGTGTTTCATCCAAAACCACCATCTGTGGATGTACAGAATGCATTGTCCATCATCATGGTATTTCAAACAACATTGCTTTGGACCAAAAAACTAAATTCATTGCCAAAGAAGTGAGGTGGTGAACTCATAATTAACAAATTCACTGGTCCTACTGAATCCCCCACCACCAAGAAGCAGATTGTTTGATAGAACAATTTAGTGGACTGTTGAAGATATAGTTACAGCACCAGCTAGATGTCAGTACATTGAAGGGCTGGGGCAAGGTTCTTCAGAAAGCTTTTTATGGTCTCTGAATCAGCATCCACTATATGGTGCTGTCTCTTCTATTATGGAATTCACATGTCTAGAAATCAAGGTGTGGAGACAGGAATGGTACTCCTAATGATTACTCCTAGTAACATAGTAGGAAAATCTTTGCTTTCTGTTCCTGCAACCTTATGCTCTAGAGCCCTGGAAATCTTAGTTCCAGAAAAATGAATGTTTCTGTCTGGATGTAAAGCAATGATTTAATTAAAATGAAACTTATTACTTCCTCCTGGCCACTTTGGGCTCCTCATGTCTCTGAGTCAACTACCAAAGAAGGAAGTTAAGGAATTAAACTGAAAGTTATTACTTCCTCCTGGCCACTTTGGGCTCCTCATGTCTGTGAGTCAACTAGAAAAGAAGGAAGTTAAGGTGTTGTTGGTGTGACTGATCCAGATTACCAAGAGAGATTTGGACAGTTTTACTCCACAAAGTATGTAAGAAAGCATTCTCTAAAATTGCAGTAGATCCCTTACTGCATCTTTTGATATTACATGCTCTCATTATTAAAGTCAACAGGAAACTAAAAAAAAAAAAAACCTCAATTTTGAATTTTTTGAAATAGTTTGTTTTTTTTAATTTTTTTTAAAAAATTTTAACACAGTTTTTATATCTACCCATCTATCAACATGGTTCAGTCTTTTACTTTTAAGTGAATAACTACTTTGTGAACTTTTTAAGAGCCTTATATTGAGTGGATATTCAAATAATAATATTTTAATTTATTGTGTGACATATGCTCATCCCAAAAAAGGCCTCACTTAAAATATTGCCATTTACTCTATCTGAGCCAGACCTTGTTCCATTCAATCTTATAAAAAAAAAAAAAAAAAAAAAAACTTTTTACACTTGTTATCTGTTGTTGATCAAATTCAAATATATACTAATAATAAAATTCTAGAACAGGTCAAAAAAGTCTAATGTTAAGTTTAGCTAACTTACTATATCATTAAGTGACAGATAAAGGAGAAAGAAATAGGATTGGAGAAATAAGAAAGAAAAAAAGAAAAACAAAGAAGAGAGAGGGAGAGAGAGAGAAGAAGCTGTAAAAGAGCAATTTCTATAAGGATAAAAAGGACAAAGAGATGGATGGATGTTATTTGAGTTTGTATCAGACAGTGCATTGGGGTGAGTAGGAAGTAAGAGAATCAAGTATAAACTACAACTAGGAAAACAAAGGCAAAAATATTGATTCCAGTTGATGCTTTAAAATATTAAATAAAATAAAATAAAATAAAATTTAAAATACAAAGTTGGCAATTGGTTTTGCAATTATTATTCAAGGGAAGGAGTAATTTAAATGATCAAAGTAGAGGTTAGAGTTTTTTATATTATAACATATGCAGGTTAAGAAAATTCTTCTTGACTCTTTAGATTTCATTGGATTTTGGATATTTAGTAAATATTCTTCAACCTTAGGACATGGGTTTCTTCTGACTTGCTGGGTGACAGAGACCAATTTTAAACTTTCTTTGATTATCCTAACAATAGCTTCTGCTTTGTCAAATCAAAGGTTTTCTGCTGACTGCCCAGATGGTGCAGTATTTGTATTGTGTAGAGTAGTTTGGGATGTAGGTACTGGGGTGAACCTGCAATTTCTGTCAGGAAATCTCTATTGGATCATTTTTATAGTAATAAATGTCCTGGTACTTGTCTGTGGGCACAGAAACTCTGTGGATTTTGTTAGGGCAGTGAAGGGTCTCCAGTTGTTTAATTGAACTCCAGCTTCTACTACCTCAGGTGGTAAATGGCCTGTGATGATACCGCATACAAAGCCCCCCCAATTATCCAAAGAATTGCCTGTTATTTTCCACTTAGGATCATAGTTCAGGGTGTGCAACTCTTGTGGCTGGTGTCATCTGTCTTTTTTCTGAATAGCCTCAGGGAACTTCCTACTGGTCTCTATGCTGCTGGATATGGAGGTAGCTTCCCTCTGATTGGTTTTGGGATCTCCACTCAACATCCTGGATCCCAGGGACTCTCCCTAGTCTTCCTTCCTTTGTTGTGCCCCCTCACCTTAATTTCAGTGTCCAGGAGTATAATGAACCCTTCTTTCTTTGTCGGGGCAAAAGATGATTCTTTGTTTCCTCTGTCAGAGTCAAGTGAGCTAGGAAAAAAAGTGTACAGAGCTTTTTATCCTTGTCTGTGTCACAGAGGCTGAGCAGAGTTTGCTTTACTTCCCAGGGCAGGTAAACTTGAGCTCACTTGATTCCCCTGGTGAAGGAAGAGGAAGAGGAAGAGGAAGAGAACAGCTTCAGAAATTTAGGGCTAATAGTGGTCCTTTTAGAAGTTCTTTCTGGTCCTAATTTTAAGGGTTTCACTGTAAGAGGCTTCCCTCTGGCTTAACATGCAGCTGTCTGGATGTGAGAAGACACCACGTGAATTTAAGAAGTTAACTGGGTAGCTCAAGTTTCAGATATAGAAATTTAATATAAGAAGAGAGAAATATACAATCTTAAAGGAAACATCCTCAGGTCATTAAAATTTAGAATTAAGCCATTGAAATGCAGAAAATGTAGTTGTAAGCCTTGGCCATGCCTTTGTAAAATGAAGAAAAAACACATTGAAGAAAAACTGGCCTGAATTTTGAAGCTTCACCTTGAATCTACCTCCAGTCCAGCCCCTGATATAGCCCTCTTATAAATATTGAACCCCCAGCACACATCAGTTCTGTTTCTCAGTCTCAAGGCAGCCCTATTTTTCCTTGAGTATGTATTTGTATGATAAATAAACCTCTTCTATGCCTTTGTTTGGCTAGTGATAAAATTATTTTTTATTACATATGCCACCTGCCAATCTGAGTTGTGTTCCCCATCTTCTCCATAAACTCTTTGGACCCTGCTCTAGAGACATGTCTTCTCCCATAGCAGTTCCAAAAGAAGGTCATGGACCTCCCCTCCTCAGCTTTCTGCTCAAAAATATTTGTTAAGCTCTTTATGTTATCTTTTATTTTTTTAAGTCTATATTGTTATATATGAAAGCAGAAATCATTACATCTCATATTACAGACATAGAGCTTCATTTTTCATATCTCTAGTTGTACATAAAGTATATTCACACAATTTATTTCTTCATACGTGTACTTAGGGTAATTATGTCTATCTCATTCCACCACTTTTTAACCCTCTTTTGCTTTTTTTTTTCCCCACTCTTTTGCCCTACCTAAAGTTGGTCTAATCCTCTCATGTTCCCCCTCACAACCTCACTATGAATCAGATATCTTTAGTCAGGGAAACTACCAGTTTGGAACACCAGATAGCAAGTTATCCATAGTTTTCTAATCCCCCATAATTCCCAACAGCTGCTAATTTGGCAATGTGATTACTCAATTCCAAGCAGTCCCCTTTAACAGGTGCAAATCCACCAGACTGCAACACACAAGACCCTCAGAGAGAAGCCTTCCTAATTAGAGAGTGAGAGAAGGAAAAAGACACTTCAGATACTAATTTAGAGAGCAGGAACTGGGAAGCCCCCAGGGAAGATAAGAAGATGAGCCCCAGCACCCAGATCACAGAAGCAGATGCCAAAAGAGATGCTTGAGATGCAGTCCCCAAACAGGACTGGTGATTGCCATACCCCACTTCAAGTTGTCCTGTACCCAAAACCAACCATAACACTCTTGTAACCCCCATCTTTATTCTACTTTAAGGAGCATTCTGATACTGTTGTGTTTTACATTTTGTCTGTTTGTCCAACCATTCTTAAGTGGGTAAACTTGTAAGAATGTCTGCTTGCCACTGCCAATGCACTCCCTCCTTATCCATGGTTTATGTTGGGGGTGGTCTGCTTTGTTTTCACTTCTGGTGCCCAATCTTTCAGTTTCTCCAGATCTCAGACTATGTGACGTCAAACCTTAGAGCATTATTTTTTATTACCCACCTCTTAATTCTGCTTCTCATTTATGGCCTTCTCTCTACACTATGAGGAGATGGGGAGTGCTGCCTGGCTGGTTTATGCCATCTTCCTAAGACAGAAAATAATTTTACATTTTAAAATGCAGACTTGGTTGTTAGTTTTGATAATTGAGTGTTTTTTAAATTTCTTAATGTAAGTTCTCAGCACTATAAATTTTTCTTAGATTTGGCTGTATTATGCACCTTTGATATGTAATGCTTTTATAAGTCTAAATTTATATTATTTTTTAATTTATGAATATTCAGAGTATTTGGTGGAATACTTATAGTTATCTAATACTCAACAAAAGTGCCAAAATATATGTTTGGGAAAAGAGCCTTTTAAATAAATGGTTCTGGGAAAACTAGACATATATATGTTGAAGAAAGAAGCTATATCCATATATCTAGTCAAATCAAAATGGATCAAATACTTAGGAGTTAGACCATAAACTTTGCAACTGCTACAAAACAAACAATAACTCAAACAAACATATGGTCAACTTTCCATCATATTGGTACAGGAATTTACTTTCTTAATGTTAGACCAGGATGCAAGATAATACCACTGACTCCAATTAAAATAAAATTAAAGCAAGCTTATTATTTTGACCAGCCAGGCTGCCTCTCCAACTCAAAACCATGGGGAAAAGACAGCACTGCAGCTTTCCTGCAGCCCAGCTTTATAGCCCAGAATGTTACACAAAGAGGGGTTACAGATAACAAAACTCTGATGAGTATAACACAATTGGTAGTTTAAATTTTTGCTGGACCCAAAATAAGAATTTATGAGGATCATTAGCCTCAGAAAGGGTCATTATCTGGCCAGGGAAGGCCAATATTTATGAGGTGTCACTAAAGTTTCAGAGAGGTCTGCTATCTGGTCAGTAAGGCAGGCATGGGTAAGTTCAAGTCACGGGCAGGCACTCCAAGCAGGTTCAGAATTTGCAGTGATTTATAGTAAAGCCAAAATTATCTTTTCATGGCTTTGTGGCAAGATGGCTCCCAATTTTAAAAAAAGGTCAGGTTGGGTCTATCATTCCCCCCTTTTCTTATGTGTCCCTTTCAAGTATTTGATAGGGTAGGGAAATAGCAATGAGGGAATTTTAATCTCTCAGGTAACAAGTCTCCAACTTTTTAGAACTCACACAAAACCAGTCTCCCTGATTTGACCTGACTTAATTAATTACTTACATTGACAGTCTATTTATTTTTGGCTCCATTGTTGTAAGAAGAGGGATGTTACTCATTTTGGCTTCTTCTGAGCTGAGAGGGAGTGTCATAAGGGATGTGAGTTTCCTTTTAGAAGTCAGTTTGGTTTGAAGTCTGGTTAGGGAAGAACAAGTTGTAAAGTCATCTGGGGATGGGTTTGTCTATGAGAGAAAAAAAAAAAAAAAAAACATGAGTACTGAATAATTGTTGAAGCAGCTGAAACACGTCACTGCATATAGAAGTCCTGTCACCAAAAGGTGTGAGGGCTGAGAAATTTATATATATATGAGGAGAAGCTGTTTCTATAATAAGGCCAAATTGGACAAGGCCTAAAGTTATCAGGAATGTAAACACAACATTAAAGTTTTAGTGTTACAGATGTCCTTTTCCGTAAGATACAGTTTAATAACTTAATGTCATCTGATCTTGTAAAATAATTTTATTAGTATGACCTCTGTTTCTAATAGACAATCCTTTAATTCTGTTACTCAGGGCTGGATAATCACACTAGCAAACACCAAGCCTATCTGTGTAGGTTAGAAATAACTGTAGGCCTTAAACTAAAAACGTCTGTCTGTGGCAGCTCCTCTTGATAGTCTCTTTTTATAGTTATCAGGCATTTCTGTCTGAAAATCCTTTTTTGTAGTCTCCAGTCTTACTTATTTTGGGAGGATAACATAAAGTATATACCTTAAAATATTATTATCATTATTATTAATATTAAATATTATTATTATTATTATTATTATTATTAAAAATGTCCAGGAATGGCTGTATTTTGGTTTTAACTGTCTTTTCTAAGTGTTTAAGATGAAGCAGTCAAACTGACTTTTGTTTCTATCTATTGTTAGCAGTCAGCTGAGTTTTTATGGGAGTACTTCCTGGGGAAACTTGAGAGCAGCTTCTCAGTTCTGCTAGTGCCATTTGTGCTAGGATGGGTCCAGGTCTTACTTCATCATGTGGCTTCCCTCGGAAGCATCAGGGATGTCTCCCTTCTCTGATGACCCTCCTATTCATAGCAAATGCACTGATTGGATTTCTGTTCTCCAGTGGTCTCATTAATCTCCCTGATTGGGAGCTTATGTGGTCCAGAGTTACAAAGCTCTTTAGAGAAGTCCCGTGTTCCCTGAATTCAGACTGACTCTGAAGTCAAGAGCAAAATATTGGTTATTTTGGCACTTTTAATTTAACTTTAATTTCAAAACATAATCTTAAACATCCAACGGATAAGATTTAAGAGATTTATATTAAGACTACTGGGCTTTAATGTCTATAACTTTATAATTATTTATCTTTTTTATTAATTGGGATCTGTATTATCCTATCTGTTGTGTAGGTGATGGTTTATTATCTTAAATTAACCCAGGTTGTGTTCTTTTGTTTTGTTTTGTTTTGTTTTACAGTCAGCTCCATCATATTTACTTTTTTTTAATATTCTTGGATTGGACAATTTGGTTACATTCATCAGTTTGATTCAAAACAGATTACCCTGTTGGTCACTTGCTTGAGGTTTGCAAAACAGTTATATTTAGAGATGAAATAGCTGCTAAAGAGGCCATTGGAACCAACTTTGACACTTGGACTTCTGCTGAACCCAACCTTCTGCTCTCATATTCTACTATCCTGCTTGTTTTGATTTCTCACTTGTATCCAGCTTTGCCTCCATGCCTACAGACAAGGGGATATCTTAAGGCATTTGCTTCTCATTGACTCTGGCTCATCCTTTGGCTGTTTTGGATAGATATGCAATGGGTCAAAAAACCATATTGCATTCTAACAGAACATAGACATCTCAGAATGTTGTGTTATTAAAGCAACACTTTTGTAAAACAGTAACAGGGAAGCTTTAGATCACTTACAATGAAATTACAAAATAAAATTAACAAGAGTAAAAACATTTAGTTCTTGTAATAGCTACGCTGAATTTTGGCTGAGTTACACATTATAATCCCTGTTTGAGATTCTTGTAATCTTGACAAAAAAAATTGAATATAACTTTAAATGAACTAAAATCTGGCCTATGGCTTTCCTAGTTATTCTCACATGTAATAAGATGGGATACAGAGCCTTATCTCAGGTAAGGCAGGGCTCTTTATAAATCTTAAGTGTTCTAGTTCTAAAGCTGATCTTTCCTTTTTAAATATCATTTTACAAAGTTTACATAAATTGTTTGTGGTCACATGAACATTAGCTAAAACAATATGATTTCACATTTAAAAAATTAATTAAAGAAAGACTGAAAGTTTTTAACCTTTTGTGGAAAGGTAGCAAAATACTTTGTGCTTTACAATATTTACCTTTACATAGATTAGGCTCTCATTAACTTAAAAATACATTTAAATTGTTCCCCAATGTAAAAAGTAACATAAAACTTTACATATCTTATTGATAACAAGTAAATAAATCCCCAATATATTTTTTACCATACAACTTTAGAATACCAGCTTGATATAATGCTCATTTAAAGCTTATACCTTACAGACTTGTATACCTGGAAGATATGAGCACATTAATAGCATCATAATTACATTGATGTTTTTATATTAACCAAGTTTAGCTTTTAAAGAAATGACAGTACAATGCTCTAAAATAATAGTTCTTACTTAACCAGTTGTTTAATTTTTATGGTTGCTTGCTGTAGAATAAAATAAAACTTAATAAACACAATGTTATGAGTAAACTTATCTTTTAAGAAATTTTTGTCTTTTTAACACATGACTGAATATAAAAACATATACATACTTTAGTAAATCAATCAGATATCTAACAAAAGTACTCATGAATGAGTAATCCCATTTTAAATTTACTTTAATTATTTTATCAAAATATTAGACAAGTTTATTGATCAGTGCTAGCCATTTTTTTATTGAAGGAAAAGTCCTAGAACCAAGGCATATTATTCATTTTATAGACCTTAATATTTTATTAGTTTTTTGAACACCTAGAAAAACTTGTAAGCTTAAATTTAAAGACATTTATTTTTATCTGTTTATTCAATTTAAATTGAACCATTTAAATCACATTAATTAAAGATCTTTGGATCCATTTTTTAAAAATTGTTTTTATGAGCTCTCCTCATATATGTTAATTTGTATATCATATATATGATATATGTACATATGGACATATAGACATACAACACATAACATAAGTGTGCACACATAACACAATAGTAAAGGCCTTGTAGCTTCTCGCAGGTGAAATATCCATTGCAATGTTTAAAAACTCCACAATTGATCAAAGATAGAACTGATCAGAAAAAACATTAACCTAGGTCTGTAGGATCAAAATCATTAGCTCAAAAAAATACAGAATCTAAGAAAAAATGACTGGCCAGTAATTAGTAATTACCATAAAATTTATTTTTTTTCCTTAGGCCTCAAATCCATCTCCTAGTGAACTTGCAGGCTTCTTTCATTGCATTTCAGCATAAGTCCTGGCTGAGGTCTGGAAGGAGCAGGAAAAATCTGCTATTCTGAGCAGACACCTCAGGCCTAAGGCATTTTAACCATAAGTCATAATTTTCAGGTTCAGATGTTGAAAATTATGATACAAGTTTAAGATACAATTCACAAAATTTTATATCTTTACATCTTGTTTTATCAACAGATACCATACTATAATTTACTATGCTTGTCCAAATTAATTCACTGGACAACAAAATAACATTTTCCAGGCTACCAAATTCAAAAATTGGTGAAAAAAAACTGAATGATTGGGAGTTACTTTCCAACTTGGAAGTAGAGTTCTTTAGTTTTTCATCCTAAATATTTAAGTTCTCTGGCATGAATTATCTGAAATCATAAACTAAACAATTACCTAAACTTTTAACTGCAACATTGTGCAATGCTTCAGAAACCCATTCAGATGCCAGATTGTTACAATAAAACATCATCTTTTAGACACACATTCAGCCAAGATCATTCCCAAAAAACAATTTATAATGTTAAAACATTATTGCACATGTCTTAAAGGGCCAGAAACAAAGAAACAGGACAGACAAACAGAAAGGTGCTCCAGACTATGGCTGACAGACAGGAACCTTTAAAACAGAGCAGATAAGAAAAAAATCTCCTACACCACTGGCACCATAGGTGTTCACCCAAGGGGACCAGATGTTTTCACAGAGGGGCAACCTGAAATGTAAAACCAAGGGTCTAGGTGGTGACTTTACTGCATTTAGTGTCCCCTTTTTCTTTTTATCTTTTTTAAGTAGAGAGAGGTCGCATAATCCTTACAGTGCAGGGAAGGATAACAGAAGTTCCCCAAGCAAAAAAAGGCTTCTGCAGCTCTGGGAGTCCCTCAGTCCCTCCTTTTACTTATAGCATTAGCTCCTCTGGTTTGGTTCCCCCCCACACAGGCATGCTCCATCTCCTAACATTTCAGTAGTCAGCTCTTAAATAGTTCTGGGGGTGTGTCAAAATTTGTAACTGAAAGTTTGGTTCCTGACATTGAACCAATTAATGCCAATTTAATAATGAGGACAGGGTTTCAAAAACAAAAAGTAAAAGGGAGTTTTAATGCTTTGCTAAAAAAAGAGAAACACAGGGAACTTCGCCCCAAAGGTTGTGACTCTCTAAATCTGGGGGGAATAGGGGTTTTAAAGGAGTTTCACTTGTTAATCTGGGAGATACTCAGCTCTTAGATCTGCAGCAGGCATTGCCCTCTGCAGTGGGTGTGCTCCAGGCAGCCATCTAGGGGCTTCTCTCATCTTGCTTAACAAAGGGATTAAAATTCATCGCAGTTTCTTAAAACGCAGTCCAAATGGGTGTCAGGCTTATTTGCTTTATTGCCCATTTTCATGTCCAATATCCTTAAGTTTTTACCACAGAAATCGCACAACAAAAGTCACAAAAACAAACAAAAAACATATAGAATACAGAAAAAAAAAACACAAGAAAACAGAAACCCAGTGGTGAAACAGAAAAACAGAGGAGCAATGCAATGTCTTGCTAAAGCTCCTGGGGTAGGAGCGTGTACGTGCCCATCAGCACCTCTCTACCCTTCCAGAGGAATTCTCTACAGAACAGAACAGAGGACAGAATGATTTCTCATTACTGTCCCAGACAGGAGTATATGTGAGCCTCACCAGACCACCTCTCTGTCATCAGAAAAGATCTCCCTTAACCAGATACCAGATGTTATAAAGGCACCACTTACCTATGGAGGCCTCCTCCACCAGGTTCTTGCTAATTGTTTTAGTGCGGCAGTACACTCCAGCTCTCCGAGGACCAAAGGCTCACCCTGGGGCCTTGGAACACCTCAAGATGTACACACCCTAGAGTGGCTCTCTAGCCCAGAGCCCTGGAGCGAAGGCCAGCTATAGAATTTCCAGCAGTCTGGTCTTGTGGTCTGGTCTGGCAGGGTCATCTTACTGGGGAACTCCAAAATGTTAGACCAGGATGCAAGAAAAGACCACTGACTCCAATTAAAATCAAATTAAAGCAAGCTTATTAATTCAACTGGCCAGGCTTCCTCTCCCACCAAAAACCACGGAAACAAGACAGTAGCCGCATCTTTCCTGCAGCCCAGCTTTATAGCCCAGAAAGTTACACAATGAGGGGTTACAGATAACAAAACTCTGAGGAGCACAACACTAATGGTAGTTTACATTTTTGCTGGCCCTGACATAAGAATTTATGAGGATCATTAGGGTCTCAGTTGTTATCTGGCCAGGGAAGGCTAAGATTTGTGAGGCATCACTAAAGATTCAGAGACGCCTACTATCTGGTCAGAGAGCCAGGCATGGTTGAATTCAAGGCATAGGCAGGCAACCAAGCAGGTTCAGAATTTGCAGTAATTTATAGTAAAGCCAAAATTATCTTTTCATGGCTTTGTGGCGAGATGGATTCCAATTTTAAGAAAAGATTATGTTGCGTCTATCATTAACAAGAACTCTAAGTCTCAAAATAAGTGGATGTAATTAGATTAAAAACTTGTGCACAGAAAAGAAAATAAGAGTGTGATGAGAGCCTATAGAATTGAAGAAAAGTTTTTCCAGCTACACCTCAGACAGGGTATTAATATCTAATATATATAAATTAGTCAAAAAGTTTAACATCATCCCCATCACTACCACTAACAACAAAATAACCTGACCAATAATTGGGCAAAAGTACTTAATAGACATTTATCAAAAAACAAAACATGGATTATAGACAAATATATAAAAATTGTACAACATCTTTAGCAATCAGAAAACTGCAAATAAAAACTACATGAAGATTTTATCTTAGTCCAGTCATAAAGGCAATATTCAAAAGTAAAAATCAATAAATAAATGTTGGAGAGAATGTGTGGGTAAATGTATATTCATACAACAATGGTGGAACTGCAAACTGATACAAACACTTTGGAAAATGGTATGGGGATTCTTCAAAATGCTAGAAATGGAACCACCTTATGACGAAGTTATTCCACTACATGGTGTGTATCCAAAAAACTAAAATTAGCATTCTGTAGTGATAAAGGTACTTCAATAATGGTAGCAGAAAAATTCACAATTAGCAAGCTATGAAACCACCCAGATGTTCTTCAATAGATAATTGAATAAAGAATATGTGGTATACATACACAATATAGCTCTTCTACTCATCCATAAAGAAGAATGAAATTATGACTTTTGTTGGTAAATGGATAAAAATAGAGAATATCATTCTAAGTGAAATAAGCCACACTTAGAAAATCTAAAGTTTAAATATTTTCTCTCCTATGCAAAAGTTAGTTCAAACTAAGGGGAAAAGGTGCAGAAATCAGATATCATAAAGAAAAAATGGATATCAGTAAAGTAGAAGAAGACTGAAGTGGAATGAGGAGGCATGAAAAAAAGGAGAAAATTCAGAATGAATTCAACAAAGTCATGCTGTGTGCATACACACACACACACACACACACACACACACACACCATGGTATATTCTACCCTTATGTATATGTAGAAAGTACCAACAAAATATAAATAAATAAATGGAATAATATTAGAGAAAGAAAAAAAGGGGGAAGGTGAAAGAGTCTACAATGGAGTAAAAATTTCCATGCAAGTATGATTTTGTCAAAATGAACCTAACTACTATGTGTAACTATAATGCTTTAAAACAAACAAACAAACAAACCTCTCTCTCTCTCAGCTAGACCTGGTGGTGCCTTCTGGTAATTTCAGATACTAGGAAGGATGAGTCAGGTAAGCACATTCAGGCTGTCAAGGTTTAGACATGAAGATTCCCAAAAACTCATGAGTGAGAAAATGAAAAAAAAAAAAAACCAGAGGTGAAATGATTTATTAGTTTTACCCTAATCAGTACATTCATCCCCTGACAAGGATTATGTGGCTTGTAACTGTAGAGAAGTAAGGTGTGGATAGTAGAGATGGGTCCTTGGGGGCATTGTTTTGTTGTTCATATTTTGTCTGTGATAAATAAAACATTCTCTCTCTTTCTCTCTCTCTCTCTCTCTCTCTCTCTCTCTCTCTCTCTCTCTCTCTCTCTCTTTCTCTCTCTCTCTCTCTCTCTCTCTCTCTCTCTCTCTCTCTTCTCTCTCTCTCTCTCTCTCTCTCTCTCTCTCTCTCTCTCTCTCTCTCTCTCTGCCTTCTGGTGCTTAGTCCTAATATACTTCCCTCCTCCACACTCTTCCACCATAACATTTTTTCTCACCTCAGGCCCTGAGAAATAGGGTCAACCATCTATGGACTGACACCTCTGAAACTTTGAGTCCCAAACTAAATATTTTTTTCTTATTGATCAATAATAAGAAAGTAAATAAAAATATCATAAATCTAGAGTTAAAAAACACACTTCTATATAAGTCCTGTATACAAGAAATCTTAGAAAGAAACCCATAGTCCCACACACAGTTTAGAAATGAAGAGAGACAAAGTTATTTTCTTGATTTTGTAAAAACAATTTACAAAAGAAAAGAAGCAAGGTAAATGAAATTTAAAAATATACATCTTCTCTGTACTCAAAGATATAGAGCTTGAAAAGTAATCATTTTCAATTTAAAAATGCAGGAATACTGGAAGAACAGAAATCTGAGTGCCCAGTTCTGCAGGGTATGAGCAGGCCATGATTCTAAGAAAGAGTGGGGGTCTGCAAAGACAGGAGAAAATCTCACTCCCTGGGCAAGGCATCCTGCCTCTGGAAGCAGATCAGCCATGTACCAGGTTGGTCAGGCTGGCTGAGAGAAACACTTAGCAGCCTTGCCCTCTCATAGGCCTTTTTTCCACAAGCACTTCTGGGTGCTCACAGTAAAGATTGGGAGAGTCAAGAGATAATCTCTCCCACATAGCAGAACTGGGAGGGGAAGAGAGGCTGCAGCACAGGATTTGGGGCATGGGAGTTTGGCCTTAGCCCCTCTCTTTACTTCTTTACTGTGCACACACAACCCTCCTCTCAGATTTGTCTGCAAGGGGAAGTAAATGCTTCTGCCTTCCATAGTAGGTCTTTACAGCTGAAAGCAGAGATAACAAACAAACAAAAACAAACAAACAAACAAAAAAAAAAACACTCCTTACACTTAGATGCTCCTTGATGGACAGAAATGAATGGGAAGGGTAGGAGGCCACAGAGAGTCAAACCAACTTACTCAAGGACTAAGGATGTGCAAGAGACCAGTATTTTTTAGCCCATTGAAGGGGGCGTATGCACCACAAGAGTACAATAAGAATCCCCTTTTTCTCACTTGCAAAACAGAACTTATAACAAAACAATCAGTAACATCTCCATTCAGACTGAGCATTAAAAGAGACATTTAAATCTCAACCACTTGACTAATCTCACTTATTTCTGCATGCCTGATAAAGTCAGAAAATATGGAGGTGTGTAGCCAAGCCCCCCTGGGAACATGGCACTATTCTCACTCTGGGGAGGGATCAATATGTTTCCCTTCTGTCACCATCAGGACACACTTGGTTGATGCACTTCTGGTACACATATGTGCTCTCAGTGATCTTGCCTGAGGAGAACACAGGAACAGAAGGCAAATTTTCTCCTGTACCATCTTGGCCTCCCTAGGGCATTCAAACCTCAACAACCCTATGAGCAAACTTGAGTTGTTAAGAACTAAGCAACTAAGCTTGTGGTTGTTTGTCACAACAGCAACAAAAATTCAGGCACACCTACATTCAATTCCCTGACTCTTTCTCCAGTCTGAGAGAAAATAAAGATACAAACATCAGGAAAAACATTTATTCCTTTCTGACCTTTTCACTATTTTTCTGAACACTTTTCTTCTCTGCTGGGTTTGCCCATCTGACTTGGCATGTTGCCCTTCTTTTTTGTTGCAGGTTTTAACCTATCAATCTTAGCTATTTTGTTTATTTTTTTATAAATCACAGATCTTCAGCATCAAAGTCACATGTGAGGTGATATTGACAATTATTGTGTGTCTGGGAGGGCAGTGTTTTATCTTAATATTTTGTATGACTCAATTTTTTTGGAAACCAAATCTTGTGTCAGTAGAGAAGAAAAGAGGGTAGAGAAAAAAGAGGGCATTTTCTTCTGTTGAAATATTAAGGTAAGGTTTTGACAACATGCCCCAGAGTTGGGCTAG
Organism: Ictidomys tridecemlineatus; assembly: GCF_052094955.1. Classification (NCBI taxonomy): domain Eukaryota; kingdom Metazoa; phylum Chordata; class Mammalia; order Rodentia; family Sciuridae; genus Ictidomys; species Ictidomys tridecemlineatus. The sequence continues at coordinate 101,936,288 of NC_135486.1, read as the reverse complement.
CTTTAAGGTTTCTGGACATAATTCTGCTGTGGGCCAGAAACTCTGAACAATCCAGCAAGGCCTCATGGGCAGACTCATTATTTACTGGAGGATTTTTCCCCCAGTGTCTGCTCCACTTCCCGCCTTTTGTCTTCATTTTTTCTCTGCCTCAGAGAGAATCAGCTTCTTGCACGTTGATTTTTATTTTATATTTTCTAGACTGGGAGAGGAGGGAGGAAAGAAAGGCATACTGAAATATTTTCAGAAAGCCTCCAACCCTGAAAGCACTGCCTCTTTTGATCCTGGACTTTGTGGTCTTTCCCTTTCCCGCATCTCTGGGAACCTGGAACACATTCCTGCTCCTGGTGCAGGAGTAGGTGTTCTGCCCCTTTCCCTCATCCTAGCTTAAATGGGAGTTTGCCATGGCACTTTGCTGGTTTTGGCAGTATATGTTGCCTTTCCCCACCATCTAAGGCTCTTGTTGGGTATAGGAATGGTCAGAGTGTATGTCATATATTTCCTGCCTCAGACAGCAGCTAATCTCTGTCTTTGTACTATCCAGATGTGTCATGTGAGCAGGTGCAGATGGCCTATGCAGAGACACAGTCTAGCAATGTGCCAACTCTCCCCAAGCTTTCTTCTTCCGCCACAACTTCACACTCACCTACCTCCACCCTCTCATTCTGATGATCTTTCTTTGGTAGAACAGTGCCCAGGCTTCAAACTCCCTGCATGTCTGACTGGTTTAAGGAGGGATTTGAGTATTTTCTTTGTCTATTTTTTTTTTTGTTTCTTTGTTTTTCTGTTTGTTTAATTTTTACTAAGTTGTGAGTTATGCTCTTGTCAAGTCTGCACTTTTTAGTCAGAACTTGAAAGTCAGGTGAGGATATTTTAAAAAGAATGTTAATAACATCATGTGGTTTTTGCCAGTTATATTTGATAAACTGTTAAAAGAAGAACATGAGGTTAGAAAAGAACTAATTGATTCAAAATTAAAATTTAGAAGATATATGAAAAGATCAGAAATTTCAGGTTTTGCATGATTGGACACTGAATAAAGTTGGTTATCATTATTTATATAAAATACTAGCTCCGTGGCAAGTAGAAAAGTCAGTACAGCTAGGACCAAAAAGAAACAGCTTACATTCACTTTAGTATTTGAAAGGGACTAAGTTGATGTTTACTTTTGGTGTGCATGTGATGGCTCATTGAAAGGATATGGGTTCACAAGTATGTAGTACCAAGACTAAAACAGAAGAGAGACACTATTAAAAATTGTAGGCATAGTCTATAGGATTTGTCATTGACTAGATTTATTTAATAAGAATCTCACAAAGTTTATGAGAAGTTTCTTTTGCAAAGTCTCTACCACTTGTAAAAGAAAAAAAAAAACTACACTATTGGGTACAAAAACACTCCTGTGCACCCAGATTTCATAAAACAGGAAGCAAGTTTAGGAGTTATAGGGCCAAAGCAAGACATAGTTTCCATGCCACCTAAAGGTGTTATCAGGAAAAATAACAAAAGAAAACTCCACAAAATGTGTTATGTGAACCAAGGAGAAAAATGGACCAGACTGACACACATAGAGCACAAAGCAAAGACGGCAATCAGAGTCCAGACCCTACCCACAGTGGAGTACTTGAAACTCTAAAAACATGTTTGTCTTTTCTTGCTTAGAGTAGATTATCTTCAACAGGTTTCTTCAAAATTCTTTGTTCTCTGCATACATATTGCTAGTTTAACATAAGAGAAAGAATATATCCTTTCTTTCCTTCTGAATTTGGGCTGACTGATGTTAGTGGCTGAATCAGTGGAAGGTAGTATTTTGATAATCTGTAACATGGGTGGCTTGAAAGAAATTCCACACTGTAATTGTGCTTCAGTAGTGCCAAAGCTTGACACATGGCTGAGAAGATGCCCTGAGATGAGGGAGTGAAGCACAGACTTTCTGTAAAATGCTTGAGGACCTCCATCCATGACAGACTGCATGAACAGTTGAACAGTTTCATCACTGCTGCTCACAGCACCAATGTGTGTGGACACAAACAGCACCTCCTGCTTCATCCAGGGGCCATTTCCTAGATAAGCATGGCCTCTGATCTACACTGATTACCACAGGGAGAGAGATTTGTCAAGTGGGCTGAAGAAGCAGTGTCACCATTAATTTGCTTAGTTTGCTTTGTTCCCTTTATGACCAGCAGCAGCCCAAAAAACATCTGTCTTGGCATGCTCATCAGAAAGAAATTTTCTACAGAAAGCCCTAACTTTTTCTAGCCCCCAACATGAATGAGAGAAAGCCAGTGCTCTGGATAAAACTCACCTGTGTGTTTCAGCCTTCGCTCCTGTCAGTTCTCTGGGCTGGGCTAAGTCTTTATGTGTTAAAGGGTCCATTTCAGGGGAAGCGGAATCCCTTCATTCCTTCTCTTTATGGGTGATGCAATTGGATATAGGAAGCCTTAGAAATCCATCAGTTTCCTGAAACACTCAAGCTGCAGGAAGACAGGTATCCCATGAGATATTTACCCTGAGACCACCATGAAAAAGAAGGAGTAGTCCTGAAAGAACCTTGCTCTTTCAATCATCTTACACCAAGCATCATCCATGAGAGGAAAACCATCTGGAAGATATTTTTTTTTCTCTAAATGCTATGTGGTAAAGAAATAAAGTCCTGACATGTGGCCTTCATGAGCTGAAGCAACTTCTCAGGCCATTCTTGCAGAGGCCCTAGGCATCCAGAAAAAGAAGAAAAACCCCAATTTTCCATGTCCTGATTTCTAACTCACACCTTCACTTTTTTTATTATTATTCCTTTGGAGTGATAGATGGCAAAGACAAAACTCACAGATTTAGTTTCCACATTTAATTTTATGAGTCATCTCATAATTTTTTGCATAATCCAATGTGGAATCAAGTATCTGATTTTTCCTTACATAGATATTTTATCACCACCTCCATTTATTCAAAAGAATCTTTCTTTTTCTACTGTATTGCCATAGTGGTATTTAAAAAAAATAGTTAATATTTATATTGGGATCAATTCCTGAGTTCTCTTTTCTGTTCATTAAGTTACTTTTCTTTGTTCTTCAAGGTGACATTGAGACTTCTACTTACCTCATTTCCATACAAGTGTTAGGATCATCTAGTCAATATCCTATTAAAAATATTCTGCTGGATTGATTAAGAAAGAATCAATGGATTATTCTGGAAAAAATGCACTTCTTAAAATATTAAGTCTTCTAAGTAAACTTATGTCTACATTTATTTATATTATCCTTAACTTTCTGATCCATGCATTTGAGTCTGTGGTGTAAAAATTTTCCACATCATTCATTGAGTATTAAACCAACATTGTGTCGCTAAGGAAGAACCAAGGTATGAAAGGTGAAAAGCTGATCTGCAGTTTTGGAGGGTTGGGGCACTTGGGCATCAGACTATGCAATCCAGTTTAGAGTAGGCAGAACCCAGACTGATTAACTGCAGTACTCTGGAAGTCAGTATTGGCTCAGTGTAGATCACACTGTTGCATCAGAAGACCCGAGTAGGTGGACATCTTCAGATATCTGCTCACATCACTGCTGGGTCTCTGCCTGGATGTTGCCACAATTACCATCTAGAGCTTTAGAATAGGCTGTCACTTTCTCAGTGAGTGGATCTGATCACCCCAAAGAGAATACAGTGGGGAATAACTTTTTACAAGAGTCTCAGGATCCCACCAGTCATCATCGACATTTACTGGCAAAAAAATGTGATAAACTCACATCATTTTGCCAAATTAATCAAAGGACACTTCTTCTACTCGTCTGAGGATAAACATATTATATGTGAGGTAGAATTATTATTATTTTTTTTAATTCTCTCTCACTAATAAAGAAATTCAGGGATGAAGGTTGTGGCTCAGCAATAGAGTGCTCACCCAGTACGTGAGAGGCCCTGGGTTCAATCCTCAGCACCACATAAGAATAAATAAATAAACAAACAAACAAATAAATAAATAAAGCTAATGTGTACAACTAAAAAATAAAAATTAAAAAATATTAATTCTTTTATTTCTAAGATGAGAGGTGTTGGGTTCCAGGGGACTCTTAAACTCCTTGATTTGCTTTTTTCTAATCATCTGTATAGGGTGCTAGGGATAATGATTTAAAGAAGCCCCCTGATCCTGTAGAAATAGGGATGTGTGGCAGTAACTCTACTCCATTGGATTAAAAATTATTGTAGAGTGTTTTGCCACCCCTGACACTTAGTTGGTCATGGAAACCACTTTGTGCCAAATGGAAGGCACCAACAAGAAGCTGAGCAAGACTCTGGGGGACAGTTCAGCAGTGCAGGGATAAGTTAAAGTTGTGGGCCAAGCAAAAGATTATCAAAAAAGAATGTGACCATTAAGTGCATCAACTTCCACACAGGATAATGTCCATCCTCACAAAGAGAAAACAGTTGGAACAAATATGCTTCATATTTTTCTCTGAAGTATACAAATGAAGTAAATTTTTTTAAAAAAATTATTTATTTTAATTAGGAATATATGACAGCAAAATGCATTTTGAGTCATTGTATACAATTGCAATACAAGTATTTATTTCTCTTGCTGTACACAATGTAGCATCACACTGTATGTGCAGTCTGACATGTAACTAGGGTAATAATGTTTATCTCATTCCACCATCTTCCCTGCCTCCATGAACCCTCTCTAACCTGCCTCCCATTTGATCAATTAAAATTTCTCCATTTTTCCATGCCCCCATCACTGTAATAGATTAGCATCCACTTATCAGAGAAGGCCCCAGCTTTCTTAACAAGACTTCTAAATCACAAGAAATAAAATCAAGAATTAATAAATGGGATGGACTCAAACTAAAAAGCTTCTCAACAAAAGAAACAATGAGGTGAATAGAGAGCCTACATTTTGGGGGCAAATTTTTGCCACATACATGCAAGATAGAGAACTAAACTCCACAATATATAAATAGCCCCCCCAAAAAAACTTTACACTTAAAAAACAAACAAACCAAGCTGAACAGACACTTCTCAGAAGAAGATATGCATTTGATCTACAAATATATGAAAAAATGTTCAACATCTCTACTAATTGGAGAAACTCAAATTAAAATTAGTCTAAGATTTCATCTCATGCCAGTCAGAATGGTAGTTATGAAGAATATAAACAACAATATATGTTGGTGAGAATGTAGGGGAAAAGGCACACTCATACTTTGCTGGGGGACTGCAAATTGTTGCAACCGATCTTGAGAACCACACAACCTCTTCTCTGGCCTACTTTTGGAATCCATGACTAGTCTGTATCCAGAATTTCTTGTAGCCCTCACTCTTTACTTATTACATCTGGGATTTTCAGGATGTTGTTCTGTAGTTTGGTGCATATTAAATAATTTTTGAAGCATTGAAATAATCTTGGATTCTCTTCACCCCCAGCAGTCTGAATTAGTGAATGGTAGCCAAAAAATCATTACATTATAATATGCAATATGTGTTTCAAATATGTAGACAGATTTGAGATACTCTGTGAAAATGAAGGTACATATTTTAATTGCATTTTGGGAAAGAATTATTGTTAAAAAGGAAAATAAAAATCATAAACAAATTGCAAATATTTTAAGCAATGAAGAAAAATTTTAAAAAGTCATTATGGTCAAGTACAGATAAATGATACTCAAATGCCAAAAATTATATAATGTAAGCACAAGTGGAGAACAATGTAATTCCTGAGATTTTTTATGTCCTGTCAGAAACTGGCAGAGTGGGCCTGGGGAACACTGAATTAAGCAACATCTAGGTGGGCCAAAGGACTATGAAATTTGGAGATAATTTTGACAAGTATTAGCTATTTGGGGAACAAACCCAGTAAGGATGATATGTAAGGTTGGCAGTAGCTTCTTTTTCTAGACAGAGTGTAGAGTTAAGTCAGTATAGGGGGAGGGGATGTTCAGGATATATCCTCATAAACTGTGTCAGAGGAGTTATCATGTTTTTATTTCATCACATGATAAACACAGGGGCTGTGAATAAAAGCTGGTATGCAATTTTTCCTGGAGACTTTTTTTCTCAAGTTTCTTTTGCTGAAAAATGAGTTCTAGGAGAGCAGTCACACATCACTTTGTTGTTAATCACTGCATCTGCAATGTATTTTACTGTGGCTGCTGAATAACAGTAGGTTCTCAGATATTTTATACTTGGTGGTGTTCTAGTGCAAGACATTCTCTGTGTACAAGCAGCAACACATAACTTGGGTGTCCAGTGGTTGTTAAGGGGAAGGTGCTAACCTCCTTTTCATTTCACAATGTGGTGTGATGGTTACAGAGGGCTATGTAGACATGTAGGGCCATTTCATTTTTATGCTAAAAGAAGGGTCTTGAATGCAGAATGGTTGGACTATCATTACCAGTTTAGTGGTTAATCACTACCTTTGGGCTTGGCATACTGTCACAACCTTTCTTTATTCACCTGTGACTGGAGACAGCTATAGACAATTCCTAAATGGGAACTACCTGGGGCTACCTGTTCTAAATTTCAAACAGAAGGCAGCAAATCTTAAAAGGGTTAGATTTTTCTTTAAAAACACATTAAAGTCTTTTGTAGTGCCCTTTAAAAAATATTTTTAGTTGTAGATGGACACAACACTTTTATTTGTCATTATGTGGTACTTAGAAACAAAACCAGTATCAAACCCATGCTAGCTGAGGGCTCTACCACTTAGCCACAACCTCAGTGCCCACCCCCCCAGGTCTTTTTAACCATTTTATTTTAGCCAAATACTTCAACAATTCTTTTTCTAACTTTAGAAAACATGGAATGATCTGGCCAAACTCCCATTAGATCCATGATATTTTTTTTGGGGGGGGGCATCCCTGTTAAGCTTGCTCAGACTAATTAGAGGGGTCAGGCATGGAGGGCATAAGCCTTTCTCAGGAGCTAATATCTGTTTCTAGGTGACACTTTCACTCATTTCTTCAGGGAAATGCAATTTATCACACCTCAGGTATCTCTGCAGTGTATTAAGCACTGAAAAAAAAATATCATCTTGTTTGATACTGCTCCCTTATCAAAAACACTGATTCAGATGAAGTTTTTAAAAAAGGCTTTCATGGAATTACAAATGAATTTTTTTTAATTTTCTTTTATTTGTTCAAATTAGTTACACATGACAGTAGAACAAATTTTGATACATTATACATAAATGTAGTGTAACTTCTCCTTCTTATGGTTCTACATGTTGTAGAATTGTGCTGATTATGTAATCATATATGCATATAGAATATTAATGTCTTATTCATTCTAGTATCCTTCGTATCTTCCTATTCCCTCCACTTCCTTAACAAACAAATGAATGTTTTCCATCATTTTAGCCCTGAAAATGTACATTATTTCTTAACTGGCCTCCCTGTTTCCATCCTTGAGGAGACACAACATTTTTATTCAGTCTACTTATTCAATTGCTAATCTTTTCTGGAAACACTCTCACAGACACTTCCAAATTAATGCTTTGCCAGCTATAGAGGTATTTTTTAACATTGTCACATTTACTCATAAAATCAAGCACCAAATTTTATACTGAATCAGAAGTATTGTAACAAGTGTTTTATTGTTTTCCTAGAATTGACATAATAGATGACCAAAAACCCAGTGGCTCAAAAGAATAGTTAATTTTATCAAATTTTATGTAAAAATAAGTGAAAAAAGAAGTAGTTTTCAGATAACAGTGTTTTTTTTTTCTGGGTGTCCTGAGGGTGAACCTGTCCAATGCTTCCCTCCTAGCTTCTGGTGACTATAAGCAGTCATTGATGTTCCCTGGCTTGTGGTTGTACCACTCCAATATCTGACTTTGCTTTCTCTGGCCTTCTCTGGAACTTTAAGTATGTTGCCTCCTCTTCTTATAAGAATACCAATATTTAAATTTAAGGTCAACTGTAATTGATTTTGATCTCATCTCAACTAATTAACACTGCCATAGACCTAGGCAAGTTAGTTCATTGCTCCTATTGGAACTACATCAACTTTAATCAGAATTAGTAGTACATCAAAGGTACATTGCTCAATTTAGCTCTTTAACTAAATATGAATCACAAAATTTATTATGTTAATTGTCCCACATGTCAATCTTCAGCATCTGAATGTACACTAGGCTACAGTCACACATCTGCCAGCTGGCAGGGGCTAAGGATGCTCTTTGAAGATAAGGAAGGAAGCAAGGAATCTCTTCTACTGATGTGCTCCACTCCTGGATTGCCATTAGGACTTAGGGCATACTGTCCCAATGCATGGCTTAGGCCGCAGATTCCAGAGGCTACCAAGAGTCCACATTTGCTAGCTCCTGTTTCTACCATAGTCAGTTTTGCTTCCAACTATATCCTTCTCATAGTCTCCATCCCCAGGACACTTCACACTCACCATTTCCTGGTCCTCAAAAGCCAGGCTTACTCCCTAGGGAGCTTCAGCACCTGGACAGCAGAGCAATCTTTGACTCCAAGCATGAGAGTAAAGTCCAGAGCTGAGTGGCAATAATGGTGCACTCAGGAGTAAAGAAGCGATTTCTGAAGCCTGTTCTCTCCTCTCTGGCTGCACCCAGAATTGGACAGTTCTCACTAAATATGGCCTACTTTCCAGAGATTTAGACATTGGCCCTCAAATCTGAGACCAATAAACCATTTTTTTAATTAAGTGACAAAAAATATTATCTACTCCAAGCATGAATAATGTTAGGACAAATTGTTGGTTGCATTCCCCCCCCCCAACTGGGTTTTGCACCCCAGAGCCTCAGGCTACTTCTAGTTTAAGGTAAAATTTAATTCAAGAAGTGGAATCCAGTCCAAATAGCAGAAGATTTGCATTTAATCTTTCATAGAAAGTCATTTCAATTTATGGGTTATATAAGCTTGTATATGATTCAAGAACAAAAATAATATAATAGCACTTAGTATAAAATTTTATTTAACATTTTCTTGTAGGGCATGATGTAACATATTGGGCATGTTGCATCAGAAAAGAGGAAACCTAACTTGCTACCCGCTTCCTGGTCCTGGGGCCACATGTGGCTAAGATAGCGCCTGGCAATCAGCCAGAAGGCATTGTCTGGGTTTTGACAAAAAATCAGATGACCTCTAGGATAGGCTCAGAACTTTTCTGCTCTCCTGGACAGCTCATGTCTCCTATTACTGCCTGTAGGATGGGTGTACTTGTGAATTCTCTCACCCTGCTGACCTTTATCCTAATTGGCTCCTGTACATTATATTAGCTGTGTGTGTTTTCTCAATAAACTGAGATACTGCTTTGACTGATCTCCCTGATGGGTCTGATTGTCCTCAGGTGAGGGAGGGCTGGGTGCAGACGGTCAGTCAGCCTTTTCTTTCTTGGTTCTTCGTGGTCAAGGCATGCTCTCCCTAATCTCTCCTGTAGGTAAGGAGGGAGTGGGGAGGGGGGGGCTAAAACCCCCGACATTTTCTGTTCTGTGTTCCATTTTTTTTAGCTGGTACTGAAAATTGAACTCAGAGGCAATGGCCACTGAACTAAATACCAATCCACCACCCCCTCCTTCTTTTTTCATTGTATTTTAGTTAAAGACAATGTGTCACAGAATTTCTTAGAACCTCATTCTGTCTGTGAACTGGCTTTGAACTTGCAATTATCCTGGCTCAGCCTCCTGAGCTGCTGGAATTATAGGCATGTGCAATAAGATGCTCTGTGTTCTTATTAGGGGATAGATTGAACTTTTAACTGGAAAACAACCTCCTAAAGCAACAATGCCCAATGAAACAGAAAATACACTATAGTAATTTAAACATTTCTAGTATTTACATTAAGAACATAAAAAAACATATTAATAGCATAACACAGCCTATCTTGAATAGTTTCATTGTTACTAAAATACTACTCCCTCAAATTTGCCTCTCTTTATCATATCTCAGTTCACAGTACCTACATTCCAGATGTGAGAGCTATGTCACCTGATGTCAGGAATTTAAAAGACCTAGGTTATCTCTTTATATGCTACAGTTGACAGATACTATTTTCTAACACTATTTTTTCTCAAGATCAAAACAGTAGGAGAAAAATGCCCTGAGTGAGAGGAGGAAGCTCCAGCCAGGAAGTGTCCAAAAACAGATTATTCTTTCCCATTTCATACTGATTACAGTGGGGTTTTTTATTGTAGATATCAGAGAAAAAATTAAAAAATGGGGTCCAAGGACCTTAGAGACACATACATTTAATCTTTCCTAGCCTTGACTCTTAAATATATAAAATGCAACTTATTTGGCAATTTGTGCTTAGACATAATGTCCAGGCTGTAGAATATCTTTTCTCCTATGGACAAATTCCCACAACTAATAAGTAGGTGGGCTGGAACTCAGAATGAGCTGCATCTGACTCAAAAGCCAAAACATCTCCACAAGATCACAAGACTCTTGCAACATTTCTTATACTCCTTAGATTTGGAAAGTAAAAATTATTCAAAAGAGCATAATTTGTGAAATGTGTATGTAAATCTATTCCTATGAATTACATAAAAAAATTAAAATAAATTATTCTTTTTTATCTATATCATCTTGGAGCTTCCGTTTCAGTATGCAGGAAATTCTGGTTTAAATTTTTAGAAAAAAATGATGCACACCTGACAAATACACAAAAGGAAAAGCAAATCTGGGATCAGCAAGCTTTACTTTATTCATTATTTTGCAGTGGAGTCAATAGATGTAACCCTGGTAAACTAATTTTGGGGACAAAAAATGCTAGTGGGCTGAGGCAAAGGTCTGGGTTATATTGGCTTCTTTTAGGGTTGGAAAGCAATTCCTGGGGTATATTGTATTGGAGTATGGCTGAGTCATTAGCATGGAACAGGAATGTGAATAAGGTATTTCCTGGGCTTATTGTTTTGGGGTCAACTGCCCCATTAGGGTGGGGGGTCTGAAACCAGGCAGGTGCAAGTAGTTTTGTGTGTGTTACTTTGCTCTGGCTGAGGTCTATAATTTTAAATGACAAAAGAATTAGAGTAATATGCTTGGACTTATTTTCCATACCCTTCACAGTTTACATCAAGGACAAACACCAGCTAGAATTTATCTCAACACCCCTTTACATACAAAATATAGGTTGACATTTAATATGTTGAAAGTTTAATCAAGGTTTATTAATTAGAGAACAGGCTGCTCTAGTGAGATGTAAAGTATCACCAAGTCCTATGTTTTCAAAACAAAAAGAAATGTGAGCTATATAGCCATGCAGAAGAATTTGTTTTCTTATTTTTTTTTATAAAAAGCACATAGAGGAAAAGAGAGACCAAGGTGGGAAATATAATTACTGGCAGGACTATAAAACATTAAAAAAAGAATCTAGATTTCAGAAAAGAAAGATTTGACATATTGTATTTGGAGATGTGGATGACATGAATGCCCAGGACAAGAATGTTGTAAGCTTCTGAAAGAAATTTGATATGGTGAAAGAAGCTTATATAACCCAGATCTTTACTTAAGGAATTTTATGCCCCCAAAATAAGTCATTCTAGGTAAAGCACTGCTTGACCCTACTTCTGAATACCGAATGAAGAAAATATTGCCAATGAGAGGTTTGCTTTTTATCTTCCACCTTTGTCATGTTTGTGTCACTTATGATAATGTTAATTAATTCAAAATTATACAAACAGCAATGACATTTCAGCCCCTTTGAAATTTTTCAATGAATTCCTGACCACTTTGATGGAGGCTCACAGCAGGCCTAGCAGGTGCCCTGGAGAAGACTTGGACTTGAATGGCAGCATTAGAACCTTATTTTCTTCCATCTGAAATTAATCAATATCTTGAGATTAGTTTCTGGCTGGAGGCAGAAAATAGCAATCATTACAGAAGAGTTGAGTAAACTCAGAAATGTGTAGAACCCAGCCGGGCACTTGGGCTCAGTGGTTGACTGGTCAGAAATATCTGCAGTGGCCTCATGATGGCAGCCTTGCACAAAGAAAGATCAATCTTGGGGCTTGCCGGGTTTCCAGGTAAATCACCTGGATCCCAGGCATTGGGCATTCACTTGCCTTCCTACAAAACCTGCAAAGCCACTACCCAGTGTTCATTCTTTTTTTTTTTTTTTAAACTATTTTTTTTGAGAGAATTTTTTAATATTTATTTTTCAGTTTTCGGCGGACACAACATCTTTGTATGTGGTGCTGAGGATCCAACCGGGCCTCACGCATGCCAGGCCAGCGCGCTACCGCTTGAGCCACATCCCCAGCCCCAGTGTTTATTCTTAATAGCAGGTGAACAGTGTTTGATTTTCAAGGTGAATAAATAAATAAATAAATAGATATATATATAGATAGATAGATAGATAAATAAATAAATAAATAATAAATAAATAAATAAATAAATAAATAAATAAATAAATAAATAAATAAATAAATAACAGTATCATGACTGCTCACCCCAGCCTGCTTGTTCTAAGTGGGGCTGGGATTGAGGCTCAGTGGTAGAGCACTTACCTCGTATCTGTGAGGTCCTGATTTCCATCCTCAGCATCACATTAGATAAATAAGTAAATGTATTGTGTTCATCAACAACTAAAAAATTATATTTTAAAAAGAGGCTAAGTGTTCTGTCTTGTTCCTCAAGTTTCAGTGGTGAAAAAAGTCACATAATCCAGAGAAGACTTTTCATTAAGAGAGACTCAAGGAAGGAGCCGGCAGGGGGCGCCGGCAGGAAGAAGTCCAAAGCTGAGAAGGTTCTGACTCCTGGTGCTCAGGACTTTCTAGTGGGAAGAAAAGGAACCCAGCGCCTCCCTGGGAACCGTGCCCAGGCGCCGGCTGGGTCCCCTGTCTGCCGGACTGGATGGGTTTCTGGAGGGTTTCTCGAGGTCACCAGTCCCAGCGAAGGCAGTGTCCCCCTCTCAGTCTTTCTTCTTCTTATAGCTCGCTCAGGTCTAGGGGCACACGCCAGGGTGAAAGGATGACCTTGGGCAGCAGAGCCTGGCAGCAGGGTAGGCCAGAGCTCCCATGCCACCTCTGCGGCAAGAGCAGGAGGCCTGTAGTGATTGCAGGCTGCACTCGGGGCTCCGTGTGCCGGGCGGGCCTTGTCTCCCAGATCACTGGGCTCTGCAGGTTCCAGGGCTTGGTGGTGTCTCTGGCACACTGTTCTAGGGCTCTTACCTGTCGCCTCCATTACTATGAATGGACCAGCATTGGAGCCAAATTCCTGGCAGCTGTGGGTGCCTGCTGTGTGCCCTGGAGGCTGGGCTGCCTGGCTTCCAGAAAGGACCAGAGCATAGCATATTCTCCATGACCCTTAAAGTGCCTCATTGGAGAAACCGACTCCAGTACAGAGTCCAGTATGGAGCTCGTGGGTGCCTGAAGGGATCTCAGGGGACATGTGAGCTGGGGCACGGCCTGCAGAATGTGAGTTTTGGGAGGAGTTTGCGGCTTGTAGGCCAGGCGCCAGCAAAGAAGACCCCCAGTTTGCCCTCTGGGCTGGCCGGCCAGGCACTGTCAGGTAGGGACACCTGGGGCCACCCGTGGGAGATCAAAGGATAAAAACAACACCTGGAGTCCCAGAATGGCAGAGCCTAACAGAGAGGTATTTTCTAAAAGATATGAAGAGATGGAAAATGGTCGAAACTAGTATATTTTAAAGTTGAATGAAAGCTTGAAAAATTTGGGGACCATACAGTTGTATACCTTGTACCTAAAGAAATATCAGGTCATTGACTCCCTTCTACCCTTTTAGTTTTTATCTTTATTTTATTTTAGCAAAGAATTGGTTTTGCCAGAATTTTCCTCAGGAGCTGAGCATTACCCACAGCAGGGAAGACAAACTTACAAATCTCAGATAGCTTTTGACTTCAAGTCTGGCTCTAGCACTTCTAAATGTAGAGGGAAATCATTTCTTGCTGTATTTTCCATGTGTAATTCCTTCCCTTATCCTCAAGCACCTGGTGATATTTGTTTATTTGTTTTATAAGCATCTATTTAAATGTAGTTTTTGTATGAAATACTCCCAGTTGCCACAGGGTGTAGTTTGAGGATTAGAAAGTGCTGTTGGAGAAAGCTGACAGTGGCTTCATTTTCCAAGAATGTAAGTCTTTTCCTTTCTGTGATTTCAGGGAGTTGATATTACACAGCATCTGAACTTTTGGGGGACAATTTTCCATAATACATCTGTCATTAAAAAGTCTCTTGGGTTTCCTTCTAAGAGCAGTGCATAAATTTAAGCCAAGCAATATTAAAGGATAAGAAGTCTTTCAGCATCTAGAGAATTATAAGACTACTGTAGAAATAAATGTTAACAACCAAGACCTGTAGAGTGGGGGAGGGGAGAAGACCGGAAAAGGGCAGGGAAACAGATGCCTTTGCTTTTGTTCATTGTAGTATAAAATTGTAGCACTTATTATTCTCTTTGCATTTAGTTTTGAGAAATAAAAGGTTTATGTTTAAGAGGAAATACTTCACAATATGAGACAATTGACATTTGAATGCCTTTTGAGTATGTTTGTAAATATACTGGATTCATATTTTATATTAGAATGTTTTTTTTGTAGAATTATTAGATGTAAAGGGTCCCTGATGGGGATATCTCATATCAGGTTATCTGCAGGATATCTTCTTCAGAAAGCAGACTGGCTATAATATGAACTAACCCACCCTGCCCTATCCCCCTTTGAATTGCTTATAAGAATTCTTGATATTTGACATTGATAGGACTCAGTAATCAGCAGTTCTTGCAGTGCTCAAAATATTTTAGGGGACAGGAAATCCTTCTCTATATCCAGTTTCTCCTTTTGGTGTGTATCAGGGGTAAGCACACAATTTGAACTTGCAAATTTAGGATGCTGCTGGTTCTACAGGAAAATGCCTGAAAACAACATGGCTATGATACAGACACTGCTTTTGAAAACAAATTCCAGTGTGACAGGTCACAGTTCTTAGCTAAAAGTTTCTTTAAAACTGTCATTAGACTGGGCTAGCTGAATTAGAGGTGAATTAGAGCTTTTTCTAGATTCTGGATCCTGTTTCCACCTTTAACTATGTTTATAAAGCTTTTGGATTTCAGAACTTATGGCATAATAGACTGTGTACACTTTTGTTGCAGATACTTGGAATGAGAGTTTCAAACAGAATTAATTTTGACTGAGCTGTAAGTTTTAGAGTTTAATGAAAATAAAACCTGTCTCACAGCTAACTTTTTTGATAAAGGAATTCTTTTTTTGTGGTTTTCAACTTGAATATTGCATATTTTAATTTCTAAAGATGTGTTTTTTTTATAAAAACCTGCAAATAATTATTTTATTACATGGAAACCAGTACCAAGAAAAGATTAATTCAATCCAGATGTAAAAATGTATGTGAATTTTAAATTTGCATGATCTCAACAAGTTTTATTTTTGTTTATGAGGCTTCCTGGATCCCAGTTAGCACTCACAAATTATCCCTAATGTTGTATTCTGAATTAATAACAAAATTCATAGGTATTCTCTAAAACCATTTTACCATGGTTTTAAGTCTTTAAAAGGCATAAAGTGGAGATGATTTTTTTTCTACTATTTATTAATACATACTTCATAATGCTCTAGTTTGGTATGTGAAGCCTGTTTCTCAAGTGAGAAAATGAGTTATTTAATATTTTGTATCCTTATGGGCAAGGTATAGAGACTTTCTTTTTTATTTTTGTAATTTCAACATTTTTCTTTTACAGAAAAAAAAAAAGTTTTAATCTTCAGTGGAATTCTGCTGCAATACAGTTTGTAGTTTCAGGTGAAGCAATTGATTCTTGTATGAAGGCCCTCAATCTTCTATGGCATTTTTACCGATGAAAACAAACATCAAAGACAACTTATAAGAAAACTTCAATGTATTTTTTAATCTGTATCCCTATCATTGAAATTTTAAGTAGTATTTGTGGCATACTTGTAGTTATATATTTTTAGGAAGTCTTTGTATAAAATATATATATATATAATTACATATTTTGAGGGTTTGCTACATTTTGATTTTGTGTAAAACAGAAGGAGAAATAGGATAAATGTAGGGAAGAAATTTATGATAATGAAATTTTAGTAAAAATATATTTTTCCTAAACCTAAGCAAGGAAAATGGTATTGTGGGCCTCTTTAGTTAAATTTCAATGTAGGGGGTAGTCTTTTTAAATTATACCTTATTCTGGGGTAGAGACTTGGGGAGGCTTTAAAAATAAGTAAAAACAAGTTAAAGAGATAATTTGACATGAAGGAAGAAGTAGAATATTGGGCATTGTGTTGCAAGGAAGATTTAAACTTAGAAGGATAAGTATTTAAAACAAGGCTGAGGTAGTGAGAAATTTTAATTTAGATGTGGGAATTAAAGATTGATATTTTCTTTAGTTGAGGAAAAAGTACTAAATGATTGGAATTGAGCTGCCTATCAGCATGGAATATGTCATCTGGTTGATATTTGCCTTGGAAACCTTGTCTGCCTCAGTGTTGTGTTGAATCACTAGTTTGATGTTAATTAATGTACAGAGACTGGGTGCTTATTTCTGTCCCCTACCTATACCAAAAGCCAGTTTCTGTTACAAAGATTGGGAACATATTTTGTCTAAGAGATAATTATGAAATAAATACAAATATTTAATTAGTCCCCCCAGCATTGGGGGAAGCTGCCAATGCCTCCCTCCTATGCTGTGGGACAAAAGGGACTCTACAGCAGTAACAGCTGAAGTTATTATAAAGTTTTGAGTAAAAATTAGCAATCTCTATTTCTCATTATCTTATGTAATTTAGTGTATAATTATTTCTGATGCAAGTTTGTATACTATCACTTTTTATATAAATCATATTGAGCAATCATACAGAGAATGGCAAAGAATTAACTGATCTGACAATTGGTCATATTACCTTACAAGGTAAAAAAATTCTAAACAGATTTCCATATAAACCCACTATAGACCTAAGAAGAAGGCAGTGCTTTTCTGGACATTCCTTTGAGTTTTATAACATTTTCTTGAATGTCTTTCCCCACGTATGGCCTTACTAGTAGAGTACAATCTCTACAACAGGAAACTTGGTAGAGATTGGCTCATTACTGAGGTCTTTGCATTAATGTGGTGATAATTGAGATGATATCTAGATCCTTAGTATTCCAGGTATTTTCAGATGTTTTCCTGTTTTTTTAAAAAATTTTATATAAAATAACACTTTATATTAATTGATAGCCATAGTTTTATGTGAGAGAATAATTCACTGTAAGAATGAATTCTGGAAGAAGATTTTAAGAAATGAATTGAAGATGCATTGTTAGCTTTCTAGGTGGCTTACTTTCTGGTCACATTAAATGATACATAATGAATTTTCTCCCCACAGGAAGCAGTACTTGTGATATATCATTTCAGTAGATCTCCTCCTCCTCCTTCTCCTCCTCCTCCTCCTCCTCCTCCTCCTTTTTCTTCTTCTCCTCCTCCTTCTTCTCCTCCTTCTTCTCCTCCTCCTCCTCATTCTTCTCCTACTTCTCCTCCTTCTCCTTCTCCTCCTTCTTCTCATTCTTATCCTCCTTGTTCTTCTCCTTCGTCTACTCTTCTTCTCCTCTTTCTCCTTCTTTCTTCTTCTTCTTCTTCTTCTTCTTCTTCTTCTTCTTCTTCTTCTTCTTCTTCTTCTTCTTCTTCTTCTTCTTCTTCC